>NC_136825.1:15784478-15909478 GCF_951394365.1 Tetrao urogallus
CCAAAAAACTTCTGGAAAACTGACAAACTAATCATGCATATAATTGCTTCTTGACTTTTACTCCTGCTGTGGCAGGACTTAATAATAACCTCAAAGGTTAGTGTTGGAACACACACATCATTTAAACGACTCCAGGATGACACACTGCAATAACATTATTAATTCGTGCAGGCCTGCTCCCTAGTGCTTCCAAAAGACTCAAAAGAAAATGATTTAAAAGGCAGCAAGAGGAAGCGCGTGTGTCAGGTTGCTTTCACTAATTAGAACGTGGGGCTCGCTGCAGCGCAGCTACGAACCTGTCTGATAGCTCCTTGAAGGCAGATGACTCAAATGAACGTGAGCCACTTCCTATAACTGCTTTCATGTCAAATTACTTTGCAGTTCTCTCAAATACGAGGCACAGACGGAAAGCATCTATATTTTGGTTTCTTTTGCTAATTACAGATAAATGGAGAATTGAAAGGCAATCGATTGAAAAAGGTTCTCCCTGCACACGTTGTTGGAATGTGGAACTGGAGCTTACCACAACACCACAGGTTTGGTCCAAAGCACGAGAGTCAATGGGAAGTGTCTTTCAACAAGACAGTGTGTTGGATAAAGCCACAGAAGAAAACGATTTGCAAGGAAAATGCTTCAGATCTCTACAATGATTCAGTGCCCAAAAAACCAACTGCACTTCTTAGCTATAGACCTTAACATACAGCAATAAGGCCGTATCATAAGATGAACTGTTTCATTAGCCTCAGCTGCAAGAGATTATCTGACAGCCCCTCTCCAGCCCTGCTGCTGCTGGGACTCTTTCAGGTTCACTGTTACAAAATATTTCCCATTTTAAAAGCTCAAACTCACAGCGTCAGGTGTTGCTTGATACTTCTGCTTTTCGTACCAGAAATTCAGTTTTGACAGCTTACGTACAAAAGTGGACTGCTTTAATAATAAAAGTCCAAAAAATCACATCTCGGAGAAAGCAAAACTACTAATGAACTTGAATAAGATGTAGTGAATGGTTTGATCCCACAGTTAAATGAAGGAAGAAAGCATATTTAACAAATGTTAAAATAGGTGACACTTTGAAATAAAAATCTGACAGTTCTGAAGCAACTTGTTCTCATTTAAGCATGGATCTAAATTAAAAGGAAACATTAAACCAGAGATATGTAACTCACCCAAGAGAAGGAAAAAGCTTTGTTCTGAATAAGCCAAAATGCTCTACTTGACCCCAAAGCACGCTTTTAATTGTAAAAGGAATCCCACTGAGACCATGAGGGGCAGCAGGACCATGTCCAGTCTCAGCAGCTCCTCACAAAGAGGTGTTTGAGGTGTGAGCAAAGCAACCCATGCTTCCCAGGAGGAGCACAGAAGAAAGCAATATCCTTTCCAAAGTAGTAAAAATGGGACATCTTTGGCTGGAAGCAAATGATATTCTTTTGCTCTTTTATTTTGCTCTTCACTCTATCTAAATCTTAATTCAGATTTTTCAGCTTTCCTTACAGCTACCTGAATAAACTAGAGAATTTATCACAATCATCTGAGTCTCTGCTCTTTGCAGCAAAGCACACAGCCATGTTACAGGAAAGCTTTATGAGGAGAGGTGTTGTTTGTGTGGATAAAACTGCCAATGAATACTCAGCTTGATTTAGCAACAGAATATAGCCACAGATTTTGGCTAAGTTTGCACTTCAAAAACCTTGCATTTTTTGTCTGCATTGATGGCTTTAAACTTAAAGAGGGGAGATTTAGGCTAGATGTACTCAGGTTAGATGTTACGGATTATTCACTCAGAGGGAGGTGAGGGACTGGTACTGCTGCCCAGAGAAGTTGTGGATGCCCAACAGCTCCATCCCTGGATAGGATGGGGCCCCGGGCAGCCTGATCTGATGGGTAGCAACCTCATCCATAGTGAGGTTGGAACTGGATGATCTTTAAGGTCCCTTCCAAAGCAAGCCATTCTATGATTAGTTTGGATACACTGTGGAAAGCACCAGGCTTTGTGCATGACAAGAGATCTCTGTTCTTTATGCTATGAGGGTTGTGAGATCTCTTCCAACCTTTCCCCAGCACAGCAACATGTGCAGCTCCAGTCGCTTCTGACCTTCTCAGGATAGTCAAAAGCAAACTGCATGGCCAAGAAGCGAAGGCAACATATATTGCACTCACCTGAAGGTTTCTAAATACATTCATCTAACCAGCTCTTAGTGAAGAGCTCCAATACTGTAACTTTTTTCCCTTCTAGAAAGTCATCTAGTTAAGAGCAAATTAATTTTTTGTAAGAAATTCAGTTTAAGCAAATTATTAAGCATAAAGCAGCCCTTCTTCTTTGCTTTTCAAGGCATGCATTAACTTCTTTTCTGAATTAAACATCAATAAAAAGGCATATCATTAGTGTTTATTCTGAATGTGTTTTTTTTTAAATATAATTTCATTGGCTTTCATGTAAGTCCAAATTCCAAAATGATTTCCATCCCTCTGTCATGTTAATTTTTCCTCTGTAGTCCACCTCAGCCATTAAATAACAGTACTACAAACAATCTCCCTAATATCCACTTCACAGCTCTTTAATTGATAATACTCACCAGAGCACATTGTGCAGGTGCTCACTTTTTAAACTATTTTTTTTTGCCAAGTATCTCCTGCTTGAGCACAGCCAAGGCTCACATTGCTCGTACCTTCTCCACACAATGCCCCCAAGACCAGAAGTATCTACTGGCAACACTCCATCAAATGAGCAGACAGAAGAAACAACAGAACAAAATGTCCCTAAACAAAGATGCATTCGTATTGCAGAGACCTGGTGCTATAACAAAACAACCCCATCTCCTTCTTTGTTTGTTAAATAGTATATAAAATATCTGTGGTCAAGATTTTTCATTTTAGTGAAAAGAAGCAATAAAAACAGACTCCTTTTACTGTCTAAAGCTTAATACTACATGTATTATAACCTGGAAGCTGGCATTTCAACATGCTTTAGTACTGATCTCACAGGGCAAAACACACTGAAGTGACCCAAATGAAACTTGATGAACTTCAGTTACCACTGAAGACACCAGTTGTCCACCTGAAATACTTAGATGGTACTGAGCAGTTATCCTCTGGACGATCTAATGTTTTCCACTGACCGTCTGTTGTTCAGGAACATATAGCTTATAAGAATGGAAGTTTCAATACAAAAGCTACAAGTTTGTTCCTAATTGATTGATTCCTAATAATTGAACCCACACAGTAGATAGATGCTGTAGCTGCTCATGTCAACTCATCCCTCTACTGCAAACTATACAAGCCACTGCAGTAAAGTCTTCCCTCACCTGGCTACACCTCATTGAAGCTGCTTTTATTTGTTTTATCAAGTCAAAGCCTGATAAAAGGTTGGGAAGAAAGGAGCAAAGCTTGTGAGCAGAACCTGCTGTGGATGGGCAGGTAAACATTGGCATGCCTGGAGAACGGGGGAACAGGAGGCTGGGCAGGCTGACACACACAGTTACACCTATTTCAGATGCCAGGTCTGGCTGCAGGCTAGGAACAGGCACATGTGGTGGGATCGGCTTTGAAGGAGGTGTGGGGAGGGGACCACAGCTCTGTGCCCCAAACCAGACTTCCTGTCCTCAGTAGCCACCTTGGGCTGCATTTCATCTGTGCTCACACTTTGCAGCAGCTATGCTGGCAAAGCAGCTCTGGTCCTCATCAGGCCACACATTCATGGGAAACTCTCACAGGCCCAGATGCTGGAGGTGCTCCTGCTAGGAAAATTGAGAGTTTGTCTTACAGCTGAGATAGAACACTCAAGCTTCCACTCAACCAACAGGACCTGAGTGCACTCATACAGGGACCTTCAGCAGGATGAGATTTGTTTTCCCTCAAGTTAGGACCACCTCCCTTTTTCCTCATTGTGCTTTCCATTACAAAAATTAAGCTGTCAGTAGCATTCAGATGGAACGACAGCATAACACCAAGGCCACTGCAACTAAACATACAAGTCAGCCCTGGGAAAGGTCCCACAAAATTAGATTGTTCGCAGACTTGGTCATCAGGAAGCAAAGAATTAAGGAGAGGTGGCTTTCTCCAGCTTAAGACAGCGTTGGACTCATCTGCGTTACGTTCCCATCCTTCAGGAAATCACACTGCTAATCATAAACAAGGCATCTCTACTGTCTTTGCATACAGAGCCATTCTGAAGAGAGTGCCTGCTAAACAAAGGTTGTCACTGAAACCATGCAGATCTGCTGGGGAAAAGCCTTTCCTGAGCCATTTTTCCCTTTAGGAGCATGGAATGGGTCAGGCTCTGGAGCCATGTTAGCAATACAGCCCCAGCGGGAGCGTTCGCGCTGGCTCAGAGGGTGTCAGCAGGATTGGCCCTACCTCTTTCCTCCCGCTCTATCTGTGCATCAGTGCAGCAAGCCTGAAATTCTGCTGGGGGAAAACAAAACAAAAAAACCAACAACTTCAAAGGGAAATGAGTGTTTTGATTGATTTGGTTTCCTCTGTAAGTTATAGACATTAGCTATGTTCAAATAACATAAATGCTATAAACCAGTAATAAAAGCTCACAGTCCGAATGAAGATTCCTTCTTTTCTGTCATTTCTTGTCTTAATATTGAGATCACCTTTAACTCTTTTCCTCCCAGTTCAGCTGTCAGACGCTTAAAATTATTAAAACATAAGTTTCCCACCATTTTTCATAAGCAGATTTCCAGCTTCCCGCTCTGATTAAAATAAGCTCTTACAAAGTTTTAACTCACTAAATTAAAGATAAATACTTGAGATCTTGACACTTCTATGACAATTATTCTCTGAGATCCATTTTTTCTCCTTAATTGCTAACATACTAATGCTGCAAAATGTTATTTCACAGGCACATTACTTCTGAAGTTACTTATTAATGCCAGGATTTTCCCATAGCACTAAACCTAGGTTGCAGTTGTCTCCTTCTTCTTAGTTCTGGCATGACTTTGACCGGTTGAATCCCCAAATATGTATCAGTAATCAAAAGGTATATTTCAGTACAGGAGAACCTGTTTGGAAGAATTCTTCTCATTTCTTCTCTGCTTGTTTTATCTTTGCTTGAGATGTGAATAATTCATAGGCCTCTGTCTGCTTTACAGTCAAACGCATTCTGTCCACCCAAGACTGTTCGACTTTGTGATTTATTATTTAATAATTTGCAGGGCTGCGCTGTTGTAAGGTGAGCATTGTGACTGCTTGCAGAACTGTTACAATCTGGTCTAGTTAGCTGTCCTTTCTTTCCCTCTCTCCAAACAGCAGCAGTTATTGATTTTTTTTTTTTACAAACCTCTGCCATGTAATCCCACAGCTGCTGATCTCAAAGCTGTTACTATAAAGTAAAAGTTGGCCCTTCTTCTTGAAAACAAGAAGTCATGTTTTGATTCACTTTCTCTTTCCATTTTTTTTTTTATATCAATTGTTTCTTTTTTCTCTTTCTTTGTGCCTTAGTCAATGACAATACCTAGGAAGTGACACTGGCTTCTCTTAAGGATAAAAATGAAAAATGAAAGCCTTTGGGGGAAATACACGCTGATCCTTTCATTACACCTGCAAAAAATGCCTGTCTGAAACTTTTCAACCTTTGAAACTTTTCCAATGGAAGTTGAACTGTTTCATCTATTATCTTGGCAACAATTACACAGTGTTGTCTCTGACTAATATGGTATTTGTGTTAAACCCCACTGCAAGTTATCAGTCACATCTAATGGTGAAAAGAACTACTCCAAAAAACACACTGACTCCTAATTCTCAAAGATTTACTATGCTGCCAAGCTCAGTGGTACTAATCAGTGTGCAATTAGGGCCTGATCGATTGGCTTCAACTGACTTTGGATCAGGACTGTAACAGGCGCCGAGGGCACAGGCGCAGCAATTGTAGCTCCCAGTGAATTAACTTCTGTTCAGCCTTTTCTCTACCTGTCAACTCATTACAGGGTTTGCAGCCTTTGAAGACCAAAAAAGGTTGTAGGACAAAATCCAAATTATTTCTCATTTGCTACTATGAGCCCTCGATAAAACATCTGTGGAAATATTCTCCTTCTGTCCTCCTCATCTCCAGTCTATGCCTTAACTGCGTAGTTGGATGAAACCATGCAGGTTTCTGCCTGAACTGGGAGATAAACCTTTCTGGACCAACATGTGCACTTGATTACATCCTCATCTGGGCGTCAGACTCGGTGTAAACAAACTCCACCTTTAGGAGGGAAAGCCAATGCCTTGTGCAAGGCTGAAACTGTGCACTCTCTGGCCACGTACCCCAAGAAAGGTATGGAGAATCTGGGACCAGGCATCCAGGATACCTGTGGCAGGTACTCGAATGTAAGCTTAACCCTAACTCGCTTTCATGCAGTCAACCTAACACTGAATTTATTTCTCAACCCTACTTACAGTGCTCTGTTTTACTGCTCTGTGACCTCACTCACTGGTTTTGCTTTGGCTACATTGGCTTATTATGTCAATTATGTAATTTACGAGCCCAAGGGTTGAAAAACTTTCTGCATAGAAAGATATTTGACCCAGACATGTATTTTAAGACAAATAATTCATAAAAATTCCTTATTCTTGGTTTACCCTGGTTTGATCAAATACTGTAAGACATCCTACAGTTGTTGCATGCATACCTTGGTTGGCCATGAATGTAAATGCCTGATAATAAGCTCCATCCTATAGAGAGTTATAACAAGCAGGGAGCATCACTCCTGTGTGCTATGGTGGATCCTTTCCCCAGCAGAGCCAGGCTGCTCAAGCGCTAGCTGAAGTTCCTGAACTACTTTTACTATTAGCTCTGGAGACAGGCTGGAGGAAGAAAACATATCTCTGCAAAGAGAGCCTCAGCTGAGAGGAAGAATTTATTTCCCTTTTCTACTTATTCTTGTCTTCTATTATTTATTCAAGCCAGGGAGCAAAAACAGTAGGATTTTGGCAATGCCTAATGTTTTACATTAATAGTATTGGAAAATCTTTATGACAGCAGATACTTACATTGCTAGAATACTTGCACTCTGCATACTGCTATTCTACTGGATTTGAAAAAAAATAAAATGACAGTAAAACAAAATATTGCAACAACACAGCAAACCTTTCAGCTCTGGATAAGGCAGGTAGTTTGACTGTATTCCAAAGAACGGCCCTAAAAGATGCACCTACTACTCTCAAACACAAAAACTGCACACATCTAACAGGTTTTTTTTTTCCCCCAGCAATTAGACAACTGTGACAGATTTACCTGTTTCAGCTACCCGTTGTCTCCCAGGCTCACCCACCACCTCCCAGCCCCAACTGGCGGGCTTGATTTTACACCTGGGAAAACCACTACTCAGGAGCTCTTCCTTCAGACCTCCTAGTTTGAGAGGTCGAATAGCCCAGATAAAGAAGAGTGCTTAAACTTGCATAATAACTTTAATGACTCCCAGGGGGAAGCAGCGGCACAATTCATTTAACTCTTTGTACGTAAGACTCTCATCTTGGGTGCCTATATGTTAATGACCTCTAATGGCCAGCCATTAGCACCTTTCACCATAATCTCCTCCCAACGTCCATTTCGATTACAGTAATGGCCACCAGTAATGTAAAGTAACAGCTCCCGGCAATGATATCATCATAATGACTTCACTTGCTCCACCAGTCTTCTGATATATGGTAATCGCATACCCCCGAATGTAGTTCCCCAAGGTGTGGAACACGTGTATCTCGTCCAGACACTCAAAATCCTATCTTTTTGTGGACATCCTTCCCTGGATATAAGCTTCTAGGCAAGAACTGAAATGGTTCTGTCTGTACTTCCAAGCATAAAGCAAAAGTAAGCTAATTAAAAATTTAAGTACCGGCTTGTTCAGGCAAGAAAGACAATGCTGTGAAGGTCAGGGATAGTTAGGATGGCAAAATAACATCACTGAAAAGAAGAAATTTCTAGAGAAGATTCAGGTCCTGAGATTTGAATGGCACGATGATGACATTCAGAGCTTGATCATTACAAAAAATGTACTGCAAACAAATAATCTCCACGACTAAGACAGGAAAAAAAATGGCCAATTGCATCCTTTTCCAATCACCTTTCAGCTACCATACATCTATGGCATATCTTAATGCTCTCCTGCTTACAAGCTTTCTCAGCTGAGGGGACACCTGACTGACTTTTGGTATCACATCTTTCAGTACCATTTTTTTTTTTTTAATACCTAGCTTCAACTTTGAAAATTTCAAGCACAGCTTGAAGTCATCTTTGCAGGGCTTTTTTTCCCCTTCAACGCAGGGAGAAAACAGTCAACTCTAATGTTATCAACTGCTATTGTCTTTTGTTGAAACGAGGACAGCTGCAATTGTACGAGGTACTCCAGCATATGTCATCACATGGGAATATTGACCACTGTTTTGACTTCACAAGAGTGGACATGAGCTCATATATGGACTCTTACAGGCTACCAAGTGCTCTGAATGCTGAACGCAGTCAGTATGGCACAAGGTGAGGCCTCCAAAAATAACACCCATTCCAACATCTTCACTGCCAGCACAATTTCCCTTTCTTTGATGAGAACTGTGTGTAGATTACTGGCCGAACATACAGAGAGACGTACGCCCTGGCATTTAGATACTGACAACAAGAACAAATCTGAATTTGATCAATCTACACAGAAACAAATAGCTTAAAACAAACCAAGTACTACTGTGGGGGGCTCTCCTTCCTTTCCATTCTATTTGTAAGGTCTAAATGTGTTTGTGCATCTGAAACTTCACTTCTAGGTCTAGCAGGGAAACTCCCAGCCCTTGTTACAACAGAAGCTAGTGTGCTAGTAATAGCTGGAAGATGGATGAATAATTAATAACAGAAATAAATAAGTAGTTATTAAAACAAGTAAATGTTTTCTTCTGTAACAGATAATGCAAACGGTTTCAAGGCTATATTCTGCTTTCCAGTGAAGGCTTCCAAACACTGCCTTCAATACAGACGAAAGCACCTCAGATAGTTCTTTCATACAGAATGGTAAATTATGTTATTGCTTTTGCATGGTACTCCCAAAGCTTATTGCATATTCACTTGTATACATATAGTGCAACATTATTATCTTGTTCTCATTTTCTTTCTTCCTCCACCCATTCCCCCCTCGCCTCCTGTCAACAGTTGGGGAAGCTGCTAATACTGTATTGTATATTCATTATCCTAGCTTTTTCTTTACAAATATCATTATAACATCCTGCATTTGTAAAGTAAATAATTAAACATTCTAGAAAGTCTTATAGGACACAGTAATCTAGTAGATGAAAGACATCAGAAATGCGAAAATCAAATGGAAGCACATGTAATATGTATCTTTTAAAAGAGATTTCATAAAATAGGGTTAATTTGTTAATCAACCATATTTAAAATGCTAATTAATCACTGACTTAGAGCCTATTCATAAATAATTGAATGTCCTATTTATGCAGAATTCCTTATACTTGGAAACGTGGGGCATTCATTCTGGTCTTGAAGTACGCAGCACAGCATTAACACTCATTGAACTCTTTCAGCTCTGTATTTGGATAGTGCAATCACAACTGCCTACTATTCGGTTACATTTGCCAATCATACCCTCACAATTAACCTAATCATTACATACATCACTATAATGGCAAAATGCAAACACTATTACTAACCGTGCCTTTTGTGCCAGCACTCCAAACACGGAAGCAGGAAGCACATAATGTGAATTTTGGGTACATCGAGCCAGGAGCAGACATAGCGTTTTTCTCCCTCTTTTCAAGGCATCTCCTCCTTCCTTGTCTGAAGCCCCAGCATGCCCCTACATACGGGGAAACAACCTGTGCCCAGATAATACCAGTTTCAGGAGCAGGTTTCTGAAGTTACAGCGGCATTTCTTCCTCGTCTAAGGGCTACGTCTTACGGAACGTGGACATCAGTCTTAACGTTTATGGCCATGAGCAGCGATACTGGCTGCAACGTGAGGCCTGCCCATGTGTGCAGGTGACTACAGCCTTTTGATTCCAGCTGAACTCAAACTCCTTTGGAGAGAATGTGAGTAAGATCCTGAGAGAAAAAGCTGAAAATTTTTCTATGAAAGTGCATGTACCAAAAGTGCCCGCTATTTTGATTAATTTATCGAATGTGGTTCATTTTAAAGCTTCACAATTACTTAAAATGAGCGTACGTACGCTTCCAGAACAGAAGGAAAAAAACAACAGCCGGGGGGTCCTTATACGTGCTAATAAAATTTTAACTCTTTTAAAATTAAATTACTGTAGCAGAGGAATTATCTGAATTCCCAAAGCATGTCCTAAGTGGGAGAATTTTACTTCTGGTTTCCCTCTGGTATGAAGAGGTAAATTAGTCCTTGCCTAATGTGATTTAGTGGACAGGCTGGCAATGTAACTTGCCATTAAAGAACGAGAATAAGAAAAAGAATAAATCCCTCCTTCTAATCCTTTTTGACAGCCTAACAGAATACCAATTTACCATTTGATGAAGGCTTCAGGATGTTATGAAACCTCTACAGGGACTTCAGAGTTCTGTACAGAAAAGGATGAAGATGAGAAACAGCCAAAGTTGGTGGGAAAAAATGGCTCTGGAACAGGAGCTGCTCTATAACTAGCTGGTTGCAAGCCAGTTGGCATCCTTTAAAATTTGGAGAATCCAACTAACCCGATGGAGAGGAATGAGCTGGTAGACATTGTGGAGAACTGTAGCATTAAACGAGAAAGAGAGGACTGCTTCAAGGGACAGAGGAAGCTTTCCAAAGAAAGCTTAGACTGATGATTGCCTGTCAGCATGCTTGGGAATATTTGATAAGGATGGTCATGTTTCCATGGTATAGCAGTATGATCATTGCTATTGAGGAGTACATCTTTGCCTTAAAGGCCCACTTAGAAAAGGAGTCATAGTCCAAACACATGGCCCTAGAACAGACAATCTTCCTCTATTCTGTACTGTGTAGGTAGCAGTGCAGTGTTAAAGCTGACAAGGGGCAATTTTCTGTTCGGTTAACTGTCTTCTTTTCCAGGGAAAGCAGGGTGGACTAGTGTAAGCCAGTAAAAAGAAGTCTAAAAAAGAGCTAAAGCAATTATTTGCTTCTGTTGTACTACCCAAGAAATAACAATTAATACCAAGTGATTTGGAAACCCGGCACCCAAATGCTTTGCAGTTCTCACTTGGGAGTTCTGTGGCAGTACGTGACTATTCTATTCCTATTTCCAAGGAAAAAAGCATTTAGTTCTAAATGCAATCTATCGTCAGTCTCACTTAAAGGTATTTCTTAATATCTTTCTTCCTCCAAGAGTATAATTTAAGAAAAAGATGCACTTAATGAGTGTTGCTGAAAGCAACACATTATTTTCAGCAACAAGGTAGATTGGTCTGTGATCTAGATTACTCTTTTCCAGCAGTGTTGTAATCCAAAGAACAGTGACAGTGCAAAAAGCAGCAAGTCTAGTGGAAACGATTCTTAGTCAATACTGAGTTTTTGGCAGCAGTGAGAATTGCAGGTTTCTCCTGCAATTGTTACGCCTTTTGCCAATCATGCGTGATGCGGTTAATATGTTGATGATATCTCTCTCAAACATATTGAGTTAGTGTTTGTGTCTATCCACTTCCCTCTACTGGACAAAATCAGAGCTGTTCAAGTGTTTATGATATCTTGTCGTTATAAGTGGTTGGCCCAAGAGAGGGATACGTGCCCTGTGACAATGAGCAACTACTAATGGAGATTCTCCTTTAGCTCAAGTGATAGAAGCTTGTGCTGTTGGAGCAGAAGGTCACGAGCGTAATTCTTCCTGTTAAGTTATGCTATTAAGCTGATAACCACGATGGCTGCATGCCAGCAGTGAACAGATATACCTCCACCCTTTGTGTTCCGGGTTAGCACAGCTCAGCCTCCTTTAAAGGGCCTTCTTTTCCCCTCTCTCCAAGCTCCTTTTTCAGAGATGAAAGGAAGAGAAAGGAAAAGAGAAGAGGCTGAGAGAAGCTCGCTCAAAAACACAGAAGAAACCCTCCTGGGCTGGTAGGCCAGCATGGCTTCTTCTACAGCAGAAAAAGGCCTGTAGTTATGGCAGAAATGCTGCGTTATTCTAGATGTTACTTGGGAGTTTGACGGTCCCAGAGCAGCAAAAAAGCACAGAGCCTTCTCTGTATCTGTGCACAGCTCAAAGTTGGCTACGACATCATTAGATGCTGCTTAGAAAGAGCTTCCTGCCTTTCTACTAGGGACAGGGCTTCTGTTGCATCCCTCCCCCTGTTCTGAGGATGGAGGAAGCACACTGCTCATTGCGAACATGCCCTCATTCTCCTTCTCTACACTTTTTTTTCCTTTCCAAGCTCACCTCTCTCTCCAGCACTAACAAGATGGGAGTGAAAATTGACTTCCTTTGTGAGCTTTCGTACTAAGAGCCTAACACATCGCTTCGCAAGTACTAGAGTGGCTGTAGTGGGTTTTTCAGTCCCAACCCATCTCTATTTCAAAGTCATACTTTAATATGGAATGTCAGGTAGAACATGAAACAATATTAATCTATGCTACATAAATAATTTCCTTCAATTATCAGGAAAGAGCAGCAAGACATGAATTTTCAAGTTGATTGAGTTTTAATCTCTAAGTTCAAAAATTAATAATTTAGGTCGGTGAGTTGTTTTTTTTTAAACAGAAATCTAACAGTTTGATATTTCCTTTCCTAGAAAAAGAAAAAAAAAAAAAGAAGATAATTTGGATCAGAAGGTCAGGGAGCATTCATAGGTTGGATATGTGACGATTATGAAATTATTCACAGAAGGAAATACTTAGAATTCAATGCAAGGCAGCCAGATTCATCACAAGGCACAAGAGATTGACAATCTATTATGAATGCCTCACATCACAGATAAATATTTCAATGCAAATAAATAAAGGATGCTGAGTGTTTCTCTTCTGAATGACTTTTCACAGCTCACTGAACACAATAGTTCTGGGACTCCTCTGTGTCCCAGACTCCTGTCCAAACTTCGGCATCCCCAAAGGCTTCCTGCACTGAGCACAGCCAGGTTACACTGTGAGTTCAATCTGGAGGAACAAAAACCAATTAATCAGTTTCCCTCTAACAGAACGTAAATCCATTCTTTGGTGCATTAGGACATTTGTGGACATTGTGAAGCTGGCCCGGCTTCGTTTTGTGCCCCCTCCTAATTACTATGAAATGGACTGCTCTTGTCAAACCTAATGACTTTTCTTTTTGGTGCGAGGGAGAAAAGACAAGACAATGATGTCTCCAAGCATATGGCTGTTTCGCTCTGCAGAGGAATACAGAAATAAGCTGAGATGCGTGCTGGTGAACTGTGCCCAAACAAAACTTTTCTGCCACAGTTTTCCTACCTGCCACTGTGTTTATTCTTCTTGATCTGTACTATACGCCAAACCTCAGAAGAACAAAAATATTCTATGATCAGATTGTTTTTTCCCTTGTTTTCAAGTAAATGTTTTTAAAAGGATACTTTCAGAAGAAAAGGTTTTTCTTTTCTAAACAGGGACCTGCTTTGGACTCTAAACTGTTTTCATCTGTTATAAGTAATTGTATTATTTTAACCACCAGCAGGAAATTCCATGCTGTGTATTGCTTCACATAAAGCCATTTGTAACTTTACAGCTTTTTAATTTTGCAGCAGCTGCATGGAAAACAAAAATGACAATGTAGAATTACATCACTCATGGCTGCTTCTTCATTAAAACAGTATAACTAGAAAACAGTTGCATGGTCACAATAAATGCTGAAAAATACCTCTGAGTGAACAGAAATAAACCTTTTCAGGATTTGCTGAGATACCAATGCCTGAAAGGCATTCCATTTAACACCCGGGCAAATGGGAGTGCATTGGTTACTCATTTGAACTTTAATAAAACTCAGTCCTTTAAAAGGAGGGGATGGCTAAGCTCAGGAAATTCAATGTTCTGAACAATCTGCATGGAAAATGTATTCTAAAGTATTCACTGATGCAACCTACGTGAGTGATACAACCACAGTGGATGCTAAAATATGAATAAAATTATTATTTCATAATCAACAGATTACAGACTTTTTTTTTTTTTTTTTTTTTACGTGGTTGCTTTGTTTTGCTTTGTTGTTCTTAAAGCAACTACTCAGGCACAAGTATTCAGCAACCCACAGACCTCACTTTGCTGTACAGCCTGGTTTTCACAGAGTAAAGGTTGCTTACTAAATAGAGACCATGCTTCTTTCAAGTATGCAGCCCGGGGTCTCACTATATCATTAGTTTCTTCCGAAAATACTGCGCACTAAAGGCACATCAAAGAACATTTGTGGTCAACTGATAATTCTGGAGAGGACTTGGCTGCTTGAATGCTTTCTGAATCATGACTGGTGTTATCTAGGTTGGGAAGGATGTGGTGGAAGAGTGGAAAGGAGAAAGACAAGTATTTTCCCCCTAAAATAAGTAATTCTGAAGGCAATATTGAAATGATGGAATCCAGATGGAGAACACTTATGATACATTTGCAGAGTTAAGATGCACAGCAAATAGGAAACTATGCTTGTACAGTATTTCCATGTGGAATGCAAAATATACGAACATCATAATACAAACTATAAGTAAATACACACATGCATTCTAAGAGTACAGAACTACATGTTCACATGTCCAGACCATCCAAAAGCTCCAAACTACTTGCAAGTCTAATCTGAATACAGAAATAGCAATGGGAGTTATATCCTACCATATATAACTTTTCCTCTCAGGACCCAGAGAACAGCCACGTGTAGAACTGTGCTTTTGCCCAAGTTCAGATTTTTCACTAGACTAGCTTTGCCATGTATGAATTTGTTTTGCAATCTGATTTCCACGGTGTGCACATTTCTGAGCACTAGCTCTCACTGCTGTCAGCTCTGGTGCAAAACTTCTGTCACCTATCTGCCCATCAGCCGTCCTCAGTGATCACAAAGCTCCTTCTCTGCCCAGTCCTTAGCTCGCATCGTGTACTAAGAGTTGTTATCCATCTGTACAAAATATGGGAAAGCATATAGGGAAGTAGTTTCTCAGAGATTTCTGATATGCTTTCAGATGTGTCATAAATATTGATTGTTACTGATTCACCACTTTTCCACCTGGCTCTCCTCGACGGGACAAAATTAATGCACAGATCCAGGCCTTATGTGCCACAGGCACCATCCTAAAGGATTCTGGTCTGCTAGTATAGCAGGTCAAATTCTATCATCAGACATAAGAGTTTGGTTTCCATTTGATCTCTTCACCTTAATCCTAAAATATACATTTGAAATCAATTCTCTCCAAGCAATGCCACAGGAAATTACATACATCTCAGAACTGATTCAGGTATCAGTTGACTCAAATTACTTTTTCTAATTCACTGAAATACACGTTTTGGTGATGACACCGAGGAATATAGGAAAACAAGATGAAGACAAGACTTAAACTTATCCCTGATATGCAAACAAGATGTATATATATACATATATATACTTTTTACTTTGCAGTGCAATTGTACACTATCTGTGATATGAGAAAGCTCTGACAAGCTACCATTCTAAAATGTTTTACCATGTGCACTAAACTAAAATCCAAACGACTGTTCTTTGTTTCAACCCTGTACTGTTTGTTGAACCTCCATGCAAGTGTCTGTGTTGATTAAAAGCATTCCTTGTTTTCAGAAGCACAAACCTACATATACCTTGATAAAGCAGACATTTTCAGAGAAAAGCTGCTGAACTCTAACGCAGCACAGGAAAATAAGGAGAGGAGTTTGTATCTCTGCTTTTTTAATATTCAACAATTGCTAACATGACCAGCATTACTTTAAAAAAGATAAATCACTGTATAACATACGCATTCCTTATTTTCAAGACGACCCTTTTCAACCTCTGCCAATGCATAGAAGCCTCTAAACAGGGCCCTTAATTCAGACAAAGGACTTCCGCACAGCCCTAAGCATGTCCATATGCGGGATGCTCAGCTTCGTGTAACACTTGTGCTCCATCAGCATCTCCGGCAAGGAACCACATGTTTGAACCATGTCCTAAGTAGGGACAGCTTTCTGAGTTGGGCCAGACACACAGAATTGCTAAGTACTTCTGAAAATCCCATCTGACATCTCTGGAGGATGCTTTTCTTATTCCATTTCTTTCTGGCAGGCCAACATGCACAAGAGCTTTCTCGTTTTCCTTCTTTCATTTGGTAAGATTTTCAGGTTTCTGGGATGTATCACATATCCAGCCTAACACCATGTGAGATTCACCTTCCAAAGCACTCTGATATGCTGCTTCCAGTGTTCTCCATCACACAAAGCTTTTATCCCAATAGCATTCAACATTTTACTGCCCTATACTGAATGGTCACAGGTCCTGGTTGCCCTACACATCAAACGAGGTTACAAGATAAAAGAAGCAATAATTGGGGCTTTTTGTGTGTTTGCTTTCAATATAATACAAACGGCTATTTCCACTGCAAATGTTTCCTTCCTGCAGTACTTCCAGGATTTTACCATTACATTTGTTGTGCATAACATGAGCCTTGGTATACTGTTCAAGGAAAGGCTGGATGTTGTGTTGAGGGACGTGGTTTAGTGGGAGCTATTGGGAACAGGTGAATGGTTGGACTGGATGATCTTTTAGGTCTTTTACAACCTTGGTGATTCTATGATTCTATGATTCTATGATTCTATATACATGTGTGTGTGCGCATATATATACACACATGTACATACATGCATACATACATTTGTGAGGAATACCCAATAGTTCCACACTGTTCTCACTACCAGTACTACTACGAGATGGGGAGAGGTCTGAGGGCATGATGTGTGAGAGGCACAGAGGGCTCTGGTATGGAGCTGTGCCAGGGGACGATCAGGTGGGGCTTAGAGAAAGACTCTGCCCCAGAAAGGCCCATCCCCAGGGTGATGGGCATAGCTTTGAGCTGCCAGAGCGCAGGGAGCGTCTGGACCATGCCCTCAGCCATAGGGCTTGGGTGGTCCTTAGTGGAGACGTGTAAGGCTCAATGATTCTAGTGGATTCCTTTCAACTTGGGATACTCCACGATTCTATCACCTTGACCTTCTACCCACTCACAGTAATTGAATACCAAGCAGTTGCTGCTGAAGACTCAAAATTCCAGAGGACCCATTGTCGTAGGAAGCAAGGACTCAGAAGTGCTCTTGTTGCAGAGTTCCTCATCACCTGAGGACAGCCTGTGCTTGTAGCCTTTCCAAACGTATCTCTCTTGCCTATCTTGGGTGCAAGCTTCCCTGCATATGTCAGAAAGAACTGTGCAAAGCAGACAGGAGTTGCCCAAGGAACTCCAAAGTGTGTGCATTTTAGCTGAGTGTCACAATATTTCCAAGCAAATGCACACACACTGCAATCACACCATTAATATCTGTAGTTCACTGAGGCAGTGCCGTAAAAGCCAGGATTTAATATTTTAAGTTAGCTGCTTACTGGTCAAACATTGATCTGGAAACTGCTGTGCGGCAGCCAGGCTGACTAACGAGCTGCTCCAAGAAGTGGCTGGCTGCTCACTCTCTGAACATGTACACACACTCAAGATTTCAGAATGATTCAGTCAACACCTGAAGATGAGTCTTGAAAGTTTGTTTATGTTATTGTATGGTACTGCACATCCTATAGCTGAAGTACTGAATAATCCCAGCAGTTAGTGCACAAACCTGTGAAATAGCAAATAATAAATATTTGGGTTCCCAGAAGCTGCAAAGCTAGATGCAGTGTTAAATAAGGAATTACCATCAGACCACACTGGAAATTTCCTAATACCCACACTTTAGACTCGCAGTGCACTTCTGATGCAGACTCCCAACTCCCCTGACATTAACTGTTTCATAATAGATCTTCCTGGATGCATGCATTAGCTCTGATGGCAATCAGACCTCCACTGCTACACGTTCTCCATGTGTTTAAAAACAAAAGGTCATTTGGTGAAGACATTATTAGTTACCGAGTACAATTTTGCAATGTAGCCTACTGTATACAGCGATGTAAGTGGAGAAAAATGATGGCAGTGAATAGATGTAATTATATGTAGAACCAGTGACATGCCACATACAATTCGGAAAGTACAACACAATCAGAGTGTCAATTATTTAAACCATAATTAACATAGCTCTGCATGTCTTTCCAGGGCTCTCACAGAACATAGAGCATTGTTATAGTGGAAGAAAAGAGAAAATAAAATATTAATGGAGGACTGCTTTGTTCTCAGCACAGTGAGATAGAGGTGGTTGTAAAAACCGGATTCCTGCAGTTGCTACTGCTTTAATTAGGAAGGTCGCTATCTTCCTAGACTTCCTTGGATTCCTTTAATTTCCACAGAGGAAAACGGCTTCTGAATTTTATTGAACACAGTTGAATTTTTATTTTCAAAAATCAAAACAGAAACATTTCTTGGCATCTGTTATGAGCACTGGGTGTTATTTGCTCTTTAGAGATAAAGCTGTTTTTATACAGGGATATAGCTTGTGGGGAAAAAAGAAGGGCCAAATATATTCGTACTGGGAAAGCTGCTCAACAGGGATATCACAGTCAGCAGAAAATATCTAGCCAACCTAATTCATCCCATGCTAGAATCCACTTAAGGCCAAGGAAATACAATAGATAATATATAGTTTCACAATACCGATCCAAATACTGCCTTTAACTCATTCAGTCCTAGAATGTAACAACAGCACAACTCACACAGGCACGAGAGCTTCTGCATCTCCTGGTGATGAAGTGACAGCTGAGGGAGGAGAGACCCCGGGTTCCATGACTAAATTCTCTATCTGAATTATAGCCCAGATGGAATTACTGACACGCCAAAATAACACTGAAGGATGCAACAGCAGAAAAATGACTAACTGGAGCTTTTTAGCAGTGGCACAATAGCGATGCTGAGCGTTTCAATTATATGTACTATTTAGCATAAAATTAGAACATCTTGCCCATCCATTTGCAGGTGAACAGATTGATACAGTTTAGCTACCTCAGGTTTATATTTATAAGACACCACACTTAGAATTGTTTACACAGCTAGGCATGAACACAAAATATAAGCTATAAAAATGACATAACTTGCTTTATTCCCTTTCCTTTAAGTGAGTGCTAATACTTATCCAACTGCAGAACAATTCAACAAAACTACAGTCCACACAGCACTTGTTCTTCAACTAACATCTCCAAAGTGACTGTAGATTGATATAGATGGGCTTCTGAGCTGCATCCAAAGCCAATCTCTACTACATACTATAGCAAGGATATATAGGTTAAAACTTACAGGAGTTTCCAAAAAGGAAAAAAAGAAGAAAAAACAAAAGCCTTCATAAAATCAGCACTTTGACTCTCCGTGCTCTTCCTACGGTTCATTCTTGAAAGTCATACCAGTGAAAGTTGCTTGTAAATATTAAAAACAAGATGGGAATCACGAGAAGGAGTTACACATGTGCTCTTCAGGGTAGCTCTGCTCAAATGCCTCTACCTTCACGCTAAGGAATGGACTCCTGACTCCAAGCCTGCAAATAGTCAGCACTGCTCTTCTTTTGAGCAGCAAAGATATCTGGACATTCAAATGAATTCAATGCAAACATAGTTAAGCTGCATTTACCCTGAATGCAGGATTACCTTTCATGAATCCAGGATGTCTGGATTGGATCAACGCCGCAGACACTTTGCTAGGGAGATGGCATTAGTGCCACTTCTCACATACCATTTATTTGGGCACAGTTTGCCAAGTGCAGCTGGTAATCACACAGAACTTCGTATTTGCTACAAAGATGTATGTAACAGAGCTCAAGACCTATTTAGAATACTTAAAAGATTCATTGCTCTCGTGAAGGTTTTTTATTTAAGTGAATTTCGTTCAAGTGTATTTGTGACCTTATTAACTGACCCAAACACTTCTGCTTTACCATTTTAACTAAACTTCTTGTTAACAGATACACTTTAAAAGCAAATCAGCAGGAGTTCATCCTTCAAACTATCACCGCAAAGCAAATTCAGGTGTCTCCCATAACTGGGATGCCTCGAAACCTGTGCACCAGGCATGCACTGCCACTATCCCTCAGGACTGACATCACTTCTCTTGCCACGATGTCACTTTCACAGAATCATACAATTGTTTGTGTTGGAACGGACCCCTGAAGACTCCTACTCCAAACTCTTGCAATGAACAGGGAATACAGCGACATCTCTAGCTCAATCAGAGCCACATCCAGCCTGACCTTCCACGACTCCAGGGATGAGGCAGCCACCACCTCTCTGGGCAACCTGCACCAGTGCCTCACCACCCTTGTTGTAAAAAAACTTCCTTATAGCAAACCTAAATCTCTGTTCCTTTAGTTTGAAGTCATTTCCCCTTGTCCTATCACTTTGCTCCTGTTCGTTCTGCATTCAGGGTTAGCTCTGAATTACCGATGTTGACACATTATTTCCAGATGTTTTTGCTCACCCCATGAGGCAGGCCAGTGCAGGACAGGGTGGCTGCAGCAAATGGCGGCCGCAGGGACAGCCCTGAGGGGCAGAACTCCGGCAGGGCCGACGGAACGGGGCTCATGTGCCTCGATAGTTTGATTCACAAGATTTCAGGGATAATGATCTCCTTTTGTCATCTGCAGGCCCAGTCCTGTCCCTCTCCCTATAATTAGAGAATAAACTTTAACTGATTTAGAGAAAGAACAAATAGCTCTTCTGTATTCCCCGACCAAAGTTGCCTTTATTTTTGACAGCTGCTGTACAAATTCTCTGTGTAGCTCTGCCTGATGAGCCTTTTGCCACTGACTTTAGGGAGCTAGTCGCTATTTGTTTATTTCAGTAAACACAAAACACGGTGCTTTTTAATTAGAAACTTCAGATAATTTCCATAGTATCTTTCAGAGCAAAATGTTAAAAAAAATAAAAGCTTAATACCTCAACATAACAAAATAGGTACTTCAGAAGGAGTCTGACAGAAAAGAAGGAATGCAGGCAGAACAAAATGAGACAGCTGAAGAGAGTTCCCACACATTCGTGTCCATTTTTACAGTACTTTCTGGAGGATGAACAACCAAGAACAAAGCACTGACACCAAGGTGACATGCTGCTCCCCGCGATGACGGAGCCAGCCGATGCTGGGAGAGAGGCTGCCCCTCAGCAAAAGGGGATCAATGACTTCGCCAAAATACTGCCTCCCCTTTGTTTCATGGGTAGTGCAAAGTATTTTGAAGCTCCATGAAATGTTTTTTTACATTTCATTTATTTATTTAAGGGAAGAATTAAACAAAGGGCTTTTGTTATTGGCGGTGGGTTTTTTTTTATTTGCTTCTTCATCTTTTTAAGTGGAAGTTCACTTTTCTTTCTTTTTTCCTTTTTATAAAGAACCTAATGGCAAACAAACAAACGGGTGATGTCTGCAAGAGGTATCATTTTAAGAACTAGGAAGAAGACCAGGCACCCAGTCACTGTTTCTTTGCTGTCCATCCCATTTTGAAGACAAAGAAAGCCAACAGTGTAAATGCAACAGATAGACATAATTCATGACTATCTGGATACAGGACAAATTCACCATCATTTTGTACGCAAGAAAATGATGGACCAGACTGCATAACTACAGCTAGGTAGAATAATTATAAAATTACACCCTTCTTCCCTAACTCGTAACAAATCAGACCTGTCTGGGTCCCGTGGAAGAGAGCAAGCCAGGCTGAAGGCAGCGTGCTTCCAAGTGGTGTGGAAGCAGGAATCTATGGCTCTGCTGCTTCCTGATGGCAATTCAGATTGTGTTTGCTCCAGAGCTGATACTGAGAAAGCATTCTTAATATGAAAATAGGAAATGCAATAGTCACAGCTTAGTAAAAATTTAAAGATAGACAAGGAAAAAAAAAGCTTCTCTGCTAAAATTAGCTCAGTCACATCATTCTGCAGCTATGTAGTTCATGTTACTAATGAAAACAAATCAGTTTTGCTTACACGTAACAAAAAAAAAAACAAACAACAAAACTTAGAAATACTATAGATGAGAAACAAGCCCAGAATTAATTAGCTAAAAAATGTCTAAATATTGCAATTCAGAAGTTTATGAATAGAGTCTTGAGACTCTAGTGTTGTATTAGCATTTAATTCTCTGCTGTCTTAAGAAATTGCGCTTTGGAAAAAAATCCTGTCAGATATCTATTTTTCTTTTCAGTGTCATCAAAAAAGAGTAATCTACCTGCAGGAATAAAAAGGACCAGGATAAAAGGCATCCAGACAGGTTTTACATATCTCCAGAGAGGTCATGGAGTCTCCTTCTATGGAGATATTCAGCACCCATCTGGACGCCTACCTGGGCAACCTATTGCAGGGAACTGCTTCAGCAGGGGGGTCGAACTCTCTCAGGTCCCTTCCAACTCCTGGGATTCCATGAAAATCTGGGAAAACTATACTTAGCTGAAACAGGGATAGGAAACAACACTGCTCTTCTGCCAGAGCAAAGGGAGAACAGCTCATCCACCAAACTGCTTACAGGAGAGGGAAAAGTCTGGGACCATCTATAACACTGACTAAACCTACTAAAGAACCTGAAAAGGTCCCTGTGCAGGTTAGATCCCTGACAAAAGATGGAAGCGGACAGAATGACCCCAAATAAATATGGACTACATACCAAAGGGTGGCTAGAAACTAGCCTGAGCACATTTAGAGAGATGAGTTATGGAGGATTTCTTTGGTTTGATGAAGTAACAATCCCCAGTACTGACGAAAAAGGAGAAAAGTTGGGGAGCATAACTTGTGGAAAGCTGCTCCTGCATGGCTGCCGGTCCCACGGCAGTCAGCAAGGAGAATGAGTAGGTGCTCAAAGCTGGGTTAAGGAAGGAAAAGACAGTAAAAAAGAAAAACATGAATAGTGATGAGACTAGGTGTGTGAAGCGTCCTAGGTAAGAAGGGGAGAGATATTGGTTCTATTTCCCAAGAGGAGTTTAAGCAGTACTGTAGCAAATGGTTAGAACAGCCGTGGATAACATTATTATTAATTTTTTTAACCACTCTGTGTACCCACTGCAGCACAGCCCTCTTCCAGGTACGGTCAATACCACTGTTTTCCAATCCAGTATTTACGTACACCGTTTTTCCAGCTAAGGATCTAGTACTACCAAGCTGATGAGAGGCTTTTTATTTTCATCTTTTAGTTACTATAACTTTGTGTTTACTTTTGTCCCAGTTTTTTTACTGCCTGGTAAGCTGTCCCACGTTAAGGAAGTTTAGATAGAAGGCAAAAGCAACAGTCACCCGCTAGCTGCTTTCCCTAGGTCTCCTTTCATTCCAAGGACAGGGAACAGAGCGCTAAATTCAGATGTCACCATGTGGTCAGGGCTGACAAATGTTGACTGTTTCTTAGAATAATACTCATACTGTAGCTATCCTATGTGGTCCTGGGGGGGTTTTGTTTGCTGCTACGTTAGCAAAGCAGAGATCCAAACACAAAACCTTTCTTTGCTCAATGTGTGTGTTCAGGAAGTTGCATGCCTGTGAAATCCATAGGATGTAATTGAAACAGTTTTGCAATCTAATGAGAGAGAACTCAAAATAGAGCCTTTGTGGTATTTGCGCATTGAAAACAATTGAGAGTTTTGCCTGACAAATGGCCAAGGACTGAGCCCCCACAGCAATGTTTTCCACTGCATGAAGTCCACAGCAGTGCACCATTAGTCTCACTTAGGCCTCAGAAATAAGGCTTAAAAGGACGCAACTGATATATAGGCCTTGGGCTGAGCCTAAACCCAAGGGTAAGTTTTGCCCCAAAAGCAATTTTACATTGCTTTCATCATCACTGACCGGGATCCTGCTTACAAACACTACAAACCACTTTCCTGCTCAGAGCCTGATGGCAAGCACTCCTGCTCCTAACTGCAACCAAATAAAAGCATCAATAAAACAATGTTTGTATCCTTCTGGGCAATTATCACTAGAGGCCGGAAAGAAATAATAGCATGTTTGCATAGTAGACGGCACTGTTTCCAAATGAAATTAAACCAGGTCCAGGGCAGGAACCGGTTGGAACTGTGCACTAAATCTGGCTAGAAGGTGGAAAAAGCAGAGGGTAGGGGAAAGCCGCTGGGCTCACGTGCTGCCATTTCATCTCTTCATCGCTCAGCAGGATGTTAAACAGGGCCCTTGCTCCATGGCCTCGTAAAGCTCCTTATCTCCTGGCCCAAGCACCTTCCTTTGTTGGGCTGGCCCCTGTTTGTTTCTCCACTAATCTCAGCAGAGCCTGGCGGTCTCGGCTTTTTGCCCCTTCCCAGGAGGGACCAGCAGTGCTGCTGAGCTGTGGCACGGAGCTGCAGGCATCGGGTTGGAGCTGCTGCCCTGACACTGCACAACTGGGTTTGGGGCCTCCCTGCGTGACACGGCGGCCTGAGCCAGCCTGGTGCCCAAGAGATGAAGGCGGCTGGCTTCAGCCTGGCTGCTGGGTGACACGGATGGGGCAGGCAGCCTGCCGAGTGCTGAGGGACTAAGGGAAATAAAAACCCTGTGACAAACTGAAAGGAGGAGTGAGGAAAGGAAGGGAGAGATGCAATTATGATGCGCTCACAAGTCCCTGCAAAATTTCAGATGCTGCAAGTACAATACAAAACACACGGCAGGATCTGGATCCAAAACAGCAATGACAAGAAGGCGTTACACTACAGCGTTATCAGATCGTGTATGCCAGAGCCATAGCAAGAGCAACAGTGCACAAAAAGAGGTGTTTGATGTACAATTTTTAACTTCTGTTTCACACTTATTTTCCGTTTAGAAGAAAAGAAAGGCTGCTGTCAAAAAAGCGTAGTGTTTCTCAGGGAAGTTTGTTTAATCTCTAATTTTACAACAAGCCCTACCCCTCCATCTCAAAATACACTCCTTTAGAAAAGCAGAACTATCAGTTCCTATTGCAGGGCATGCAGCTACATCAAACAAGCACGTCAGAAAAGCACAGATTGTTTGGTGGGGGTGTAGCCGGGTTGTTAGCTTTTAAACCTTCCCCTTTTCATTTCTTTCTGATTATTAAGAAATTAGGAACAAACTGATCAGCTAAATGTTAAACCTCAGTATTTCCGAGGCAATTCCTCCGTCCATTTTTGCTTTCCTCCTTTTGCAGCAGAATCTGAATCCATTTGCTGTTTCAAGTGTTGGCCTACTTTCAGCAGTGATTATGATGGTACCACAATGTGCAACTTGACATCTCCTCCTCTCCTCTCATTCAAAGTCTCCCAGGGCCCAGCCATTTCACACAGGCTTGCTTTAGGCATTTATTAAATATGCACCTTCCAGTAGGGTTTAAAAACACCAACTAATCTCATCAGAGGCCAGAGACCTCCAGATATGTAAATCTACATCTGTTCCTCTTCAAAGGAAAGATTCTCCTGGATTACTCCAGGAGAAATGCATCCCACCCGGATATAGCCACTGAACCAGAGAAAAAGAACTCCCATGGCAAACGTGCCACCTCAAACTCGCCAAGATCCAACGACAATGAAATTACACTTAATGTAATTCACTGTTAGCTTTAAGAAGCAATTAAGTAAAAGGCAGTACAGCACTTGCCGTAGGCTGTTGGTTCCAACAGGGGCTGGTGGAAAGAGGCATATAATGTTAAAATTGGTAACGTTAGTATTAACATACGGACGAACTGTAGGTGGCTGCTCGACTACAGCGCTGTAAAATAGCAGAGTCCATTAACAAAGCAGCAAAAGCCTATTTCTTCTACAGCGGACTGTAGATGGTTGCCAATGAAAGCACGCAGCAATATCATTAACTATTAGATTTTTATTAAAAAGCAACAACAAAAACCAAACCCAAAACACAGGATTCCCTCTCTGCCAAGTGCCCCAGCAGTACCTTCAGCTCCCCATGCTGAGAGGTGAGATCAGACAATTTTCTGAGACATATTTCAAAGCTATCGGACACATTTCACTATGGTAGAGCAATATAAACCCAGTAAATATACTTCCTATAGAAGAACAAGCCCTCGTTTAGCTTTTTACATTTGATTTTGTAAAATATCATTTTAAAAGTAAGCACAAAGGATTTTTCTCAGTAACGAGTCACGCTCTGCAAACGTATGATGAGTTCCACAGGTGAACAGGGTGCTGCACACAAAACTGCTGTAAAAAAACCTGATCTGTTAGTCAGAAATCAGGGTGAGCGCCAAATTATTTTTCATTCTTATATTGCCCTCTGTTGAGGTTCAGAATTTGGCCATCACCACAGATAATCTGACTTTTTTCCACTTAGCATATTTTCATTTGAAATATGTTTGGAAAGGTTTTTTTTTGGCTGAAGCAGACAAATATATTTGGGGAGAAGGTACAGGATGGCACACATAAACATTATTTAAAATGTTCCTGAAATACAGCAGCTAATTTTGGGATTAAATCATTTACTGAAGTTTTTAGCTACTTAAAATACTTTCACATGTATTTGTCAAAGTTTGAAATGCTGATTTCTTGGCTGATGCCACGGTTTGTACATTACGAATGCCGTGTAACTAGAGGAGACCAATGCAATGAACTTAATATGCTTAAGGTTTATGAGACAGCTTTATGATTAAAGGGACAGAAGATTTTTATTTTATTTATTCATTCAAAAGGAAAAATGTAGCAACTACAAAGATGTACGGAAGAGTTCCCCTGAGAAATACAGAAAAAAGGTGAAATCTTGTTTGGAGAAGAGTGAAAGACATTTTAAATGACTTAAAATAAAAGTTCATGCCTAATGGAGCCATCGCATAAAAAGTGGAACTTGTATGCTCAATTAGGGCTTATATTTTTCTCACAGATAAGATCTGAGCAAACTCTTCAAAAGTCAACATTATCTGTCATAACAGCAGTTCTACCTCTCCCATTGCAAACAATCTACACAAAAAGGAGGGAAAGATGAAACAAGGGATATGGGCAGCATGAATGGAACCTAAATCTTTTAATTAACACCCTCTGAAAAGCACACTCTTTTTCCACCAAACTAATAAAAAGTGTGAGTGTGGGGTCTTTGTTGTTGTTCAAGCCTTGCCTGCACTCTGAGGAACTGAGAAAAGGCTAATCAGGGTTATTTAAAGCCACTTTCTACTTGCCAGGCTCCAATATCTCATTAATTCACTCTTACTTGGCATCATTGTTTGATAGTGTTTGAAAATCACCAAAGAAACAAGGATTTCCCCTAATCCCGTCCATCAGAGGTAACTCTGGAAGACGATACCACACCATAGTGCACAGGACATGGCAAAGCAGCGTGCGCTTCGTTGCGAGAACACGTCTGCTTAGGTTTGAACTTTACAAAAGAAAGAACACACGTTATGATGATGGCTTAAAGGAATTATCGTGAGTAACTGGTCTCTGCTTGAAGCTATCGGCCGGCTCCTTTAATCACACAGGAGAGAGGTTGACACAGACAAAATTAATGGTTGACTATGCGTATATCTGAGAAATAAAAATGAGATTTTGAGCACAATCATACACCAGAAAAGTTATTTCTTCAATGACTTTGTTGTCACAAACTGCAGGATTCAACTACAGATGATGACTGCCATTCTAGGATTTCTTGTTTTTGATTTTTAACGGAACTAAGTCTGGGGACTGAAGTTTGGATTACAGCAGCGTATGGGCCTTTAACCCAGCGATGGTCTTTGTCACAGACCAAGTCAGCTGAACGCAGCTTTAGTTCTTTCCACACAGTTTCTCCTGCACACAAACCAGCCTTTATCGCTCACACACATTAAAAGTACAAGCACAGCTACAGCCAAATGATATTCTGAAGTACAGCATACAGCTGCATGCTGCCTCCCAGCAGTTTCAGTCAGCAGCCTCTGGCCTGGCCGCTCTCTAGGACGAGGTCACTACAGCCACCCAACTCTGCCTACAGCTGTTCTCACGTAGCCTCGGCTTCCTTTCGCTTCCCTGTCAGAGGAGTGCTGTGACACAGCTGAGAACTGCCACGGCTATCAGTCCGGTATCACACACACCTTCAAAATGCAAATGTTGCTTTTAGCCAACAATTTTGTCTCGCTATATTTATTTAGGTTGCAATGTGCATGGCTTTGTCATCTAACTTCTTATTTTTTGATTGGTTATGCAGTAAAATTCGAAAGAAAGATGTGAAAGTTGCTTTACAAGGTAGTATCCCAGGATATCCAACTGCCATGGCCATACCTGTCTTTTTATGAGTACTTATTAGAGAAGCAGATCAAGAGAGATTCAGAGATTTCATCATACAGGCTGCCTGGAAACTTTTTGAAAGAAATGCATGTCTTCAATCCACAGACTACCTTCATAGCTTTCTAAAACCAAGGCCTCTCTTCATTATTGGTTTTTAGGGTGAGTCAAAAACTCAAGAAGACTAATTCTACCTGAGCTTTAAGCACAAGTGAACCAGGGAGCGTGAATTACCATCACATGCCCAGCATCCCAGCTGAGATGCTGTTAGCACTGGATTTATTGCTGGTCTGAGAGCCCTCTGCACCACATTTGTTGATGGTTCACAGAAACCACCCATGAACCAGGACAGCGTTGCTCATATTCCCCATCTCAGAGCAAGGACACTTGCCATGGACTTATATTTCTCCACTGTTGTAAATTTTATTCTGAGCTGCTGACAGTGCAAGACTTCTCAATCTAATGGCAGACACAGTAACAGCTTTGGTAGCAGTTGATTGCGAACAAGGAAGGAGGTGGTGCTGGTTAACGCAGCTACCACACTGCTCTGATACTGACAGTCTTTGAAATTTCCTCTGGATCACAGAAATGTGTCCCAAACTCTAAACTCTTCATTCCGGTTTTCACATTTCTAAGCACAGTTTCAATTTTAATCCACATTTCTAGAAAGAGCTTATTTTGTCTCATGCATTTTAAATGCTTTTTACTATCATGGGGAAGGAAAAAGTAAGTACTGATTCTGGACTAGGTAAGTCTTTCGAATCATGAAGACATACGATGAAACTGCAGCATAAAAGGTACTCTAGAATGAGTAGAAAGTAATTGCAACACAAGTTCTTTATGAATCCCTCTAGAACAAAGTGTTATAAAAGACACAATCTCCTTATACCCAGTTGTCTACCATCTAAATAATACAGTCTTTCCTGCTCTTGAATTAAATCAACAGACAACTGGGAAGACTATGCCACAACATTTGTAACAAAGTTTATAGGCAAGCTGTGAATATCCACAGTGCGTAGTCCTGAACAATTCTGACAAAAAGGAGAAGCTTCAAACTGGAAATTTTGGGAATGTTTTGATAAAACTTCAGTTTTATGTCTTCGTTAAAACACCAGTATTTACATCAGACAGGAGGAAGACAGATTGTAGAATAAGGTCTCACACATTTTAAGCTCTGTCCCATTTCCAAATCCCCACGTCAGCTTACTCTGAAGATATTTCAGAAGTTAAAAAGATTAGCTTTTTGTGTGCTTAAGGCATAATAAAAATATATGTATCAATTTCCAATATAAAATGAGAATCCAGTCAGTAGACTAATGTAGATAAATGGAGGCTTTCAATTCTCGTGGACACTTTCCCTTATTTTATATTACAATGCTGCTTTATTGCCACTGCTGTGGTTGTGAAATGTCACTGATTCTTTGGCTAATTAAAAGATGGGCAGCAGATTGCCATTAATGAGATTTGGCTTCCACAAAATAAGACCCTCTTGGTGTGTGGCTGCGTAAGTCAGCTAAGAGAATCAGACCTCCCCTTAGATGAAGGGAATCTGCACAGATCACATCGAAGTAAATTTAAAAGTAATCCGCCGTATAAAGGAATGAGCTTTTTGCAATTGTATTTCTGAGTGCATGCAGGGGTCCCCCTAAGGGTTTTGCAGCTACAAAGATATCACTCACTTGAGCTGGGACCTCTGCAGAAACACACAGCTGGAAGAAAGCACATTTGCTTGCAGGTTTGCTCCCAAGTATAACACTACTGAAAACAAACAAACAAACAAAAAACCCCCACCACACAACTAACTACAATATTCTCCATGTGTGAGTCGTACTACAATGGCAGAAAAAAGATGCTAACACGAAAAATTGATGCGAAAGAACCTCTTGGACTTTTATCCCCACTAAGACCTTTAGTCTTCTGACCTTTTTCAAGATCAAAAAAGATCAAGAGGGTGAAAGTTTGATCTTTTGTGCGATAATGATCCTATTTTACCAAGTTACTGAGCCCATTAGAATAATAATAAATCAGCTCTTCCAGGCACTGATACCTAAAAGACAAAAACACACAGGCTCAGACCTGCTGACTTCAGTGGCTGCGCCATCTTTTCCACTTGGATGTGCACCCACCCTGCAGCCCTCTGCAGAGGAAGCCCCAGCACCTGGTGCCCAGCAGAGCAGCCAGGCTAAACAAATGCCCTGGTGACCTTTTCTGTGTGCCCGGACAAGGCTGCAACCTTGTGAGTTCCTCAGCCTCCAGCTGATATCCCCAAACCTGCGGTGACTGAGGGGTCTGCCCAAGAAAGAGCTCCTGGAGCTTCTCCATGGGGTGTGAAAGTTCCCATGCCAAAGCTGAAAAAACTTGGGCTGAAATTGCACAGAGAGCTGTTAGCGTATGCTGAAGTCCCATCTTGAATATATAAGGTCATATTAATCTCTGGAAGAAGATTAATCCCTAGTCAAGTTACAGCTGGGATGAATTCAGCTCAAGATCTTTGGAGTTTTTTCGTTTCTCAAAGCTCTAAGAAACACCCAGCAAGGTAAACAAACACACAGAGTATCAGTCCCCATGCGGCAGGATGTAGGCCAGCAACTGTCTCCATGGGGTTAGAAAAATTTCCTGCATCATCTCGTAATTACATCATTTTCCATTAAGTAGTATAAACACTTCTTGGATCATCAGATAGTGGCCTCTGTTTGAAACAGGACATCTGCCACAGGCCAGTGGGCTGACCACAGATGACAGTTCTTATTTTCCTAATCTCACATATGTATACATATTTATATACCATACATATGTGATATAAAATATACATGATATAGATATATAAAATTCAAATACAGACCTCAGAACTGGTAAATACAAACTGCCTTCCCAAACCTTCCCAACACCTTCTCAGCTAGCTTTTGTGCAGTTATTTTGACAACAGACTGAGCTGCAATTAGAGGGACCTGAAAGTTCAAAGCCACATCACAGCTCCAGTCCCCCTTTCTTTCCCCCACTTGCTTGAATTTTCTGCTTTTGGTTTTCTTAGGAAGTGTGTGCTTTTAGTGGTTAGCTCAGGGGACTGAGTCAAGTTCTGTTCCCAAACCTGCAGATAAGATAGTAAAAAAAAGACCTTTGTCTTGTTTTCCTCTTATATAAAATAAAATAAAAATTTATGTTGCCAGCGTGAGAAATGACAGAACGCTTGAACCACTTTGATGCCCATTGGTTCCATTTCTGACGTATTTTAATCGTTCAAAAATAAACAGAGAACTACAGAAGCAAAATACATTCAGAGAAGTATTTTAATTAAAGGCTCTTTGGTGCCCAGATCCAGGATACTGAAATTCCTGGGAGACTGCTGATTTGATATACAGCATACATATATGACAGACAGAAGGATCAATAAATACACACTTTTTTCCTACCACATAAGCCTTTTGTTTCCTCTCCCCCAGTGCACTTAGGGGACTTTCTCCTCCAGAATAGCTCATCTCCGAGTGACACCAGCATAAAAAGTGAAGCTTTTTCTTGCCATCATTTATGACTCGTCCATCATTGGTTAACATTTCCAAGTTTTAAATTATAAGTGCAAAAGGAAATACTGGCCACTAAGGATCTGGTTTCAATGTGAGAAATCTCGCAATTAATAGGAAAGCTTAATTAAAACATCAGTTAAAAGTCCATAATATTAACTTAATGGTAAGAATCTACAGAAGTGCTCAAGTAGGTATTTTTTTCCCACATGTAAAATTAGCATTAATGACTTTCAACACAGGTCTTAAAGAGCTGTTGTTATTCAGACGGTTGCAAAAATTAAAGCCAGACAGCAGTTAAGACAATTTTAGAAGTTGTGGACAGCTCAGCCTTGTTGGAAAGGCACCAAACATGATCCAAAACAAATCTTCATTTACTTGCACAAATCTTTGATATATTAAAAAAACCCACCCTTTATTTCTTCACAAACATCTAACCTTTGGCCACTCTTTAGTGAAGCTGCATTTGCTGTGGTGTACTCCTGGAGAACAAAGTACAGCAGCAACTGGCAAAGTTTTTGAAAATACTACTGGGGGAGGCTCAAGGAGCCCAAATCATTATTTTTGTATGGAGTGTTTCATACCAAACACAAACACTGGGGGGTCTTGACTGAACTCCTTTGCCCTCCTGCCGTTTATGCCTATGATATTGGGCAATTATACAGCTTTGGCTGAAACAGTACACTAGATAGGAAATTTCTCACTTATTGGGGGGTTTGGAGTGTACTTGTCAACAAAAACGATACCATTTAGCAGTCCTAATGAATTTAAGGTGCAAATCTTTTTGCTTTGCTCCTCAGATCTAGGGTTGTTTTATTTTATTTTTTTTCCTTAGCTTTCCTTTCTTTAAACAGGATACACTTTGCTCTATGCAGTTTGAAATTTAAAGGGAACCCAAGTCCCAAATTAATGTAAAACTACACCACAAATAAGAGTTCTATGGCTGAATAAGTCTGCGGGAGCTGCAATTAATGAGACTTGGCAGTGGCTTTTGCCAGCATGCTCGTGCTACTGCTGAAACACACACAAACACACAGACTCAACACAGAGCCTTACACGTTCCATGAGAACTATAAAGGACATGTTCCATTAATCAAACTACTTTTCTTCTACACAATATTTATTCCAAACACATTTGCATATTAGAAGGATTCCCAATGATAAAAGTGTTCTGTGTGATCTTCTTTGAGACATCTTTTAGGAAAAGTTTGGGGTTAACCCTTTTTTCTCTTCTTACTTTTGAGGGAGTTTCTCACAGGAAATCCCACGATTTCTCAAAAGATTTCTGTACCTTTTCCACCCTACACTATGGAGTCTGTGGTAATATGCACGTACACTATTGGGTGTATTATACAAGTGGAACACATACATAGCTACATTACTCGATGTACTTATGTCCTTGCTTGCATCCACAGCTAAGAACAAGACAGGTTTTGAAGCCACACTGCCTCCAGCACAGATGTTTATCTGTTTTAGGTCCCAAACAAGGTAACTGTTGAAGAGCTACTGAACCCTTACATTGCAGTTTCTATTAATTAGGACGCAACAATGAAAGCTGTGTGTGCCCCACAGGTGATTTGTCAAACAAATCCTGCTCTCTATAAGGCTGATGCTACAGTTTCAGTGACAGCAGAATCAAACCCCGACACTTGCACTGACATCATGTATCACCAACAGTCAGAGTCTCTGATAAATCCTCATTTGCTTGGTCTAGCAGGACAGCAAAGGATCTTCAGTCTGAGTGATGGTGGGCAAGGCTTTTATATAACATATACTCTGATAAGAAAAGCTGCATGAGGCAGAGGGTTGGTGCCCCCTAGTAGCTCAAATCCCATATGCAGCAGGGATACCCCCAAAAGCCACTTATAAGAGCAGTTACAGGGAGAACCTCCACCAGTACCAACATGCTGTGGTCCAGTGCAGGCTGCTGTTGTCCCCTGCCCTTGTGGGATGCCAGAGACCCCAACCCTCGAGGCAGCCTCCAGGACCCTCCAGCCTTTCTTTTTGCCCAGCAGTGTGGGGTGAATCACATCCTATCTCACCGTTCTCTCTCATTTCCCTAGATGTCCTCCTGCAGAGCATTCAAGAGACAAGCCAGCTTTTTTGGAGGAGGGGTAGACAATACATCCCCCTGCCTATCAGGGCAGAAGGGAAACCAATTTTTCACATGGGCAGATAGTGATAGGACAAGGAGGAATGATTTTTAATCAAAATCTCCTCCACTTTATTTTGATATCAGGACAAAACTATTGACTCAGAGGGTGGTGACTCATTGGCACAGGTTGCCCAGAGATGTTATGGATGCCCCACTCCTGGAGATGTTCAAGGCTAGGTTAGATGGGGCTCCAAGCAGCCTGATCTTGTGGATGACAGCCCTGCTCACTGCAGGGGATTGGAGCCAGAATGATCTTTAAAGTTCCTCCCAATCCAAGCATTCTATAATTGATAGATTTATATCCATCTAGATTTATATCTGTGACATAAGGACTGGATGAAGCACTTCAGCATCATCAGGCCATCTACATCATCCATGGGCCCTGTTAGCTTAAAATGGTACTGGTATTGTTCCACTAGCATTAATCCAGCCGTAAAAAGTTAATACAAAGATAAATGGGAGATGACTCAACCTTTTTGTGTGGACATTCGATTGCCTGAAGTACACCTGTTATTTTGTTTTGCTGACTAAATGCATGGTAGGTGCCACAATTCTTTTACAGGTGGCTCAAAACCCAATGAAACACCTTTCTCAGCTCACCTTGTGAAGATTTCTGCAATGCAGTATTTGCGGACAGGCACATGTCTGGCACTCAGCACTTGAGTACATGAAGACTAATACAGCACCATGTATAGACCAGCACACCCAGTTCTCCTAAATTTGGCTCTCAAGCAGTTGTAATGCGAGTAAGGACAGCTATTCCTTGCTTCAGATTTTTTTGCTATCCCAAATAGTTGTCAGTTTGTAGCTACAACAAAATACAACAAACTGTATTGCAGTCTTCCACATCTTATGTAACTCCATGTGATTTTACAGAGTACTCATGCAGCCGATTTGCAAGAAGAGTAAATATTTGCAATATTCAAGTCAACATCTACAAATGGTTTGTAAATATGTTACCTTTTAAAATCTGCGGATTTTGATTCAGTTGCAGTTTTCTATTGTTTCTCCTGTATCTGCCGAATAAGATCTCAATGGAGTGGCACAGCAACACAAATGTCAGTGAAAGGCCTACAGCTAATGAGTATCACAAAACCAGAGCATTACCTGGAGCACCCAGTAGAACGAACATTTCATGCAAGTTTCACAGTATGTTATCTTCTCTTTTTTTCCTTTTGCACAATATTTTATCTAGAAAGTAGGCAAGGAGACAGACAAGCAGCCACACAGGTACCTGACACTCCTCAAGCCTAGCATGGGGGAAATTACAGAGTTGTTTGGTGTTTTTTTTTACCTATTCAATACTACCAAATCATAAACAGATGGGAATGAGAACAGCACCTGATCTGCAGAGCTATACTGAGATAAATTCAGGTAAAAATTTAAAAGCCAAATACCCCTTATTTCAATCAACAAGAGATTTTGCTATGCTGGAATTATAGTAAAAAAGATTGCAAAAGGAAGAAAAAACAGAGAACATAGTCTATGCAACTCAGTAAAGACAGTTTGGATGTTTCACATAACAAACTATAATCCGACCCTTCCAGCCAAAAGGAATCTCTCCCTGCCAATGGCTGGTGAGGAAGGGTTGGTTGCTGCTGGTGCATGACTTGATCTTCTGATAAGCAACTAGACTTTATGATGCCAGTGTAAAAAATACATCTGCATATAGAACCTGCTGAAATTTTATAAAAATCTAAAATAATTTTGCATTTCCCCTTGGTTCCAACAACAGGGTCATTAGGTTGTGCTGCATCCCTTCTGCTTGTGAAGGCAGACTGCCTTACTACCAGCACTGGGAGGAATGAATATCTCCGAGCAGCTGATGGCTGGAGTCTCCTATCCCTGCGCTCAGAGCTCCTGCTAAAATAACACATCTCCCAGGGGACAAAAACACATGGCAAGCACTAGGAAGCTGTGAGGAACACAACAGTTTATCATGCTCATTATTCACTGATTGCAGTGCAAAAACAAACAGCAGAAGGTGTCCCTGGCCATGGCAGGGTGTTGGAACTAGACGATCTTTAGGGTTCCTTCCAATGCAAATTATCCTTAGGCTACGAAACTGAGGTGGCTTTGGGCACAGCCAGTCGAGGAGAACGGAGGGAGCTCATCTGCTTCATGTCCTGATTTTGCTGTCTCCTGCACACGACAGGGCAATTCATGGAGCACGAGGACTGGCAGCTGCTGGCAAGCACTGCGATAGGGGATCGAGTGGGAGCTAAATACCACCGGTACACTTTGACAATGAATAAATCAGGCAGCACACAGTTTACAATCGCATAGCACTGCTGCCTACCTTACAGTCTTGGTGGCGTGCTTTAAGACTATTCATGTTATCACCTGATCTTCCCTACTTACCATAATAATTAATGTACAAGCAGTGCTCAGAGGGACCATCTCCAAGGCCACAGAGGGGAAGAAGAAAGAGCACATTTCAAGAGAGTTTCTTTTTTTCAAATAAATAAAGAGGTACTTGGAAACCATATCAAATATCTAAAGCTGAATTTAATAACCACTTTTTACAGAGCTTTTTTGTTTTCTGTTGAATTATGCAATGTTATCTGAAAAAGTAGCATCTATAATTAACCAACAACAGGAATGGAATTAAGTAGGAGGGAATAGTGATAAAAAGCATGCTCTTTATCACCTAAATTTAGTGAATTTGTACTTAAATTGAGGCTTGGGGGAAAAGAAATAAAACAGTACCAAAAAAATTCCCAATCCAGCTTCTAAATGTATACAACACTCATGTTTTTTCTTTCCTACTAGTCTAAAGCACAGTGCACAGGGGAGAATTCACTCGTATCCACAAAAGCCAGCTTTCATGGAGAGTGATGGCACAAATAATTTAGTATAGTAGAGCAGAATGTGATTTGCCCCATGTCCTGCAGTAGCAATGTCCTGGGCTGCCTGCACTGCAGTGACCTGGGGCAGGCAGCACACGTCCCCAGGTGGCACAGGTCACTGTGGGCTGCCCAGCCTCATTCTGCCCTCCCTCCTGCCCCCATCACTGAGGCCTGTGCTGCACGCACAACCTGCCTGCTGCAGCGGGCGGTAACTGGTCAGAGTTCACCTCCCCAGCACTGGATGTGAACTCCTCCTGAGGACAGCAGCCCCGAAAAATGTCCCATGGAAGAATGTCTCTTTCATAACAAATATTCTGGCCCCACGGAGCCCTTTCCTTCCTGAAGTTCTGCTTTTATAAGAAAGCATCTCCTTTGAAGATCAGAGAGTCAGAATAAATTATATTGTTTAAGGGAATCAATGCTTACTTAATCCTGCAAAACTCTTTAATGGAGACTAGATTCAAGAGAAAAAGGACAAAGGTATTTTTTAAACTAGCAGAAAGAGTGGGATGTGGGTAACACTTTACTGGGCACTCTTGTGAAGCTGCAGCGAAGGTCCCGGTCCTCCTCCAGGCTCCACTCCCTACCTGTGCCTACAGCCAGCACCCAGCTGCCCCTCACATCGCCCACCGCTGCTCCGTGGGTGCAAAGGCTGCGGGTCACTCACTTGCTCATTTCTAGTGATTAACAGGACAGGTTGGCATACAAAGCAGACAGCGTCTGGTACAGTCAGCTAATTATGTGGTTGCTACAAAATAATGCAAACTGAGAGCAATTACGCAGTTGTCCGCATTACTGCGAACACACTATCTCTGAGCTTGATAACACTGCAGATAATTAACTCGTGTCACCACATTGCTGTTTTACTTCACGCGCAGTTTTGTGCCTGGAAAAAAAAGGTAGGAAAGTTCCATGATTAATAACGACTCCAGAAAGTTTATAAAAGCCCCAACTGCTCGAGAGACAAAGGAGCACAGAAGCTTCAGCTGGCCAAGAGATCAAGTACCAGCAACAAATGCACTCCGTGATGGAAAACCTGATTAAAATTTCTCAAAGAAATCATTATGGGTGAGAAACTAATTGAAAGACCTCCCTCCTGCCAGAGCTTCGCTAGAAAGAGAAGACTTCAAAGGCATAGGGGGAGAGCTAATGTTTTCACACTTACAACTGAAAAAAGGCAATCCTCATGTTTGTGTTTGTTCAGTACACACTTCTCAAATGTTGCCCCCTCACGCTCTAAATCTGCTGGGCTGAAGATCTAAACCTTGAATATACAATGCACTTTAGCTAGGGTGTATGGTGCTATTCTTCCATGCTGTGTGCCTGTCTATTCATGCGCTTTTATTCTTTATTCTTCAGACTGATATATAATAAACAATATGGTTAGCCACTTAAAATTCTCTAGGTTATTAAAATGTGAGCAGCACTTTTTTTTCTCTCTCCTGGATTTCATCTGGAGCCACTACCTAATTAATATCCAGAACCCAGCAGGAATCTGAATAATAATAAAGAAAACTTTTGTTGTTCCTTGAATAAATCTGTGTAATTTAAACCATAATCATGGGGATTTCATCAAAAGTAACTCAATTCTTCCAAATCCCACATCATCGTTACAAACAACTTTGTAGTGCATTTTCTGAGGCAAGGTATCTCTGCACTTTCATATTTTAAAGGAAATATTTCTAAGGACAGCAAGAATGTACTTTATGTGTAAGAATAGGATCTGGAGGGTTAGAATACAATGCACTCCCCCGTATCTTCTACTGATGCATACACCGTACTGTAAGGGATCAGCTCATACAAATCCTTCCCTCCCTCAAAGACACATTGTCTTATCAGTCGAGAGCTAAGGTGCAGTTGGAGTATAATGCAAGTCCATTTCTCACAAGCTTAGAGCTTAAGCACTTTGTTATTGGTTATTAGGGCTGGACTCCTAGAGATAAACCTACAACTACTGTACACCAGTGAAGGGCAAATAAGCAAAATCCCTGACAGAAGTCTGTTGTAAAATGATGAATAAGCCTCCTAAATTGCCATAAGGCGCTAGTCACAATGGAATTGTATTTGTCAGACATGCATTGTAACCCTAAGGTTATCATAGTGGGCCAGCAGATACAGGAGGAGTGCTTAACACTATCACCCCCTAATCATATCTCCTACAGGCTAAAAACTCTGCAGGGAGCATTACCACTTAAAGAGGCGGTAGTGTTTCTATGGACTGAATGTAGACAGCTTTTGGTAGAAAGAAAAAACCTATAGAAAAGACTGACAGATATATTCACCCCGGCTGCTCGCAACTACATCCTGAATTGAGATATAAAAAAATCCTTGCAAATCATATCCCCAAGGCTGCGGTTCTAAATAATAAAATACTATAGATTACGACTTTATTAGTTTTTAAAAAGCTTATGAAAAATTATCTTTTGCCTGTGGGAAGACATTTTATCGGAAATTATACCAACTCCAACCGTTTTAAGATATCAAATTTAGAAACTAAGCAGCTGTAGGAAATAGTTGGTATGATATCCTAGTCTAGCAAATTTAATTCTCAAGTTCTACTATTCCTGTAAGTTGTTTCATTGTATTTATCTTAAGTTTGACTAACACCATTGTGCAGTGCAAGCAACGATAAGCTAGTACAATAAATCCTATGTCTTAGTAGAAGTGTTCAAGAACACGACGGAATTCTTTTTCCTCCATCAAAAATTACTAACCGTTGAGGAAATGTTTGCACACGTAGCTTTCTGTCTGGAAGTGATGCACACTCACGAGACACGCATGCATGAAATGAAAAGAGTCCCAAGCCAACCAGTAGCCCAGTGCTTAGGACACTCCTGCAAGAAACACTTCAGTCTCTGCATGATTTGAAGTAAAGAACTGAACCTGGGTTTCCTGGTGCTCTGCTCACTGGGCTAGGCTGGCATTCTTGCTTGCTTATTCTATTTTTTTCCCCCAATAAAACACAAACGCTTAAAAGAATCTAGAGACAGAAGGGCCAGTTTTAAAGCGCAACACTCTACGACTGCAAATAGCAGAGAGTTAGACACATTACAATTCCTCTGCAGCCTTTGTGATGATTTAAAAGGCCTTTTGAATTCATTCATGTGTAGGCAAAATAGAAGTTTAAGTATCACTATTCTGCAGTGATACAGCAACAGAGCATAACTATTGGTTTTACTGCTTATGCAAAGATCTAATTAGAAGCACACTTTCTGTGCATCCTTTAAATGCTTTCTTTAATTTATCTTACAGTCAATCATATGGATTTCTACTGCTTTATAATGTATACCATTTGGATTTCTTAGCAGTCACGTAGTAATAAAATCAACCTCTTTCACCCAAAATATAGAACAAGTAGTCAATTACCTCTAACTTCATTCTAAAAGGAGTTGTACTTTGTGAGAAGAATTTGAGAGATCAAAACGATGCAGAAAACCTGATGCAGTCTTACTAACAGTACTGAACAACAAATGTGGATGCAGCTTCAAACCACGCAGAAATAACATCCTTGTTCTCTGCAGGGAGGATATTCTCTTTTTATACCACTAAGGGTGAGACAGGCAGAGCTCCCTTATAGGTGCTCCCTGTCTGTTCCAGCCAAGAGAAGGCAGTTTTTACTACCTCCTCTGTACTCAGATATCCATGCACCATGTGAAGTGTATAATTTACCCATCTGAAATAATGGATAGGTCACATTTACACCACAGTCCTCCTCTGACTCGAAGGCAACACCATGGCTCTCTGCTACTAGTGTCTGGCTGAAGTTCCCAGTGCTTCTCTGGGCTAGACTCTCACTCAGCTTCCACACGCCAACATCCCAGCATTTGGATCCCAACAGGTTTACTTTACTTTGCTTCTAAAAAGGTGCTTATTATCCTTCTTCTGATAGGCATCTCTTTTCTCATACCCCGTGTCCCATTGGCTCCACTGCAGTTCAATGCAATGAAGATTTACACTCCTGGAGTCTGTAGCAATGCTTTTGAGGAAAGCGAGCCCTCCTTCTGGCAACTGGAGCCAGTAACTCAATTTCATTGATTGTTTGATTTATGGTGTAAAACCACTTACTGCAATTTACAGCCACCGCTCTCACTCTTCCTGGGTCTTAGAAAACCATTGTTTAAGTAACAGAACAGTGTTTTCTTGCCATGGAAATTAATGTATTGCTATTTCCCACCTAAAAGCAAAGACTAAGGTTATGAGGAGGAGCAAAAAGATAAGACAATGTAAGTAAAACTGTATATCAGAAACCTGCCTACCAATGAATGCTAGTTAACATCCACCCAAGATTTTCCTACATTTAATTTCTAGACTTAGATAAGCTGAGACAAAGCACTTTCTCTCCGTAATGTTGCAATCCCACATGATTACTGACAGATATACAATGTGATATGCAACTTGAACTCCACCAAAGCAATACTTTTTAGTTACTGTATGCAATATTCTGGCACGCAGTGAAGCTGCCTTTGAAGAGTAGCCAGTTTAAGCAGCTGAAGTCCTCAGGTGGCAGGCAAGAAGATAAATCTCCCTGCTTGGAAAAGGTGAGAAAGATGTTACAAGGTGCTGTGTGCTGCTGGCACTGCAATTCCATCCTAGATGGACTAAAGATGGAATTGCAAGAGGTGAGGGGTATGTATTTTTGGCAAGAAAAGCATTAGGAAAAAGCGAATCTTTTCTGTGTGATTAAGAAAATACAAGAATTCATGATACATCTCTAGAGGTAAAGGATTTAACTGAGGAATATGCATCCTGAGGTGATCATGGTATCAATGCACGAATAGCAAACATCAGAGTAGCCTATGAGGCTCTACCTTGGGAATGAGTAATGCAGACTGTATTTTATTATCTGCTCAACCCTGAACCTACAATCGTCCTCCCAGTTTCTCTGGTCCTTTCACCAGCATTTATCCCCACAAGCCTTTCTGAACATCCGCAGCAGGTTGACTTCTGCAGGAAAACAGGCTGAAGAACTGCCACCAATGCCAGGAAAAATTACAAGGAATATAATGGGTGATGACAATGTTATTTTACGGAGGGCATCAGCTTCCCCACACCTGCAGAGTGCTGCTGAGATATTTGTGGAGTCTCCCACACCACCAGACACATCAATCACCTTCGGCAGTGGTTTAACCTTCACGGAGAGGCCAGGTTGGCAAGCATGCCATCCAGCAACTGATCCCAAACTCCAGCACAGGCAATAGCAGCACTGCAGCACTTCAATCACAAGTGGCAAACAGTTTATTGTATACTTCGGAGCAGCAGATGGCACTCTCCGCTCTGCTTAGCGGCGAGCAGGAGCTCAGCAGGGGGCACTCTGTAATTAGAGGCAACTTCGGTGCAGATCTCACCCCAGCACCGGCCGCTTCCAGCTGTTAAAGGTCTTCTGGTGTTTTTCCACAAAGAAAAATACCTCAACATTGTAATCATGTGCAGCATCATAACCATAGCTTCCAATGACTGTTCATGTGTTAGGTTCAAACCACTCGGTACTGAACTGCTGCTCCAGCTCCCAGAGGTGGCTGTTCTGGGACACGGAGCACTGCAGCTCTGCTGGCCTGTCTATAGCAAGCTGTAGGTGCCCACCTATGGAGAGGGATCATTTTTCCATATTGAAAGTGGATGTTAACTGGAAGAGGAGAGAAAGTAGGAGGAAGTGCAAGAAAAAACAATAGGAAATCGGCTGGTCGGGAAGGACGGAGAAAGTATTACCTCAACAAAGGTAATTACCTCAACAGAGAGACAGACTGACCAATTTGCGGTATTTTTGTTTATTTTGTCTCGTGACATGAGAGCTGACAAGAGAAGAGATGCACTCTTCTTCAACAACTCTGCTCCCTGTATGTTCAGACCTCACTGAAGCCAAAGGAGCTTCTCTCTGATGCCTACCAGCCCTTCAGACAAGTGCATGTGTTCGTTCTGTGATCACATTAAAACATTTTTGCTACGGAAAAATCACTTCCAATATAAGATATTACACCACACTAAAAGAATTCTGTGTACTTCCATGCATTTTTACGCAGGTAGACATACAGCTTTCTAGTCAAACGACAGCCTTGTTTCACACGGAAAAGCACAGTGCTGCCATTGCACACTACTTGTACAACAGGACAATTCCTCAGCCTACTGTCCCACATTTCACTTGATCTCCACCCAGGAAACCACTATAGTTCAAATCCTTGGATCCCAGGTATTCCCTCCAGCTCCCAGCAGTTCATTCAAGCACACAACAGGCCCTGAGGGCTGATGGCCTTCTGGGAACAGCAGTGCAGGGGAGAGATGGAGTGCTTAGGGCTGAGCAGCTCAGATGCTTTCATCCATCTCATTTGTAGCATAAATCCATACTTGGTCTCATGCATGGGCAGGCCTGAGAGCTTTATAAATCAGTGGTAGTTGCTCAGAAATGTTAGTCAAACATGTTTTTGTGAGCAAATACCAAAATATCATGAGGATATGCACATTAATTTAGACAACAAACAGTGAAGGACCAATTTGACCAACTGGTTTCCAGTGGAAACCCCAGATGTTCTCTGGCTTTCCTGCCTTGTCCATTTGCAACCCCACAGTTCTGCACAATTTCTCACTCCACAGCAGCCCTGTTCCTGAGCCATCAGGGCTTGGACCAAAGGGCTGCCTGTGCCTTCCAGCTGCAAGTTGCACCATGCTGCAATGAGCTTCCTCTCATGTTCCTGAAACTAAGCATTACCGCACTGCCTGGGCAAGCAGGGTCCCATACGGTTTACAGAACCTTGCAGAGGCTCAGAAAACAACAAGAAACAACGTCACAGCTGGGGGAAAGAACATTAAGTCCAGGGGAACTTGGGCTCCCTGTTCTCACAGATCTCCAGGGTGGTGGAGAAATATCACATATGACTGAATAAGGAGCATCAAAGTACCAAAGTACCAAAGTATTGTTTTGGGAAGTTTAGCTTCAAACCATCAAAATGAAAAAAAGTCTTATGTCAAAAAGCAACAAGGTCCAATTTTTCTAGTATTCGCTAGGAGTAACATCTAGGACAATTTTCTGACTGTTGCTTTTATCTCAAAAGGAAAGAACAATATTAATTTAAAAAGACTAACACATTCAATGTCTGAGTGCTGCAATTATTTCACCACACTGAGAAATAGCATTTCCAGACCTTCAGAACGCCACCATCATACCTTCAGCTGCACAGTTTGAAAAAAGACCCAAACCAACCCAACACTGATACTTCTAAGTGCCAAATACAGTGCAGAAGTCACGATCAGAAGGGCAGTCTCTGACAAGTCCACAAAACTTTTGAATAACATGCTCAAAACAGACCAAAAAAATGGTATGAGGACACGACTTCAAACAAAGCAAGATGTCTTTATATGAATGTTTGAGTACTAAATGAGTGCATTGGAGGAACTTGGTCTTTTTTCTGGAAATCCAGAGCTATTGTTACAATGTCAGCCTAGCTCTATTTATACGTTCGCCAAAAGCTCTTTTCCGTACTGGTGTCCTTTCACCCGCTCAGAATAAATTTACCTTCTCATCAGGTAGATTAGTTACTATTATGATAGCTCTAAAACTGAAAACCATATATTATAAGCTAAACTGCTGCTGCGTAGGCACCAAAATAAATCCAGTGATTTACTGAAGTCACTTTGGAATTGTGAGAGGGTAAATCTGGCTCCATGTCATTTACAGTAATGTTTTCAATGGTGACAAAATATAGAAAGTTGGAAGTCTAACTTAGCATGAAATCAGACTGAGTAATCTGAATTACGAGTGAGAAGCGTAAGATCAGAGAAATCTGTGCACAGGAACTGGGGTTTCAGTCTTCCAGTTTGCCAAGGAAGTAATCATGAAAACACAATAATGCAAAATTATGCTTGAATTTTCTTCTCACCCGCAGAGAAACAATGACATTTGCTAAAGTCTTGAGTCAGACACGCTACAAAAATTACTGTCATTTCTATACGCTTATAAGATTTATTTCTTCTCAAAAAAACCCACACAAGTCCTAAACAATCACAGTGAATCCCATCATATTGAATGCACAAAAAGTTAAAATGTCTATACTAATATCCAGCTAGTTTGTTTGGGTTTTGCTTTTTTGTTTCGAAGGTGAACTGCTTCAATTTTGTACTTAACTGAGGTGTGATATTGGAGCCATTGAGCATCTTTTGATCGATTTCAAGAGATCCTGCACCAAGCTCATGGCAAAGTCTATTATTTGCCATCTTGGTGACTCAGATGGAACAAAAGCAATGAGTTTGATTACTAAGTCCCCCAAATCAATGTCTGCCATCCATTTCTATTTTGTTTACTTTCATTTTCAAAACTGCATTACAGACAGTCAACCTTTGTCTTGCACGAAATTGAGAGAAAAGCTTACAGTATTAGAGATGTACACAGCATTTCTCAGGAAGACTTCTTAGGAGAGCCAGACAGCCTAATGAATACTGCTCATCTTTGGTTCACTAACATCCTAGTACAACTACGAGTACTAGAGCACTAAAATTCCGTTTGCTAAATATCTACAAGTGGATTACTTGTGCACACAGACTTCATCCCTGCCATAAAATTCAGAAAGAGATGAGGAACAAGAAGGGTTCCCTGCCACTATGAAATCATTCCCTTCTCCCTGGATGGAGACCATGGTGAACAGGCCTGGGGCATTTGAGGGGGAAAAGTGCCATTGCCTTCCCAGCTGCATAAATTAGCTGGAAAGGGAGAGGAGAGAGTTTTAAAAAGGATTATCAAAACCACACAAGCAATGAACAAAAGGGAACTTGAAAGGGAGCCCAAGAATGAATATACAAATCTAGGACTCGAACATGCTTAATACAGTCCCACATTTGGAAATTTCAGTATGAGATCTGACCTCCTTATGCAACAAGGTCTGCAAGTCCGGTCCGAAAGGATTCCTGTTTGTTAGAGCTTTTTGCAATGGGGAGCAGCAGTAGGAGGACTCCACAATGAAACCATTGCGCTGCTGCAGCTTTTCCGTCAGGCACTGCACCCCCTGCACGCACTTCACCAGTTGTTGTGTCTCTACAGCACTTTTTAAGACAAACAGGTGACAATCCACTCCTCAAAACGGTGTAAAGGAGGTCAGCCTTTGCCTCTGCCATAGTGGTCTGACTTTAACTAACCCTACTGTGTTGATTTATTTTCTTTTTAAGCAAGCTGAGCAGGTCTCAGTCCGCAGTTTCCACTCTCACTGCAAGTAGACCATTTCTCCAGGACCACTGCGGTCTGAACTATTTTCAGAGCCTTTAACCCAGTTCTAATTTTGCAGTGAGCATATCTTTAAAAAAGAAAAATTGTTATGATGACAGCTAAAGAAAGCTGAAGTCTCTGGGGCCAGCATCATGTGTTCACATTAGGAAACTGACCGCTGTTGTTAGAAATTAAATGTTTGACATGAACTAGAGTCACAGAAAAATAGGATTCAGTCTTGCAGCGAGCACTGTTTATGAAAGCTTAAAAGAGCTGAAAGTCCAGTGTGATTTATATCCTGGGAGCTGGTATTCAACTTTAAACATGTTCTTTTTTCAAGTTCATCTTGTCATCCATAGATAAATATAGATTAGGACAAACCAAAATAAATGGGTGGGTACCAAAATCCACAAAACAACTAACCATAATGGAAGTGCTTGTTCTTCTATTCAATAGCAAAAACAGCATACACTTGGTTTAAATAGCTGGTTGGGGTAAAGTGAGTATTACTGGACAGGAACACTTAGCCAGCACGGTCCAAACAAGTCAAAAAATAGCCAGAGTATAACCACATAAAATGAAACACTGACCAGATTTAAGTATAATTGGTCACCCTCCCATGTTTTCGGATTCCTATTATTATAGCTTAGGAAGCTCTGTAATATACCTTTGGAAAAGTCAAACGGTTTTACTGGGTTTCTAACCTTTGCACTTCAGTAAGATGATCCGCTGAGAATGTTACTGTGTGAGACTAAAAAAATAGAGCCCACTTTCATTGCAGAGGTGTAGCAGACACTGACATGACTGTTCATCACCAGCGCCTCCAGCCCTGTTTGCTTAACACATCCCTATTATGCACGCACTACGTGGGCAAGGCTAACTTTGTGTGTTCCACCATAACAAGTTATCCTATTTTCAGCATAAAAACGGCATTTAAATAAATATTTATTCCATGCCACTGGGAAATAAAAGCCAGACAGCATCCCGCTGTGTTTCTTTCCAGGATGAGCAAATCCAGCAATCAGATGGCAGGTCAGCGCGAACACTTGCTCAGGACAGCAAGGAGGACCAGTGAGCAATGTTCCCTAACACAGCAGGCTATCAATGGGCCCTTTGTAGATGCGAACAAATTCAGAACTATTTTCTTCACTTTGAATTTTCTATAGCTAGTGTTTTTCTAACCATTTCAGCCTGTGCTGTTCTGACCCCCTCTGATCAAAGGATGCTGAACCTGAATTATTCCCACAGCATTTATTCCTACGAGGTCCCAAGCCTTGGGCACGTCTCCTCACACCGGGGAGCTCTGGGTGCTCCATAGCCCTGAGGACATGGGAAGGGCACAAGAGCAGAGCTACCACGTGGCTCTGCTGCACCCTGCCACCCAGGGCCTCCCCAGGTTAGCTCACAAACATCTGCAGGAATTCAGAAGTGGCACAACACACCACAGAAGTGGCTTTTCCTAATGCAACAGTGACAAGTAGTTACATACATATATGTCTATGTATACACACACACAGAAGCCCTGTAAGACAGAATCTTTCAGAATTACAGAGCACAAGATTTAGCTAGAAGCATTTGAAGTTATCATCTGCACACAAATTCATGATTTGTTCACAACACCATTGCTGTCCTAAAGAAAGACAACCATATCTGATTGCTTCCATTGCTTTTTCCTGGTCTTTAACCACCACTTACTTTTTCTTCTTATAGCCTGTGAGATGCTCTGGGTCAGGATTCTTTCTTCTTCAATATTTAGAAAGGGCCTAAAAAAATCTCAGCCACCAAATAAGCACGTATTAAATAGCATCCCAATTTCGGATCCCAAGAGACTGGAAAGTGCAATTCAAACAGCTGCTTTTTTTCATTTATGCATTTCCAAAGGTCAGCCATGAGCTTGAATGTATAATACATAATCTGCCTGTGCTCATCAAAGGAAGGGTCCAATCTTCAGTTACTTTAGGGAGGAAAGAAACCAGTCTGGCTAACACCTAGTAAGATACCCTGTGGGAAGTAAAATTGGTGTCAGAAGCAATGTGGGTGATGGTCAGCTCTTTATCTAATCTTTATAATAGTTGATTCACTCAATGCTTAGGTTTGAAATTCACAAGCAACATATAATCTTTGACTTCGGGAAAGCAGACTTCAAAAGAACACTTTCCTTAGACAAGCTGATTGAAATTTTGTAACGTAACAGAATCTCACCGTTAAGCATAAAAGCCACAATAATTCTAAGGCAGTTTATAATGTCTCTTTGTTTTGCATTTTCTTTTAAATAATGAGCTTGTAAATCATTAATAGTAAGATGAAGACACTGAAAACAGTTGTATGAAATATTTATGACAAAATTGGAAATACAGTATCACCTGAGGTGAGAACTGTATACCTATGAAGTGTAAACCTATCGCTACTGCATTTCTGAACTCTAATTCAATGACAGTATATTTTAATTTGATTTTAAAGTTTTAGTTCCCACTGAACTGGCTGGGAAATTGCAAATTTAAAGAATTCATGTTGCATCTGGACGGTGAATATAGTATATCTTCCATACAGAATGAAGCATACTTAATTCACATCCATTTTAACGTGGCATGAACAATTTGCAGGAAAAAAATGTAGTCCTGGAAAATGTATAATTAAGAATACAAAAAGAGAGCTCTCTACTGTGGCAAAAACTACGTTCTGTATTGCAGTACTAATACACAGGGATTTTTAAGTTAAAGCAACTTTGCAAACCTTTAAGAAAAATTAACCCAACCAATACAAACCTTTCAGGCAGAATTTATCAGTCAGATTTGAGTGCTGGATAATGTGAAAGAGAATTCCACGTCTCGTTAGAAAATCGTTGAATTTCTGATATCCAGCCCCAGGCAGACACTTCTGATCACTACAACCCAACCATTTTTCTGTCATTAAAGAAAAGCTTGTGTACCACAGGCATTGCCTCCTCTTCTAAACACAATTTTTATTCTATCCACATTGTCAATCTCAGGACAAGAACAACCAATCCACTGATTCCATTCTCTATAATAAGTAAAAGAAAGTAGAATGGACAAAAGTAGTTTGTGGTCAAAGAATACTTGCTACCACTGTAACTGCGTGCTGAGCGGCCAAGGAAGATATCTGTCTCAAGATCTAGGTTGAGAAATCCCCAAACCAGTAACATCTAACCCCAGTATTGTTTCTCAGCAGTTTGACACTTTGCTTACTTTGTGTAGTTTCAGCTGCTTGACAAACAGTAGAATATCGTATTAGGTAAACAGACTTCTGCTCATATGTGAGATCCCCTGGTCAGACCCAAAACCAAAGTCTAAGAACAGGGACTGGCTTCATGGTATTCTTATTAAACAGAAAGTTTTGTTGGGAAAATGGTGCGCTAACATTCCTGCTATAGCCTTAAAAAGAGAAAATAAAATAGTAAAAGGCATTCTGGGACAGCCATGCCTCAAGAGTTACAATGATCTGGGGTTAAAAAGATGTAACATCAGGAAAACAAAAAGAGTTGCCAAGTTGCTTGATAGCACATAGCAGCTTTGTGCAGGCATCTCAAGAAGTGGTAAAGAAGGATTTCAAGGAACAACACAAAACCAGATTAGAGCAATTTGCCCACTGAAGAAATGTCAAACTCAATGGGGACTGGTTCCATTTTCTGCCTGTCTCCTAGGCCCTGTGCCTATGAAGATCCCACTGAACTAAGTTTGAGCTCTCATCATGGTACACACTTTTTCCCTCTGCAATAAAGAGCATTTTCTCTGCTAGGTGAAGACCCTTGTACTCTGCACAGCCAAGGGACTTCAGTCTGTCCTACGTAGGCAGATCTCTTGCTGAGCTCAGGTACACTGTTGCAGACTGTTTGCCTTGAACAAATGACATGTTAGCAGTTTGCTCAGCATGTAAAAGCACTGTCATCTCCCAAACCTGAAATCTGCAAGTACAGAAGAACACAGAGAAGCCTAATACATTGCTTGAAGATGTCAGAGGACATTTTTGGTGTATGAGCCCAACTGTTGGCTATAGTACATGAATAACATTGCATTGGACCTCTAACTGAAGAGAACACGCTTCCTACACAATCAGGTTGAAATAGCAAGCTCAGATACTCTGTCTGGTTGGTTTGGGTGGAAGTGACACAAATCCTACTGAGGACTGTAGCACCTGAAATGCTGATGTGAGTCCAGTCAGGACTTGTGCTGAGCACTGCACTGTAGACAAAAGAATTGACTTCCAGCATACAAACTGACGCACTACTAAATCCATAGGGAGCAACAAACAGGAAAGATGTTGCATCAATGTTGCAATGATATGGGATGGTTTTAAATACAAAATCCAACTAATGCGTAAACAGAAATGTTAGAAAATGTTAGAAAATTGAAAATCCCGATCTTTTTCATTAAAAAAAAAGAACAAAACAAAACATAAAGCAACATTTTACTCTATTTTTTAAAATATATTCTTAAATAAAAAAGAGATCAATCACCTTCAGAAATAGAAATTTACAGTGATCCAGTTCTAATTCACCCTACTTCAAAACTGAGTTTTGCTGTTGATCTGGAAGGTGAAGTATTTATTATCTGATGGTTTGGGGCAAATTATGTACCAGATAGTCTTTTCTGAAATCAGTTAGACGCCATTTTCCTTTTAAGATGTCAGCATATGTAAAATTTATTAAAATTAAAAAAAAAAAAAAAAAAAAAAAAAAAACACAAAAAATGGAGAGCATGAGAATCCTCCATTCATGCAACCAGACTCACTTTTATAAGCAGCACACGTTGGAGATGGCTTATTCCAGCACTAACAATGAAATGCCTGCTGTACCACTGTGATGTGACTCACAGAGTGAGGTCAGGGAAATCTCCTGGCAATAGGATATTCTAAAATTATTGGCAGGAAATGGGCATTCACAACTGCTAGCTAAATTATTTTTAAATGTGCTGGAGAGAGTGGGCGACTGGCCAAATTCTTCTCTCAGCCACATAAATGTAATTCTGAAGTGACTCCATTGACCTGAGCACTGAAGTAGAAATGTGAATTTATTTCTATCTTAAATGTATTGCAGCCTGTCGCATTAGCACCCTGATCATGTCAGATCCTACAAGTAAACAGGGTCAGGATGTGTCAATATACAAATGGGAGGCTGTCAAACAACCTCTAAATGTGTGAAGGAAGAGGTGCTTATCCCTGCAAAGCCCTAGTTTGTGAACATCCTCCTTTTAGGGCATTCTCTACGTGACGCCTGCTTGGGCCTAAACATTGCCCTTACGTTACCAACAGTGCAAGGTGCCCTACCACACACATCTACTCACGGAAGGCTACAGCACGTGACTTCTTCCACTCACTCTTCTGGTGTCCCTTAATTCTTCATCAGGTCATACTTCTGAAGACCACTATTTTGTATCTTTATGGGAGCAAGCAGCCCACATAAACAGACCCCATTCCTTTTCCATCAGGATATCTCAAAGACTTTTTTCTGAACTACTCAAACAAACAAGCATCGTCAAGGCTAAGATGCAGTAGGAAATGATCCTAAAGGTAACTGCTACTAGAATGAAGGCAGAGAGTAACAGCTGGAAGGCAAGGGCCTTTGTGGCTGCCCCCGACAAGAAGCATCCTGTAGCCCAGCAGCACCCTCGGTACCTTCATCCTTGCTGGGTGTTCGGGTGCTTGCAGGGTGGAGGACAGCAAGTCTCACGGCGTGATGAACTGACACTCCTTGTGAGACAGTTTCATCAGCTTCATGAGGCCTCGTCCATCCTCAGAAGGACTGTCACTTCCCAAATGGTCTGCGTGGTTCCAGCCAGTGCAAAAATAACTCCAACATATAACCTCCACCAAATATGTTTATACAGCCTGGATGGATAGCCTAAAACATTGGCAGTATTCCAGGCTGAATCTCTGTGTAGACAAACTGAATTTATGCCTTATGTGATGTTAGGTGGCAGTATGTCGCTATGTTAAAGACCTGATACGCCTTCCAGAGCTCTAGGAACATTTGGGATGTTAACTCAGAGCCTCTGCCAGATGTCAACTTTCCATTCTAACGACCTACATTGCAACACCACCTACGTACTGCTTGATTCTAGCCCCAGACCTTCATTTTTCTGAGCAGACAAACTAAATCAGGGAGTGATTTTAAAGTGTATCATTAAGCGTACAAAGCAGTTTACAATGCCAAAGCATTAAATGAAAATGCCACGTGTCCTCATTAGTCAATAAGGATATGTAGAAAGGTACAAAAGTCAGAAAATTCTCTCAAATCCTAGATCTGTTTTGATCAACTTCATAGCACAATTCAATAAATAAAGGAAGAAAACATACCTGTTTTTGCCCTTATCCATTATGAATGCCACTGCAAAATGCCAAGAGAGGCCAATAAGAAAACACTCAATTTGTCAATACCAGGATCTAATCTTTTTACCAAGGGAATATGAACGACGCTTCACTTCTTCATACTAAGATCTCATCCGGGACATGAAGCAGCTGAAAGTTTGCTCAGACTCGGCCTCATGGTAGCACTTCAGAATTTGGTTAATAATGGTTGTCCTTTATTTACACTGCCACAAAGTCACTGAGCTCCAAAGGGCTCAGACTGCAGGATCGGTTCTGCCACCCCTTAATTTTAACACCCGGAAATAGCAATAAGCAACACAACTGAATAATCAATTGTTTTTCATCACTAAAATCAAATAAAATTCAATTAAGCCTTCCATCACTGAAAAAAGTTCCTTAGGTAAGATAAGGGCACACAAAAGGAATTTCTAAGTGTAGCAGATTATACACAGATGTAAGCATGTTCAAAAACTTTTTGCTGCTGTTTTCAACATGACCTTTTTTGATGGCTAACTAACCAACTGTAAGCAGAACAAATCATCACAGCTCTATTGTCATGTCTTCATTACACCTATTAATCTGGCCTTTGGGTTTTGATACACTTGCATATAATTAACCTTTTACATCAAAATATCTAATCTGCATGTTTGCTTTGCTTATAAAATATCCACGCAGTTGCGAGTACTTTTCATTAAAAAGATAATCTGATTTATAAAAAGATCCTTAAAGCTTTCTGGACTTTACTTAATGTTACAAATTAATCTAGAAAAAATGCTTAGATTTCTTCAGTAACGTCAAATGCATAACTTACTGTTTTATTCTTTCTTGTTGAAAAACGTGGTTCCTTTCAGAGAAAAAAGCATCTTTGTCTTTTTCAGCAGCTTTTAAATTGTATGGAATACAGAAAACAATTTAAGGAAAACATAGATTTCACAAAATCTGAGAGAGATAACAGCAATTCCATTCTCTAATAAAGATTAAATTCCCCATAAAGATTTCTAAATAGAATGTTTCAAAATTGTATAAATGATTTCTAAAGCAGTAATTAATCAATATGGTAAAGCTGCCTTTACGATTTCCAGTACCAGCTAAAGAAGTCTGCAGCCAGACGACACAGAGCACTGGTGTGGCTTAGCCTCAGTCTGCCACTTCGGATGTGATCAAAAGGTTCTGATGGGCTATTTTTGAACCAGCAAACCGCATCTTGGATCAGGTATCACCTGTCAGTTCCACTCCTCATGCCAGGTACAGTGCCACGTGTCCTTCTGCCGGCACCATCAAGGCACACAGCTGGGACAAAGCCCACATAACATGCTTTGACTAACTGGGCAGAAACCTGCTTGTGCTGCACCACAGACAGGTCCTGTGAGGACCTGTGGTGTTACAAACTTTGATAATGGCCTCAAAGCCACCAAGAACTAATCCTGTGCCCCTGCTCACAGAACACCTCCTGCAATAGCATGCATACGTGCGAACTTAAGAGTTTGGCTGTAAAATGGTTTGGGGTTCAACTGAGATTGCGCTGCTGTAAACAAGCGCAGTAGTAGAATTTAGCAGTAAACATGTTCTGCATCAACAAAACGGAATGAATATTTTCAAGCGGGAAAGAGAACAAATTCAAATTAAGCAAAGCATCTGTGATGTCGGGTGGTTGCTTCTCCATAAATAAGCGCTCTGCAATGAGCCATCAGATGGTAATACAACATCCAACTTACTTACCTGAACTTCAGGGCCTGGCTCTAGGACGCAAAGGGGGACGGTGTCAGCCCCAGCTTGCTGAGCAGAACCAGGTGAACTCAATGCCAGCAAAACTCAACACCACCACGCACAGCGTGCCAAAATTAGGATGCATGACACAAGATTTCAGAGGGGACAGCAGTGCCTTTCTCCTCAAGGCATTAGCCAGCACACAGGCAGCAAGCAGTGGTATTTCACAGCATCGCCACTCTCTGGTAAGGGGACAAGTGCTAAATAAAGCCATGTCTTTGCTGGGGCATCTTTTACCAACGTGAAATGCCCAATGTGTGGGAATGCTGAGGCTGTGAAACTGCACTATGCAGAAAATTACATGTTAGCTATCTCCATTATAGCAGGCTGTCATCTTTCAGCACAGAGCAGCCATTAATCATCCAACAATCATTCATCCATCCTTTCGGTGAAGCATTAAACTGTGGCCCTTTCTGTCTGTCTCTGGTGCTCATCCAGGTGGAAATTAGAAATCCCAGAGTGCTTTTCAGAAAGTACAGGGGCTAACCTGGGTGACCCTCAATAATAAAAGAGAAAACCTGTTTCCACTGTCCACAGCTGCATGTAAGCTATCGCGCAGTACATAATAGCAGCACATTTACCTACACAGTCACTGCTTCTCCAGCATTTGACTCATTCATCTGTAAGAGCGGCTTGGGACACCTTGAGTATGAAATATGCTTTGTGAAATCAAATTCCATTATCCTTTACAGCATGCCAACAATCATTTTCAACCAAAAATTTCACAGTGTCTCCGTGATTCAATCTTAAATGACTCTCCTCCTGGTGTAGCAATCTGCAGTAGTGCTTCATGTTCATGCAGGGAAATAAGTACTCAATACACCATAAAACATGTGCTAATAATAATGGACAAGTCACTTAACATAGACAAATGTTTGTTGTTGGTTTTTTCCTCTTTTTTCTCGCATTGATTCTCTTTGGGGTTAAAATTACGATGCTAACATTCTCCAGTCTGGATAAAGTCCTGTTCTTTCTTATAGAGCTTCTAGATGAAAGACATTTAGGGACTTAGATAATCACTTTCTTAACTAGATTTGATCTGATTTTGAGGTCATTTTCATGCATTAGCTTAAAAGAATTACAACAAAATTTAATAATAAATTCTGTTAACATAACTTAGCCTTGAAAAATGGCACTTACATTGAGCAAGTAATATTTTTTAATGTTTTATTCACTAAAGCCCAATTCTAAAGACATTTTGATCCATAATCAGCAATGTCCTTAAGCACATCCAATCTTTCACTAGAATGATGAAATATAAAAGCAGAAAAACAACAATATAAGGGAGGTAAGTGACTCGGTCTCATTAAAAGAGGGCAAAAATCAAGTGCCTGACTGCTTTAGTATTTCTGCAGTTTCTAGCCAATGGCTCATAAAACGTATGCTAAGAGCAAAACAGGTTGGGGAGAAGGGGGTGGGACTCCTAGCTGCTCCTCTGAAGGAATTTGCAGTACACTGATCCTACTACTGGATTACAACAGACTTTGCATCTTGCTCACTGTCACGTTATCCAAGTAGCAGATAACTGAACAGAGAAGCAATCAATTGGACTTTCACTGCTGCAATATTTATTTCAGGAAAGATGTGTTACACAGGAGAAAGGAGGTACAGGCATAGTCATGTGGAAGAAAAATAATTTGAACCATAGCTCCAAAAAGTCTCACAACTATCAAAAGATCAAAGGAGGGAAAGAAATGTGCTTTTCTCTCAGCTTTTTCAAAGGCACAGATTACAGGGACTGAATGAATTTCTAGTTGTAGCCCATTGTGCATTGGAAAGACAGGATCTGCTCATAGAAGAATGTTCCTCAGTCCTGTGAAGAGCTGTACATATACATGCTTGGTTTCTTTGACTACAGACATAATTTTGGAAATCACTACCTAAACTGTGTGTAAAGCTGGTAAATTCAGGCACGTGCATTAATTTGGAGTGGGAGGTAAGTGTAGTTAAATGAGAAATGGAGAATGAGAAGAATATGAATGTGGAATACAGATCTTTCTTTCATTTGGTAATGCTGTTCCCACAAGGACTACTTAGGAGGAAGTTTTTCACCCAGAGGGTGGTGAGGCACTGGAACAGGTTGCCCAAGGAGGCTGTGGATGCCCCATCCCTGCAGGCATTCAAGGCCAGGCTGGATGTAGCTCTGGGCAGCCTGGGCTGCTGGTTGGCGACCTACACACAGCAGGGGGTTGGAACCGGACGAGCATTGTGGTCCTTTGCAACCCAGGCCATTCTATGATTCCATGATACTGAACTTTCAAATACGCACCGCAATAAGGGAGTATTTACAACATATGTTGGGCAATTGCACATTCCTTTCTTATTACACCTACAGCTAAAAAAGGACAGGACAAGTGGTCTCCAAATGCAAATCTACAGAAAGCAACAACTAAAATATCCCAACAGCAGAAACTAGAAGGAACAACACAATGCATGAAGTCACACAGAAAGCCAAGGTGAAGGAAGTCAGCATGGGAACAGATGTGCATTAAATGACACAGGTCCAACAGCCTCTTGGTGTCAAAGCAGCAAGCATCCTGCCTGCGGAGCTCAGGAGAAAAAGGCCTGCAACTCCCCCCCTTGATACATCGCTGGTTGCTTGACCAATGATTTATATCAGGTGCCTAACGTATCCGCTCTCAATTTTTCTGCAATTAAGGAGGGCAGGGCAGCCCAGTGACAAACGGTTTTCCTACAGCGCTTTTGGCTTTAGCTATTATCCCTTAGATATCTTTAAACTAATTCATCCCTCTCTAGAACCCCAGGTTTGGGTTGATAAATCAAGTGAGACCTGTGTGTGCTGGGAGCTGATTACAGGGTCATTCCTCAGCAGAAATGTTTGACCATAGTTTCCCAACTTCATATTTTATCTAGCAGCTGGTGATGTATCATCGCTAATCCAAATGCAAAGTATCAGGAAATAAAAGAAGGAGGCACTGTTTATAATAAATCACTGACAGGGAAAGCTTGACCTTTTCATTTCCTACAAGGTATTTCATTGTTAGACCACAGACAAACAGAATTTTTCATCTGGTGCTTAATATGCATCAGAAGAGAACAAAGGTTTATAAGAGAAGAGGAGTAGGGTACTATCTCCACTAGAGGACACTTATCTTTCCATAGATCAAAAAAGACAGTGTTGTTAATAACGCTTTTTTCTTAAGATTCCTTTATTCTTATTATTAGATCATAATTTAATGATAAAATGTGCTTCATTCCTTTCATCCCGAAGGGAGATTCAGAGACCTGCTAACTCTGAGATGTTTCTTTAAAACATGTTATTTTGAAGGAAAATGCTTATCATTAAACAAATATAACAAATATAATTGACTGACATTATAATGACGTACAAACATAAAATGGTAACACGGCCATTATTAATGCTCAGGCCTGAAACATATCTAACACACGTTATTGGTGCTGCAGTTGTGGCTGCAGATAAGAACACTGTTAAGACTTGATGCAGCACAAACACCTAATAAAAGACTTCCTCTGCAAGGAGCTTCTGTTTCACCTCTTACACACCAAGAATGGGAAAGAGGTACAGAATACAGAATAGACATGACTCATTTGATATCTTTCTTGGAAAAAAAAATACATATATATTAAAAAAAATAAATAAATATATATGTATATACACATCTGTTCAATAGAGACATCTCCTCAGCCCATCTTCCCTGAATGCAAATCTAGTCAGGTTACGTGGTACCCAACAGTGAGATTCAGCTTTCTTCCAAATGTAACAGCCACATCATGTTGTTAGGGATGCAGAGGTTGGTAAGCTGCTGGCACATTCCCTCCTGGGACAAGCAGCAACATCTGGCACACAATGGGACACAGGGTCTGCTGCCTGCGCTGCCTGGTGGGATCTGAGCCCCAGGTGCCATGTTCCCAGGGCTACTTTGTCTGGGGGTGATGGGCACCAGGGATGGAGCCACTGCTCTGCAGAGCTGAGCTGCCATTTGCTGCCAACACAGACAATTGCTTCCTTTAGCTTCTCCATGGCTCTGCAGGACTCATATCATGAGGATCTTAAATACTACTTCACACACGTGCAATTATGATGATACCAAACCACCTCAGAACCATGGCAGCAAATCCTCTAGACCACCTCTTTTCCTGGAGAAAATCACAGAGTTGCAGCTATAGGCCACAAGCTGGCTTCAGTTCTCTTGAAAGTTGGTGAATTTCTGTCATTCCTTACAAAAATGGCCAGTTAGGAGCTCAGAAAACCTGAAGCTGTTCATGCTTCACGTGTTACCAAGCAGAACATAGGCATGCAAGCTTTATCAATAGTATGTCATCTACTACCAAGGTATCTAAACACGAGCACAGCTTTTGGCATTACTTCAGGATGTCCAACATCCTTTCTCCAGCTGTACCAAAAAACTTTGTGTGGGCCTCAAACAGAACCTCTCCTTCACTCATCTTCAGCAGCAGATCTAAGTTCACCTGAGTGAAGAGCACCAACAGAGATTATTCACTGCAGCATTTATACCAGTCTGGGCACTGGGATTACAGGCAGCTGGTGTGTGAAGCAGTGCCAGCAGCCTCAGAAGGGACAAGGCATCTGCTCCCACTGGCACAAAGGAGGGCATCCTCAGGAAGCATTTGCTCAGCTTGTTCAACAACAGCAGTGCTACTTCAGCCCAATACCTGGGTGTCTGTGCTGTGCTGGTGGGCTGCGACCTCAAGCTCACAGGGAGTGCTGTCACATTGCTACTGTTAAGCTGCAAGTGGCTTTCTTTCATTTGCCAGCATCTTAATGTATTTTACTATCATTAGCTACTTGTTCTCCTCTCACACAAAACAGGTTTAGAAAATCTATTTTACTAAGAGCTAGTATATCTAATTTGTACAAATTTACTAAAGCTTGTCAGTCACACTAAAGCATTTAATCATCTGTGACATTAAAATAAAACATTTTAAAACCTTTGGCACAGCGTTCCTGTTAAGAAAGTGCTGTAATAGTATTCACTCTGCTGGCAACACAGAAAAGAGCAGCAGAGAAATTGACTCAAACAAAATACAGTCATTCTCACTTCCATGCTGGTCAAAGCTGGGAAACCGCGGATGTTCCTGTGAAAAACAGCCTATTCCCACTGTAATGATGTGAGATGGTTCAGCCTACCATACGCAGCAGCCATGCGGCAGAGGGAAGCTATTATAAAGTCAATTCTAGGGGGTTTTAGTGTAATTAGAACTCCTCATTGCCCAGAGGGAAGGAAAAAAAAAAAAAAATGTTGGAAACTTTCTCTCTGCCTTTATATTACTACTGAGAAAAAATCTGAACACTTAAATTAGAGGAGTTATCTTAAAGGGGAATATCTTTCTGCCCTCCTGTGTTGAGTCTTCACCGGAGTCAGGACATAAGGAATTGTCATTTACCTCCACTCCTCTCTCCCTGCCTTCACAGTAAAAAGAAAAAATAAATTTTAATTGTCACATTCACTTCACTCCAAGGAGCTTCACCAAATATAACGAGGCCCCAAATTAAGCAGGAATTAACAGAGCTGAGCCTGTTGCTGTGCTACACAGCAGTCCGCCTCCTCGTCCAGGAGCGGCACAGGCAGTTCCTCGGGCCCCAGAGGGCAGTGTGGGCAGAGCAGCGACCCACCAGCATCCACCCAGCGGTCACAGCAGGAGCATCTCTGCCCAGCCTGGCCGTGCTCCTGAGTGCAAGGTTGACAGCAGCAATGTGAGCATTCTTTAGTGTGAGAAAAACACATACTGAACAAACAGAAGGAAAAAATTATCATTTCATATACATAAAACTGCACACTACTAAACATAACTGAGGATTTGCACAGCTGTCTATAGAATATTATTGACTGTGCGTAAATACATTGAAAACAACATCACTGTAGGCAGGTTTTGCACCTGTTTTCCTTCTTTGTGCGCACAGCTTCCTTTGCTTCCAATGGGAATTCTGCCCATGTATTAGTGAGGCAATACATTCCTTAATTTTCAAATTCACAGTCCTGTCTTCAGTCAGCTAGGATCCTTCCTCCTAATTCAATTTGCCTCACAGAGAACATCCCCAGCAGAAGGTAAGTCACTTTGAGAAAGGCACCTCTGCACGACTGCCACAAGGAAACCTCACTTATTGTAAGCGTGAAACACGTGTAAAGTAGAGCCAGAAATATTTGAGAAGTGCAGGCAGCAAAAGGAAGTGCCTAGACATTTGCCAAGTGCTAAGCCCACTTTGGGTGTTATTACTTCAAGGCTACGATTAGGATAGAAGCATGCACGTTTCGTTTAAAAAATAAATACTGACTTTTGATATTTCCACCAAACTTATTGAGACAAAGATGATCGCTGCACTGGGCTGGACTCCATGAGAGAGCCAGTTGAGGAGAGCCTGCTCAGCCTTTCCAAGGGAGCTGCTTTTTCTTCTCTGATAAAAGGACTTAAGACAAATGTGCTCATTGGTAGCTACAGAGTAAAGTATCAGCATGAAGCTGGAGCATCTGAGAATTTGCAAAGGAAAATCTTTATTTTCTCAGAGCTCTGCATTTTCTCTGGTAAAACATCTTCTGTCTCCTTCCTGCCAGAGTTGAGGGCAGGGGAACCAGTCCCACATCTCTTCTAAGTTGTTCTCGAAAGATCTCCAGCTTTCCTCTCCTCCAGCCAGGAATCAAAACCCAAACAGGACCAGAACTGCCTCTACACCACTCCAAAAACCTCAATGAAAACCTGAAGTTGTGGGTTTTTTGTTTGTTTTACTCCTGCTCGATATTCCCTTTCTACGCTCTTTTCTCCCCCCGAGCAGAAAAGCTTCCCATCTCCCAGCAGGGAGGACCATAAGGTTGGTACCCAGCAGCTCCACCAGCCCCGGTGCCATGAGCACAGCCCTGCACCACCTGCTGCTCTCCCCCTGCTTGGGATCCTGCGAGGGGAATTCCTCACTCTGAAAAGCTTTCCTCAAATTATGAATAATGAACATTTGGGTTTTTTTTTTCAGCACTACCGCTACCTTGTCTGCAGTTGCCTAGGGTCAAACAAAACAAAGCATGAGGGCAGATGTGAAATATTTTATCACACAAATACAGCTGGAAAAATAGACAAGCTCTTGAAGGCATAAATCTCTCTTTAGGTGACCTCGTGCATCCAAAGTTTGGGGTTTTTCCTGACAATTGCTCTAACAGACTGCTCCCTTGGGAGTTTCTTTGTCTTAATTTGACAAAAAAGTCAGCAAGCTTGTCAGAAATTAATTACGTGGTTCAGGCAGAAGAGGGAGGAAAAAAAAAAAAAAAGACAACAATCTCCCACCTCTGCTTACAACATCCTGTATCACAGGTGCCTGGCTGCACCTATAATGCCCTGCAGTTCATAAAGCCAATATCGATCGGCAGATGGCCTTTTCTCACCAAACTCCAGCACCAAACAGCCTCTGCTTCTATTTGGCAAAACAAAAGTCAGGGAAGAAAGAAAACAGTTTGGCAATTACATTCTCTCTGTTTTAGAGAAAAACTGTCTTTCTGTACTAATGTGCTCCTTGCAAATTCAAGACAAATACAAGGGAATTAATATTATACAGTTCTTGTGAATGTACTAATTATAAATTGCTGGCTACCAAATGAAAACAATTAAAAGCCATTTATAGAAATGGGAAAAGTTAATGGCAGAAACCCAGAGGATTCTGATGTAGCAGACAGGATTACACCACAAAAAATAGACTCCAAAGCAGTTCTCCAATTCTTTATTTATCCCTGTCAAGATCAAGAATATTTTAAGTCATGGCAATTTTTTTTACATCATGGTAGTTTGTGAGGGGAGGAATCCAAACCCATGGTACTCTCAGTAGAAGCAAACCTCAGCACTTTTCACAAGCAAATAGTGAGTCTTAATTAAGGTTGCAAGCAAGTGATCTGAGGGATTTTTTAAACACCTGTTTCCAGATAGTCAGAACAAGGATTTCTAGAAGCATTCACCATGTACCCATATTGACTACGGGACAAACACAGTAAATCAGAGAAAACTGACTTTCTGAGTTTACTTTGAACATGGCTGCCTCTTCTCTATGTGTTCAGACTTTCCTGGATTTCGCTTGTTCCCTTACAAAACATACCATAACTGTGCAAACAGAATCAAGTGGTTTTGTTTTCAGCTTGGATAAAACGGAATCCTGTTCATCAGCACGTGTTACTGCTCAGAATACAAAGGTGGCTGATGGTAGACAGAAGATGACACTGCAGTGTCAGAAATATTTTTAGCCTGGTATTCATGGCACAGGATTAATTCCAAGGCAGGTTACTGGTTTTGTAGCGTATAACTCCTGATTTGGGATGGATTCTTCATACTTTCTCTCTGCACTTCAACTCCAGTATCTTTAGACCTTTCACCTCCCGCAGAAAAGAAGAGCAAATCCCTCAGTCCTACAAGAACTCTGAGTTTCTTGTGTTGGAAATTTTGATGGAAGGAGTGGCTCTCTGAACAAACACTACAGTGGATTAAGCCAGGAAGTGTTGGACCTGCTGCCCTATTCACATCTATCCGATGACACAGAGGTGAGAAAAACCCTCCTGCAAGCCTTCATCAATTTTAGCACAAAGAGAAACGTTTTCACCTCATCTTCAAAAAGATGAGTCCAGTTCTCACTATCATAACATCAAAGATTCTGTATGATACAGAAGTGAAGAAAACAGTAGAAGAAGCTGGCAGCTAATGCAAGAGCAATTTGGGATCAGCAGAGCCACACTTTACTGAAGTTATTTGTAATAACTGTGTGCAGTGATTTATACTTGATCAACCACTAGTAGCAGCCTTAAGGATCCTTGCTGGTCACCTGAGCCTTCCTTTATCTTAGCAAGATTATTTCTACGTGTATCGTACAGATTCCAAAGGGCAGTTCTGAATCCAAGGAAAGTGCTGCTGAAGGCATTAAGACTCTCTTGGCTCTTTGGCACTGATAAATTTGATGGAAAACGTTATGTCAGATTACTTGTACCCTGTATGCTTTCTGCCATACATCTTTCCACCTAGACTACATCTCCCATGTTGCATCCGAGTCCCATAATACAGGGATTAAAAAATAAAGCATCATGCGAGACATACAACCATAAGGTTTACTCACTGAGCATAAAATCAGAAAATAACTCCTGTGAGATATTACTGCAGCTTTTCTAACAGTTTCTGGATCTTCCACCACACCACCACCGGTAGAAAGCTGGCTTGTTTTAAAAACAAAATAAACACAGACCTTCAACTATTTAAAATTATAGCTAGTCTAGAAAATTTCTTGTCAAATCCATGCTGATACAGATCCTTACGTGTGTAAGTAATGCCACTGAAATCAGCAAAGCATGCACACGTTCCATCTCTATTCACACAACTGCCGCATCGAGCTCTCAACCAGTAAGCACATAAAATAAAGATGTATAGAATTAAATCCATTGTGTTCCATCAGTAAAAAGTAACTCAAATTAATTATGCAAACTTTAAAAAACACATTTAAGGATACGATTTGTTCATAGAGGTGCACTATCTGAATCTAGCTGAGAGAACACATCAAACATTCATTTCATTTTCTGGTACGCGCTCGTTTAGTACAATACGCTCAGCCATAATGATGTAGCTAACAATTTTATGGTCTTGTATGATTCATGCTGCAAAGGATACCATGCCACACTGAAACCTTTTTATTATCAATCACTGGGAAACACAACCTTGAAGAGTGGCATTAATTAAGAAGGTAAGGATTTACAAATGCTCCTGCTTCATTCTCTAAATATAAATATTCATGTTAGTATCTATGGATCACTCCTCGAAGCAAAAATTGATCTTGGAAAATGAAAAGTTGTAACAGAAATAGGAACATAATTATGAAAGGCTGTCTTCAAGTCTTTCAAGTGATGTACTTCATAATCTTCTTTTCTCCCTTTTATTTTTTCTAAAAAACTAAAACGACAACAAAAACACACACAAAAAAAAGCCCTGAATCCAGAAACCCAAGAGGCAGAATAATTAAGGAGACAAAGCACTACTTTAGACCTCATTCCTTTGTTAAGGCCAGCTTTAAGTCTAAGAAAAGCTGAAATTCCTTCCTTAGTTTCCACCATACAGTTACTCTGCAGGACCTCTGTGGGCTACTTCTCAGTGCAGCAGGTCTGTCAGATGTGCCCCTACAGACGTATCTTCCCATCCCCATTACCCTGTGTTCCTTACCCGTACATCCTCCTGAACAATTCTCACAGCATCTTTCAGGCCAAATCCCAAACGGGCCATTAGCCGTAACTAAATTAGTTGCTTTTTGTTTGCCTATCTTCCCAATTCTCTAAGTGACTATGGTCAATACCAGCACATTAAGCATGCAATAAAAGCAATAATGGAACACGTAACTGCTATCTCTTCAAAAATAGGATTCTTTAGGATACTTTTTTCAGTTTTTAATAATGAAATGCATACATATTAGACACGGTAATGTCTCTCAGGTAACACATACATGAAGAATAACACATATAGCAATAACAATAAAAAGCAATAATCAGTTGAGAAGGATTAGTGCCACCTCACCTCAGAAATAGATAAAGAATTCATTTCTTACAACAATTTAAGTACAGAAAAAAAAAAAAAATCAGCAGCAAGTAGAGATGGCTGTGGTAAGGAAACCATTCCTGCAGAGCCTATATCTCATTAGACAAATCCTGCGAGCTGCAGATCTGAAGAAAGCCTAAAAAAATTTGAAGTCTATGCCCAGTTTTGTATCCAAAAAGAAAACTGGGTTTCAAGTAGAGCAAAGCATTATTTTCTAGGTCATCAAGAAGTAGCTGTTTTTCATTTAAATTTCTGTAAGTAAATAAAACTGCTCGTGTTGATAAACACAGGGAAAATGACTTAGAACATTGTCTCCTTAATTGATCTGAAGATAAATGAACAACAGGAACTTGATTTCTCCATGTTTAAAATCTGTCTGCTAACAACTGGCAAGGAACACTGATAAAAATCAAGCCAAACTGACTTCGCAGTTCCTTTGATTCCTGCTTTCCCTTTTTAATGGTGTTGACAAGATTAACAGACAATGCAAAAATATCTTTGCCTCCACAAACCCCTGGTTGATCTCTTTTGCCTTTATTATTTTGTTCCAACAAATATGCCCTAGCTCCTGGAATTCTTCAGCCTAAACCATCATTTAGTACTTTCTCTTCTCAGACCAAGTCTTATTAACCTGAAACACTCAGAGAAAAATACCTATGCACATGCAGTGTGTGATTAAATGGAACTATATTCAGGGCTTTCATGTATGAATTCCACTCGGAAGAAAAATTGCCATGCTGCTGGATGGAACATTTGAGTTTTCTTTCCTATCACAATTATTTATTATTTCTATTAGCTAATGTTGTTTTACTCCTAATTATGGGTAATTAGACGATGAGTTGTCAGCACACTCCATTCACTTAGAAGCTTCTACATTTAATTAACTCAAGATGGTTTTGAACATTTAAATGTCAAAACAACATTTAGAAAACAGAACATTAACATGTTGTTCATTGAACTGTACATTATAGAATGTGACTTACAGAACCAAAGGTTTCTGTATGATGACAGCTCTCAAATTCTACTTGTAGAGAGTCCAAGTTTGCTGCACATTTTGACAGCTTTATTACAATGGCTTCAGGCTTAGCAGGTCACCTGCTGCAGAGCTCAGAGCTGACGTGAGAACACCACCTACTGCAAGGCTTGGCGAATGAGGGAAAAACACCCTTACTGAAACAAGCATCTGAGAAATTTTCTCTACCCTCATCCACCATTCATTTTAGTGGGTTCAGCATTGAGATGGTTGCTTTCAACAGAAATTGGAAAAGAATGAACAACTGAATCAAAGCTATCACCAACTCAAAAAGCTGTCTTTCAAGAACAAAGAAGTAGGTAAGCAGTATTAAAAGATATTTCAGTTCACAATAACCGAGTTTTCTCACTAACTTATTGATTCCTCATAAGAGGAGGACACAGAGAAGGTTATTAGTATGACACGTGAAAGTGCAATGCATTTATAGTGACGTCAATTATTATTTGGATTTACCTTTCCCAAACAATCAGTGGTCAAATAGGTTGCTTATCTGAACACTATGGCTATGTATCTAACATCATCAGTGCACGGCCATGCAGCAGAAGAAGGGGTGAAGAAGGATGCCAGCCACAGATGCTGCAAAACTGATGAGGAATAGATATGAGAGGGGATTTGGCCCTGGGGGCTCTTAGGGGCCCTCCTGCAGATGGGAGGAGAACACACGCCTCATCACAATTTTGAAAACATACCTGGGTGTTACTTCTTTTCCTGAGACTGTGCCAAGCTGTCAAGGTAGAGAATCCATGCTGGTTAACTCTAAAGCTTAATCTTTATTCCTACAGTGATCAAATACTACCTATTACATGTTTGTTTGTTTTACTTCTTAAGCCTTGCTTTCAGTATTGCCACAGTCCTTGCCTGAAGACAGCAAAGATGCTTCAGGGAGGCAGGCAACAAAGTGCGTTTGAGATACTGGGATGTCAGGACTTATGTTAACAGGTTGAAAGAGCCCAAGGCTCATTGCCATGCTAAGGCTGTGACACAGTCTGTTGATTGATGGTTCAATCCCAAAAGCCCTGAGAAGCAAAACAACACAGACCAGGACTCTTACAATGCAGCAGGTGACAGTAATAATTATTTTATATCAGAAGAGCTGCCATAGGGCAACTGAGATGTTTGAGGTAATATCTGATGATATCTTTTCTTCTTATCAGCAGGACTTTTGGAAGAAGGCTTGGATGGGCTTGTGAGCTGCGTGCCTTGTTCACAGTCAGGTAACTGGACAAAGGCCAATTCTTCTTTTGTGAGCTTCAAGGTTCAAGTAAATGGAGGCTTTAAAGTTGCCTCTGCCCTATCTTAAAACAAAACAGACAAAAACAAAACAAAACAACACCCATAACTGCAAGAGACTCCTCTAGCAAAGATGCATAGTTAACGAGATCTGTCCTGTTCCATCAAAGCTTCCAACTGTTCTCCAGTGTCAGAAGTACTGAGAAGGGCTTTCTATAAAGCAATCAAACCCATGGTCATCTATCAGCTGATTCATACATTTGCATAAATTTCTCATAAAATTTCTGATAGGATCAAAGCAGCAAAACAAAAAACCAAGCTACTATATTTTCTAGCACCAAGTCAAATCCTTCTAGTCAAGTCATACATATTTCAATTCACATGGTATTCGTTCTTTCACATCTCCGAAAGTTATCCTACTTTTCAGTCTGACAAGCTGTCACTGTTTCTAGTAACACACTTTTGTTTTGGTGTTGGGAGACTTTTCATTACCTTCCATATCAGAAGAACTGTTTTCCACAGTACACATCCCAATTGCCAGAGTGAAAGAAGGCTGCCTGCTTTCTTTAGTACCAAAGCTAGAACTTGAGAGTCAGAACAAACGATGAAGAAAAAATTTACTGAGAATTTGGGGTACCTCACCAACCAAACAGAATAACTTCAGGGCCTCTAAAATAAGCACATCTTCCCTCCGTTGTACAGTAGGCGTTATTCATTACAGTACAGTTTTGTTGTGGCTGAGCTGTGTTTTGGTACCAAACACCAAAAACGTGACAGAAATGTTTCAGCCTTCTTACTCTCTTTCTACACACATGAATGTAACAGTAACCCTAAATGACAGCTACTCCCATGCATCCTGCCCTCAGTGGGCCGTGCAGCTTTAGCAGTGTGGTGCTCAGCTGAAGCCACACAAGCCAGCACCTATTAGCGGCTCCCTTTGATTCTGCAGCTCAGACAGTGCAGGGTGCTGCTAAGGATAAGCAGCATTAAGAAATGACCAAAAAAAGTATTATTCCCCCCAAGAAGGTCAATAAGGTTCTCTGAAAGTTTTTTTCTGTTTCACATTCCATTCGTAAAACAAACTGTTTTGTCAGGATCTCTATGGCTGCTCTGCATCTCAAAGATCAATCAAAACCTCTGTACAGTTTCAGAAAGTTTAAAGAAATGCAGCATGCAGTGTAGTGCAGAGCCTTTCTGCTGCACAAACCTGAAGGGTGGAGAAGCAAAGCAGACACAAGGAATGCCTTGTCCTGCTCACATATGTTAGAATTCTTTTTCTGTTTTTAAGTTCCTTTCTGTTACAAGCAACAAGACAATTTTCAAAGCTGACTGCAGTTTAAAAAGACACTTTCAGCCCCTGCTAGGACACAAGATGCTATTTCTACCTTTTCCAAAGCTAAAAACTCCTTGCATATTATTTTCAGCTGCCAAAAGTGAACAGAAGTTGAATCAGTTTGTAGCGGTGTTGTTCGTGACTGTGCATTTCTTTTGCTCATGTTACCCATGTTCCAGGCTGTTACATGCTAAACCATAGTTTTTCAAATAAATTAATTTAGAAAGTTGCAGCGCATGTCCTGCATGGGTTTGCATACATACACATGAAAGCATAGGGAGGAAGTCTTGGACAACTCCATAACATTTCTGGCTGTGCGCTCTGTGAAACTCTATGCTGTAGTTACGCATTCCAAAAGCTGAACCTTCAAGTAAGACTGAAATGCATTAAAACTAAGTACAGAATTTCTCAGAGGCTGGTATGCTTGCCCAGCCACCGTGCTGTAATTGCACGGTTATGAACTTTTACTAGAGGATTGCTCCCTTCCAGCCTGCCCATTTTTTAAATCATCTCAGGCCTGTTTCCTCTTGCAGCAAAGCCGAAGCTATGCTCCAACTGCTTCTCCTGGTACTCAGGGCAGGACAGTAACCCACTGCATACGCTGCAAGCAGAGGAAAAGCATACAAAGAAAAGGGCCTTGAGGCTCCTCTTGAAAAGCCTGCACCTAAGATATTCTTGGTTTCCATGCCCTGCATCCTAATAATATTTCCTGAGTGACTTGCCTGGAACTACAAAGGGATTTTGCAAGGGATCAAAAATAAAAAAATAAAAAAAAAAAAAAGAATTGAAAAGTCCACCTACATCTGAGCTGGTTGCAATGGTACAAGTTTCACAGAGTCAGCATAATGCTGGAAATCCACTTCTTCAACCTTGAGGTTCTTAGTTGGACAGCACTGACTGCCTTTTTCTAGCACCAATGTATTCGACTGAAATAATCACAGAATTGCAGGTATTGTGAAGGACCTCTAGAGATCAGCCCAACCCCCTGCTAAAGCAGCTCCCTGCAGTAAGTTGCACAGGGCAGCATCCACGTGGGCTTGAGCATCTCCAGAGAAGGAGACTCCACGACTCCTCCAGGCAGCCTGTGCCACTGCTTCTCCATTCTGACAGTAAAGAATTCCTTCCTTGCATTAGTATGAAGCTTCCTGTGCTCCAATTACTGCCATTGCCACTTGTTCTACCACTGCTCACCAATGAAAAGAGTCTGCCCTCATTGTCCTGACTCCTGCACTTTAGAGCTTTATAAACAGAGATGAGATTCTTGAGGCAAGCATCAATTTCTTTTTTATAAGGGACACGGAGCCCTGATCTTGACTAGAATTTTTTGATCATTCAGAATATAACCACATGCAGAAATAGTAACTGGTAAATATGTTTTAGCAGTTCCCCCACCCTCACCAGAGAGCACATAGGAATGGCATCAAAGTACTGGATATGGTTACTCCACAATACTTAAACAAATAATTACTTTGGACACAAGTCTCTATGTCAGCACCAACATTTGTGGCTTGCAAAAGGCATTTTCTGCACTTATGCTCTGCGTTCCTACTGGAATTATAATGGTGAGAAGTTGTCACAGATATCTAAATGAGCTTGTGCACGAAGCTCCAGCTGCCTTAAATGCTGCTTAAGCCCGAATGACTAATGGACTTTTTCAGGGATGACTAGATCTACGTTACTTCCCTGCAAATTAGATGCTCCCATGAAGCTATGGAACCTTTTATTAAACTACTGGCACTACCATTACTTTTTACTTGCAATACCAGAAAAAAATGAACATTTCTGCAGAGTATAATGCTTCCCAGAAGATTAAATTGCAAAAAACAACAGACCAGAAATGAATGAGAATCATACCAATCTCATGGAAAAATGGTACTGCCTTTCCAAAAATAAAATTCCAGCACCATACCTACCATTTCATACCCACAATCAAACACAGGTGCAGCTGTACAGCCACAATCAATGCAGGATACACACAGATGTGCAACTACCCGACTTGCAAACAAAGAACGCACATGTCAGTAGCGTGGACGACCACATCTTCACTTCAAAGCACTGAGAACTGTACTTTGGCAGGCAAAACCAAACATGTGTTTGAGAGGCTCAACAGTGCAAGAAACGATCATACACTCACTAATCAAAATCCAACTGAGGCCTTCTTTGAAAATTTGGCCCTAAACGTTAAGCAGTGCCTGGGGGCTGATTAAAATTGATCTCCCCAGGGCACAGATCACGCAACACTAAGAAAACAAGCTTAAGAAACAGAAGCAAAGACTGCTGTTCTCTGCATCTTTATTGGTATGAAAACTCTTAAGACGCCAAACAAGGGGTGTGTTTGGGGGGAGACGTTAATATCTGAAGGGAGAGATCAAAAGCAGTTAACGTTCCTGGCACTGCATTGTGGCATGTGTATCTTTATACTTTTAAGCATACAGTAAAACAGAAAGGAAAAAAGAAAAAGAAAAAGAAAAAGAAAAAGAAAAAAAGAAACATTTCTTTGTTAAATCAAATATTGCCACATGTTACTCATTTTAAGTTTGCTGTCCTAAGATCCAACTTAATTTAGTCTGCATTTAACATTTTTGATCTGAACATTTAACGTGGCAATGTTTGGCTCTGCCTGGAGTATTATCTGAATGTTAAACATGAACTCAATTTATTCATCAGAATATGGCAAGCATGATACCAAAGGTCATTTTGTTTAGATTGTCCTCTAACTCCATAACTTATGGCTTGTTTCTTTCCTCCTCAAACCTGAGAATACTCAAAAATATTGGATGTTACAGTGCGGGTAGTAGAATTGGATTCACATTTTTTTGGATCATTTTTATTAGGAACCTGGGGGAGGTAACCGCCTTGTTTAGCAGTAAGGGAAAGAACAGAAAATATGCAACATCTGCTACATTATGAACTGGCAACAGATACTCAAGCTAAGTTTGCACTAGGAGTATGAAGGATGTGTAAGAAGCTACATGCACTACACCTCAGTGTTCATAATGCAGTTATAATTTTCCTGATTCTTTGAGTAGGTGCTGATCCCTGACACATCAGTAGAAAACCACAACCATCACATGCACATTTTTCATGCAAAACATGGCCACAAAGTCTTCACAGAATCTGTCAGCCAAATTCTGATATTAATTACACTAGCAGAACTTTTATCACATGCATATGTGTCTCCACTGTTCAAAACTCCACCTTATGGCAGTAAGATTAGCTTAGAAACAGGTACCTTTAGTTTAGAGAGCATCACACACTGCTCATTTTATTGGTTACAATAATTGCACCATTGGAAATACTTTTCCCATCCACCCCTCAACACTTAAGGCAGATCAAGCCTAAAAGAATGGAACCACACAAAACAAGGTAAGCAGGTAGATGAAATAAGTGCTAATAGGAACATCCCTTCCTAAACAATTTCTCATTAATCCTAAAGAATTATGATTTTTTTCCCTCATATCAGAGCCTGATAACTCATTTTATCACTTGTTTGTTCTGATGTGAAAATTTCTTTTGTTTTATTGAAGAATCATTTCCCTTCTATTATATTGAGAGTTGCTAGCACTTTCACACACTTACACATTGGATATTACAAAAACCCATCTGCACTACCAGTAAAATCTGAAGAAAAAGAACCGATTATTGGTGCTTAGGCTTGTCAAATCGAGCCCACAGAAACACTCAGCATGTTACTGGTATTTCCCATCCAAGTCTCCTATTTACAGTTCTCAGAAGAGTGCAGAGCTAAACTAAATGGCTCAAACTGTACCAGATGGAGCACCTTCACAGAACAGCCAAAGCAAAACAGCCTAATGCCGAAGAGAGAGCCACCTTCAGAAGCACTCGCCGACAGAGGCCAAGACAGGTGGTACGACGCAGACATTCACAAGTTTAAGACAAACTCCAGAGGGAGACCCTTCCTAAAAATCTCAGTGTCTCATCTAAGCTTGGGGCTGAGCCAGAAAGGCATTTTCATGAACGGCATTTTCTAAAGCCTGCAGCAAGATGGGCTTATCAAGGGGGGGGCTACCAGCCTATGAAGAGAAGCAAGCATCAGACTAACTTTGCTTTTGCTGCTAAGTTGTAACCTTAGCTCTGGTTTCGGTGATGACAGAATCAAGCCCTAGTTCCCCCTTAAGCACACACCTATAACGACAACTTAGAGCATTAAGGTTGTATTTTAAGTGTGTGTTAGCAAATCCCACGCTTATATTACTCTTCTATCATGTATATTTCATACAGGCAGTTAGTGACCCCAGCAGTTAGTTCCATTCAGTCAAAGGCTCGCATTTCTAAATTGTACAACCACCTTAAGCTTAATGATTTCAAAGATTTTTTTTTTTCTCTTAGTGGCAGACATACACAAGTGTGCTAATTGACAGAGTACCTTACTTACCTCCATAATGCATTCTTGTGTTTTATATACAGGTAAGCTTCAAGAGTGCATTTCTTAATCCAATGAAATATTTATCAGATTTGAGATCTAAAGTGTACATATTCAATTTTTTATGCACACCTTTACATGATTCATGAAATTCACCCACAACGTGAGTTCTTTTCATTAAATTTTGTTTTTATGTATCATTGTTACTCCACCCACCCAGTCCATCCACAACCCCCCCCCCCCCTTTTTTTTTAATCCAGATTGATATTGAACTGACAAATATCATTCAGGTATCTTTGAACAAAGTCAGTCTTACCTTTTGATAGAAATCATGGGGCTCCAGCACCTGCAGAACATTCCATGCCTCTGTAAATAAACAAATAAATAAATTCAGGACCATACTCAATTTACAATGAAGCACGTAACATTACATGAGTTAAGTCTCTTTATTAAGAACTTCTTTAGAATTGCTTGGAGATGGTCAGAAGTACATGGAATGTCAGACATTAAAAGAATATTCTGAATGCACACAGAAATGCACTGCTTTACTTGATTCAAAACCGATTGTGGGTTGAAGATTGTTGGATTTCTCGATCAAATTTTTGTTTTTTAGTTGATTTTTAGTTGAAAGCACACTCCTAAAAAACAAAACATAGAGTAGCATTACAGGTTCAAGGGAGCATAATTTACTAATCAGACCAAGTCTGGCTACTGATGTGTCCATTTTATTTGTCATTTGCAGCTCTGCTGCACTGTAGGTGAGCTACAGGCTTTTATCATCACTTCATAGAATACAGCATGGAGGCCACCTCATGCACAGTATGAGGACTGTGAGCTCAGTAACACTCACACAGCAGAAACAGGACCAAAGCTTGAGGGGTTTGGCTGAGCTACCTATGGCAGCACTCAGCAAGACTGCCTTGATGCACCCCTCCATCACTCAACACATATTTCCTCAGGTATCTCTAGAAACAGCTAGCCAACATTCTTTAACATGGGTTTGAATTAGAAATCACAATAACCAGCAGTATGTTTTATTCATGTAGAAACAGCTAATGTAGCAAGACACAGATACCCTGCAAACGAGATAGAAAGAAACTTCACACTGTTCAGCCAGCACTGTCAAAAGTGCAAAGCATTTATTTCTATAATATAATAGATCTAAAGATAGTTGACATCCTGTCTTAGTCCTTCTGCATTATTATTCTTCTTTTAAACACAAGGCTTGGTTGTCCATGTTTAACATCTCTGCAGCACGCCCACCTCATACTGACTCAGTAGGAGACAAGGGCTTGGCACTTTGTATAATCTAGCCCTCAAAAATGCAAGTAACACGGAATAGTTTACAGTGTCATTTTTCAAAGTCAGCTGAAAAGCATAAGACTGCAGATATTACATTACAGTGTCAAAAAAATCACAGAGAAAATGCTTTATGATTTCTAAACCATTTGAGGGACCAAGTTGTACCAGTTAATGCTAACTGCACATTGTATTTATTTTTGTTGAGAGAAAGAATACTTTTAAGTCCCAACCCCAGCTACTGACCCTTTACATGAACAAATTCCTCAATTAACATTTGAATCATTTTCTTTTCCTTGATTTCAGTGGGAGGAAAAGAAAATCCAAACACCATCACTCTTCCCCTTACAGTTAAGGTCAACATTTGCTCAAACACAGTTTTACAGGCAGAAGACAGAATGTCTGCTTTTGTTGTGAAAATGGATCTAGAGAACATCTTTGAGGCCAGAAATTTATTTGAAATTCAAAAGTTGCCAAAGAAGTCAGACGTTTAATGCTAAGTCTTCTATATAAAAATGTGTATAAACAGAACGCATATAGATACATAATTTCATATACATTATGCTTTTTCTAAATATGTTCCACTTATAAAGGTCAACTGGTTGAGGTAAGGATTTTGTTTTCCTTGAACAAGTAATTGCACAGGTATTAGAAAGCACTGGTGTGAGAACCCCGAGGCAGGAGTGGCTGTGCAGTGCCTGCATGCAGGAGGCACCCAGCAGCACAGCCTGGGGCTCCAGCATCACTGCGGTTCCAGCTTTGCCAGCGGCTCGCTCAGGCTGCTCAGACAAAACTCCTCTCATTCCCTCAGTTCCCTCATATAAAACTGGGGATAAGCTTCTGAAGTGTGATACGGAACAACTGGTGCCAGCCAGCTCTCTACCTCATTAAGTTGGATTTTACACAACTTTTGCTAAGTGCACTTTGCAGTTGGGATGCACACCTTCGCTGCTTGATGCCTTCCTCGATTCCGGCAGTTCAGACATCACTAGCTATGAGTTTGAACAAAACAATTTTGCTTTCTCTAACAGTTGGCCATAAGCTTGCTGACTTTCAACAGCAAAGAGATACTTTCCTCAGGAATAAGACATATTATGGCACCAAGGTTTTCTTGTACCTCCAGTCAGAGACGAGACAACTCCACCTAAGGAGCATTAAAGATTCAGCCTCTACTGCTGACCACCAACATCCGCCTCTGGTGTCATGTGCCAACATAATGAAATAGGAGGCATTACTTTACATTGATGCCCCTTTACATTGATGACTGCAGATCAATCTCAGGGAAACTGTCACTGTGCCACCAGAGAACACTGCTGTGGATTCCCTCTTGCAGCTGTCAGCAGCGAGGCCAAAGGCAAAAGAAAGCTGCCTTCCCACCCTCACAAGGAGAGGACGCCCATAAGGAACGCAGGGTGCAGAGCATCAGTTCCAGTTTAGACTCATTTAGAAAAACAAACAAAGCCAACCACATATGCTGCCACTCTCTTGGTAGTTCAAAGCAAAAAAAGCACTTAAACAATTCATAGTTTGTAACAAGGCAGATCACAAAGAATAAAAGAAAATAAATGTTACATAAATCACGTAATCTCTTTCCCAATGCAGTTCATTAAGACTTTCAGAAATAAATCAAAATAGCACTGCCAAAAAAAGAAAGCAGAGGTAATTAGATTTGTACAGCCAATAGTGACTCATGCTAGCACTCCAAGATGTTTTGAAAATCTCACCAACAAATTTTGGCTAAAATCACCACTAGAAAGAACCCCTTCCCTTGAAAACAAGAGTTTAGCATATGAGCAGCCCATCCAGAGCATCCCCAAAGGCACCTGCATGCTGCTATTGCTCTCTCCTAGTTTTAAAGCCTAATGCATGACACATTCTGTTAAGCATCCAGGTTAACAAAATACATGAGCTGAGAGTTTGAGGTGACCAGGGCACAGAACCTGCAGCCAAACTACATTCCTTTTAACAACCTAGGAAGGCAGGAGAACACAGATTTGGCGCTTCCACTTATCCAAGGGAAGGGAAGCGTACAGTGAGTGAAACCTGCTGCACTTGACACTTAGAGAGCACGGATCCCCAGGGTAGGAACAGCAGAGTGGGCCGCCACGCATCCTGCTCTAAAGCACTGCACCCTATGCTTTGTTCATTGCCTTCTCACATTACAAAGTTCTCAGTCATTGCAGTTGCTCTTTAATATTATAAAATAAGTAATGCTCACACCTTTCAGACATAAAGTGCTACAGAATAAATCTGACGTGCCAGCAAAGATAGCCAAATAATACAAGAATCAATGAGACATTTTTAAGCTCGACTCGCAAGGTGTCTTCTGAAGGATCCCAAACTGCATTGCTCACAAGCATTCAGCTGACAGCACAGATCTGTGAGAGCATTCACTAGATAAATGTTGCTGTATGGGTACTGACTGCTCAGTCTCTTGGGCTTTATTCTAACCAATGAGCAGAAAAAAACCACGTGATTTAAACAGCCAACCATTTACGAGCAAGAAATACACATTAAATGATATTTATAGTCATTCATTAATAATCCACTGCCTGAACTTTGTTCTCTAATTACACTGCAGATACCGACACAATCATGGATACAACTGTATAAATCAAAATGATGCATGAAGAAAAATGCTAAATGCATTAAATGAATCACAGAGACTATCGTTAAGCACAGCTCTGTATTTGGCAACTAAAACTATTGCTCTTAACTTGTTTAATATTTGTCATGGATCTCAAAATGCTTTAAAATGCCTCACACCACTCTTGCCCATTTCTGGTATGACAGTCCAAGCTGAAAGAAGTTTTCCTCAAGGAAAACACGGCAGCAGAGCCAAGGACAAACTGAGAAGTCTTCATCTCCAAAGCAAGAATTATTCCATTCCATAAATCATTCAGTGTTGCAGATGGATGTTGCAAAAACAATTGACACTCCTTTTGGCTTTTTGTTTTTTGTATTTCAATGGAGTGGGGTTTTTTATTCGGTAAATGAAATGTATACAATGTAATGCCTGAAATAAACCATACAGGGCAGCCACTGAAACTATGCCTGGAAAAAAAGAACCCTAACCTGTTATTGGCAACAAATGCCAATTTCAAAGCAAACTGCAGCAAAACAAATTGGAAAAGTTCAACTAGTCAGTGCTTACACCTGAAGGAGCACTTCTGAACCTAACTTTCCTCAAAGCATGCAAAAGGAACATGTTTTCAAGAATCCTGTTGCCCATTATTGATGTAGGAATGTTTAAATTAATTTCTTTTAATGAAGGGTCAGAAAGCTGTGTTATGAAAGAAGCTATACCTCTTCATCTTCAACACTGCAGTACTGGGAATAACAAGAAAGCCTCAGCAGCCACTCAAACAAACAAACAAACAAACAAACAAAACCCCAAACCAATTTTCACAGTGTTATGGATACCTTCAAATGTACAATTTCTGCACAGTGCAGGGGTTGCAATCGCAGACCCGGAGTACCTTCATGCTGAGATGGAACTGCTGACACAAGGGGAGCAAACTGGAGCTGCCAGGAGACGGGAGCCTGTCCTCTCCAGGGGGCTTCTGGTACAAAGCCCCAGACACAGCCAAGGCCCTGATCCTTCAGAGCACCTTGTCACCTCGCTGCCAGCCCAACTGAACTGAAGGTGCTTCATACCAGGTCTACAATGGCAGCTCATTGGCCATTTCAAAAGGTTTCTCGTGGTTAAAGGAGCTGCATAGCCAGAGTGACAATGCACAAATCCACCAGGACAGAATGATCGAGTAAGGGCAGGAAAACTTCTTTTGGAATTACCTCAAATTCTGATATTTTTCCCCAGTAATCTGCCAAGCAATAATAAAGAAAAAACAAACCGCAGTCTGGTTTCTGGGTGGCTACAGCAGTTATATCCCAGGCATGAAATACCAAACAAAACTATCTTTTAATAGAAAACTTTCCTTCAAATGTAAAATTGATATTTTTTTTTCTGGTTTATGGATAATTTGGCTTGATTACTACAATTGTAAAAAAAAAAAAAATATATAATGCTGAAATATAACTTTCCTCTTCTTTAAACAAAGATTGCCTTACATGCTTGGGATCAAGCCACTGACTTTGTTGAACAAGTAATATAAAAGATGAGGTTTTAAAGCAACCCAGAAATCTGCCTATTCTGTCCCACTAGCAACGCTGAAGGAGCATGACATTGCCATGAGCATTTAGTACAAAAGAAGTAAATTGAGCAAGAAGCCAACAGTGCACAAAGAGGAAGGAGGTGCCCAGCACCTCCCCCAGCAGCAGGTGTGGAAGCAGCACAGCTCCTTTTTGGAGGCGGGGGGGGGGGGGGGCACGCAGTCCCCAGAGTGGCTGAATTTACAATGTGTTAAGACTCCAAATGATTTTATATCTGTGTTTAATAAGAACTGCTGATAAGATCCTTAAAAACAGAAAGCAGCCCCAAAAAATCCACAACACATACGAGGGCTGCTCAAGAGCAGCAGCCAAGTTTGGGAGGGCTGTGCAGATTTTTACAAGTGTGGCATGCTGGCTCTTGTTTACTGCTGGTGAAAATGCATAGCTAACAGCAGTGGTTGTGTTGAAGGAGTACTCTGTAACTGAGAATTTGCACTATCAAGAATAATGTTACTGCTCTCTTGATACGTGTTGCAGTTTCCATGGTAATAAATAGGAGACATTACTTTCGGAGCAACCTATATACATCACTAAAAGCCAGAATTTGTAGTGTAAACAAACTGGGGAGATTTATTTTTATTTTTTAATGTGAAATCTAATGGAGACCTTGCAATAGATGGTTCCCTGTTTTGGGCTTAATAATAATGGGACTGTTGTCCCTATAACACTTCTAAGGATAAAAGAGGCTTCCTTCATAGCTTGTCTGCACATTGGTAGATGTCTGTTGTTACCAAGGGAATGTTGCATGCTCTGTTCTCTCCTGGAGTTTTAATTTTGTTATTTCTGTCAGTTCCTTTCATCTACAATGAAAGTCACACATTCTGAAAGCACAGACTCCAGCTTATATGGAATATCTATCTTTAACATAAGCCGCACACATATATGACTTTAAATTCCATTACAGGGAAAGAAGAAAAAAAGAACAATAATTGAAGAAGAATTTTTCTGCACATATTGCTTTCAGTTTGTGGAATTACACCAATACTATCCTTGCTTACTGCTTCAAAATGGTCCTAAATAACCCTTGCTCTACCAATTCCACATGCCCAATTTTACAAGGGAAAATCTCAAAGACAACTCTTAGTGTTGTGGTGTCAGACCTCTGACCAGTAACGAAAAGCACAGTCTTGGTACACAGGGGACAAAACTAATCCATGGAATATCACCATGGGGGCTGCCTTTTGTACATTATATAGCCATTATTTAGTGCTTGAAATGAATGTGCACATCAGGGAAAAGTTTTAAGAGCAGATTTCTATTTTACACATACATTAGCAAATCTTCAGAGGTTATCTGGCTAATTGAATACCATCATAATTCCCCTACACTGAGCCTGTGGAACGAACTGCCATTCAAACACAGAATGGAAATAGAGACTGCAGTATGGCAAATTTAATACAAAGACTTTTAACAGTGATTGCCAGAGGAGTTCTCAAAATGAATCACTTTAAGGCACAACAATGCTGCTAATTTCTATTTAAGTTTGAAATATTTAACATACCCGCCTTTTCTGAGCGTAGTTCAAAGAGCACACTGCTCCTCTGCGGGGCAGCTGGGGACTGTGCTTCTATGAAAACGTTGCAAGAGCACCAGAGCTGCTCTGTAGCAGTGTATGAATGTGGTGTGTCAGCTTGGCCACAAAGATGATTTCGCTTAAGTCATTTTTAAAGAAAAATAAGCCAAAATAAGTGAACTACAATGGGCCACTTCCCTTTTCTGTGCGTCAACAGGGCTTTCCAATGGCTGGTGTCAGAACAAGCCAAGGCCCAGGTCCCACCACATGCAGCAGGGCTGGAGGTACATGTAGAAGTTAAATCTTCTGTTTCCCAACACGTGTTGACCCATTATTAATGTCAAACAAATGTACACATTGCTTATTGTCAGGAGCCTTTCTTCCTTCTGTGCCTTGTTCCTCCTGCCAAACAAGCATGCTTAGGTTGGACTCTCTGAACACTGCATTCCAGCTGCCACAAGCTGTGATGTAAAATGGCACAGGTGCCAGAATTCAGGTAAACCAACTGGTAAGTGCTCACAGCACACCTCGCACCACAACTGCTCTGACATGGAGAAACTCCCTGAGAACAAGTAAGAGCGTTATACCTACAGATGAAAGGATACGTCAAGAAAGACCAGAGGGAAAACAGGTGAATAACTAATCCTTTAGCCTTGACAGCTTTTGCCAATATCCTTAAAGCTGACATTCGAGAAGAGAGCAGCTTTGGTTAAGAGTTTTATTAACAAAGGTATCAATCCTATCAGATTTCAAGCATCATGGAAAGACTCTGATCCTCTCTATGACAGAAAATCTCTTACAGCGTCTAACCTGAGGCCCAAAGATTCCCATTTCTCTCAACTGCCTTCAGAGTGAGCCATTTACAGCTCTTTAAAATCTAACAAGATGCATGAGAATACTTTAACAATAATCTAATTGAATTAAGTCTTTGCTTAATTACATCATTGGATCTGAACTGTCAGATACAGCCACCTATAACCTGTGCAAAAAAAAAAAAAAAGACAACATATAAAGCGGTTTGCAATGCTGTTTAAAAGTACCGGGCTTATGCACTGAAAGAGCTTTGCTAATATCTATCTGTACCAGATAAGAACTTAAAAGTTACATTTACTTCAGTTTTATTCTGAAGCTGCATAGAATTAAAATCACATCAAAATACTTAAGTGGATCACAACTATGCCTTTAATCTCACTCATTTTCCTCTTGTGGAACAGATTTTATGGGCTTTTAGTATCCCACTACAGGCCTTAAGTTTGTTATGGCAACATGCACTGTCTATACTTAAGCACATAGAGTAAAGTGTGCTGTCATGTACACTGGCCACACTAGAGCATGGCACATGGCACACAGTAGAGCCTCTAGGAGAAGGGATCTGCAAGACAGCTGTCTGCCACTGCAGAACACTAGAACAGAAACGTATGCTCCTATTTATCATATTTCCTTTTTAATAATATCCTCAAATATTTGCACACAAACATACGTAAGCACACACACATACAACACTTTCAAACATACTAATGAATTAGTCACTACTCAACACTGTACTTGTACTAAAATACAAAATTTCAGCTGCATAAAACTGTTCAGCAAAGTACATATTGAAAATCAGCTGCACTGACTAGCAAAGTTAGCACGAGTTCAGGGAATAAAATTACTCAGACTAATCCTGCTGCTGTACTACAGACTGGTTTTCATCAGACGAATCCTGCATGTTGCAGCACATAAGGCAGTCAGAGGCTACTCTTGTGGCATGAGCCATTGTTTTCTCCTCTTCTCCATCTATATTTGATGCACATTCTAGAAGTACCTACAGATTGAAACTGTACAGTACACAGCTACTTTGCTATTTTTCTTAGACAATGATCAAGGCCTAAAGTAAGTTCTTCCCTTCAGTTGCAGCACTGGCCTGTCAAAAGAAAGTGCAGATGGAATTAATGCTCATCCCACAGAGAGAACAATTTCTAAAACATTTCTTCCTCCAGATGCCCACAGGCTGTAGCCAGTAGGCAACAGCAGAACCACCAGTCTCAGCTCCTCTCAGCAAGCGTGACAATGAAAACTGCTGAGAACTCCACTAGTTCTGCTTCCAATTCATTAACTGACCATATGCAAGCACTTCTTTTACATCCCAGTTCCTTCAGCTGCAAAAACTGGCTTATTGAAATCTACCTCCGTGTGGTTCTTTGGGACCTATGCACACAACCCTGAACTCTTAGCTGCACATCATGCATCACTTGGCTTCGAGACTGACCTGGTAAAAAATGACTAATGAGGGTTATTGCTATATTCACTCCCCTTGCAAAGTTTCACTGACACATATACATCTCACATTCTTCAGAACACCTGGAGGCCAGTTTTAGGATGGACTTTTTTTCCATCACTACTTTACACAGATACTTTTATTATTACACGCTTATCAACAGGAAAACACAGATCCTATTCTTGGGGATGTTAATGTACAAAAGGTACTGATTTATAAAACTATTTTTTTTAATTATGAACTTGAACAACTGCTTAGATATATGGAAATTAAACAGATCTAATGAAGTGGAATGGAGTGCTAAGTTTTAATTAAACAAATTAGAAAATTTGCAGAAAAGCTATTAAATAATTTTTGAAATGGAAATGATATACTTACTTCTACGCTTTGCTGCGTTAAGATCACAGTTCAGTGGGTAAAATACTCCCAAATGCACCTTGGTTAAGTTCTGCTGAGCAAACAACACACACGTCTACACACACAATTTCCTCTGAATATCTGCTTCAATGAAACGTTTGTCTGCACTTTGTCTTTACTTTCAACCAACTTCCTAGGGAAAGTTCTTTTGTGATGCAGATTCCTACAGAGAATTTGTAGTGAATCTTAGAGGGAATAGCTTATAATGAAGCACTTTTATTATAAGCACTCAGAACCTGTGTATCTCCAGAAAGCCTGCTCCCTCAGATACACAATTAAAAAGCACCACGTAGATGACCTGTTACATTTCTCCAGCCCTGACCAAATACTTTCATTGATAAGGTACTTCTAAATCATCTGCAATCGAGAGAGCGTGCAGAAATTGCACGGTGAGCAACTCTGAACACAGATGCTCAGGAAAACCACAGGAAAACCTCAGGAGCTCCCACAGAACTCAACAGGAACAGAAATAAGCACATTTGTGAAGATATAGGTTGTTTTACAGCAGTTCTCCTTTTCTGTCCTCTTCTACTCGAGCAAGCTTTGGGTTCTCACAGATGGCTTCCTTAGAGGTTATCAGGCAGTGACCTGCTGACTGCAGATGGACACAGATAAGTCTTTACAGCATTACTAAGTAGCCCTGTGAGCGTATGGCGAGTTTCAGTTTCATGGTTTCCCTTCTACCATCCTCAGTTAACTGTAAGAAAATCTATACCTCATTAAAAAAAGTTGTCTACCCACAACATTTGCCATGCAGATGTTGCAAACTGCACACAGAAACCTGAAGAGCCCCTCAGTAAAACACAAGTGCCTCACTAAGGACTTCTCCTCACCGCTCCTGAGGGGGCAGTGGGAGCCCAGCGGCAGCTGGAGCTCTGTGAGGAGCCCTCTGACGTTCCTCAGACACACGTTTGAACTGCACAAGCTCAAACTCAAGACCAGCTCCTCAGCAGGCGGGAAAGGCTTCAGCTTTCTGCTGCCACAGCCACCGCGGTTTTTTTTTTAAAGCCACAGCAAAACACAGACTTGAGTTTCAGTACACCTGTACATCTGTTGAAATAAACATGACACAGGGTGCCTGCTTTTCTGACTAAGTATGGACTCAGGAGCCTCGGCAGACCCTCACCTGTGTGGTGTGGTACTGAACCGCCTGACGCCAGCAGTGCCTCACGCCTCCACACAGCCCAGCAGCCCCAGCAACAAGCCCGGTCCCTCCTTGTATTTCTACCTCATTTTAAGAGCTTTTACCGGCCTCAGCGGATGGAGCTTTTGCCACCTGACAGCATTTCAGCTGCAGGCCTCGCCTGAGGTGGGCGCAGCACCAGGCCCAGGCGCTGCCCTGGCGCTGCTCTGCAGAGCACTGAGGCAGGAATTACCACAGAGAAGCCTTTATTCCTCCAGCTGGCCTCCTCAGGGCAGCCCACATCCACAGCACCAAGCACTCAGGCAGTGTGGGATGACGGAGGCGAATGATTACCCCGTCTGTGCTCAGGTTTTGATAAGCCATGTTATCTTGCCCTATTTAAAACCTGACAGAGACAATGCATTAATCCAATATTTTTAACGTGTTCAATTATATTAGAAAGATTTTTTGTGTCAGTGCAGCTGAACTGCGTGGTAATTAATAACAATCCTAATGATCAGAGTTTGCAAAATAAATTATTACTGAATAAGCAGAATTACAGTTCCGTATAGCCTTCTCCTACCTGACAGTGATGTCTGCACGCCTGAAGTCTGAAATAGATAAAATTCGACTGGAGTGCGGCTGTCTTTCAGATGTGCATAAATAGGAATGATTTGTAGTATACAATATCCATTATAAACACAGAGCATTTGAAAAAAAAAAAAAAAAAAAAACCACCTGTATTTTGTAGCACCTTCACATTAGCAGGAAACTTTACAAATTTTCTGCACCTCCAACATGCTATTCTTTCCCTGCAGCTCTAAGGACAGAAAAAACACAGGCTTTCTTCTTTGCTACCTCTTCTTTGCAGTGCGCACACCTTTTGGTTTACAGGAATAACATTACCCATTCTATAGCAAAAACTTCCCCTGATCACATCCCAGCATACTCAGAACTGTGAAAGGAAAAACCATCCAAAGATGGTTTAGTATTTTTACATCTATTTTGGTGCAAGGAAAACAGAGGCAGAGGATCAATTAGCAGTATTACAAACAGCCAATGCAGGCCAAATCTAGTGTCTGAAACAAGGAAGTGCCCTCTCATTTTCAATGCTAGCACACGGCGAGAAACAAGCTGTGCAGATGCCTACAAGCTTGAGCACTCTGGGATGTTTCCATACTACATGGGACCAATCTGCAAGTGTCCTGCAGATCCCCCTTGTGGATGTGAAACTAAAAATGACTATGACAAGTTTCTACTTGAAACTCTACTAATCCCTAGAAGTCAGACAGTTCTGGTAGAAGGACCTTCCAACCAAACACAATGGAGAGAGAAGAATTGTGTTAAAAACAAATAGAGTGCTGTAACACCCTTCCTCCACTTTCCCACAAGGAAGAAAGAGAAAGAGATAGCCCCAGTTAATTGTGGTTTAGCATGCTGTATTGAGGGAAAGCTGCTTGAGTCAGAAATAGCATGTGAAAAGAAGGTAATAGACAGCTTTGGACAAAAGTAACTTCGATTTTCAGGCGATATTAAGGAGGAAGGAATCTGTGGGACAAAATCTGATAACACTGGCTCTTCTATTATCGTGAAACAGCTGATGAAAAATGCATACCTAATGTGAGACCAAGACAGATTTATCTTTGTCTGCCAGCACCGGAAGATTCCAGTCAGTAAAACACACACCAAAGAGACATACATGCTCTGAGTGCTTGCTCAGGGACTTTTCTCACCAGACTTCAAATTTTTACCTTTCCTTCTGTTTCACTTTTTGCTTACAGCAACATCAGCTACACATATACTTTCACAACACAGAACAGAATGGATTCTCTCAAGACTCCAAGAAGTAGGGCTTTAAGAACAACAACAACAAAAACCCGATACAGGAATATCATGAGGCCTCCAGTAAAATTAAAAGACATGACATCATTGCTGTGCCACCTTTACTGTTTTGAAAGGCTCTGAAGAGATTTTTCTGCTCAGGAAAAATCAAATAGAAAATGGGGTCTGAAGACTTGGTCAGTATTCTTTAGCGCATGCCAAAGCCTCATTTCAGCTCTACTTTTGAAGTCACTAACCTGAGTGCTACAACAGCCAAGTGCACCACAGATTTATAATATGTTTTTATTTAAAGAGAAGAAATAGCCTACAGTACCAGGCGTGAGATGATAAATATCCTGTCTGTTCCAAATGAACTGCTGTAGGAGACATTAAAAAGGAAAGGTGAGTTTTAAGAAAGCAGCTTTAGAAAACACACTCCACCAGCTAAATCTATTTCATCCCCACTTATATTTTTAAGAAGAGAAGACAGAATGAATTAAATTGAAAGCCACGTATTAAGTCTTTAGATTTTTCACAGAAGTTTATTGAGCAAAACTCCTAAGAAGCTGCTTGCTTCTTTATCCACAGAAACCTATTTATAGGAGCTGAATTCTAATAAACACAGATTGCAGAGCAAAGAAAAAAAGGTCAGCGGTGTATGCTTAAAGCTTTATTGATGTCTTGTCAATCAATCTTTTATTTTGTTGTTTAATTTTTTTTCTTAAAGGAAAAAAATGCATGTAAGCACTTTTTCTCCTAATAGTGGATTTATTGAGCATTTCAACAAATCAGATCATAGATACAATAAGCAATGATGGCTGATTATCAACTCTGTGTTTTCAGGTCAGGTTGTAAATTGACCCTGCATTCTCTGCTCCTCTTTCTGGGGAATAGCTGAGGCCTTTTCAAATACAATAATTTCCAATAAAGTTTTTTTTTTTTTTTTTTTTCCCCTCCCCCATGTGTTCAACATTCTAGAATAGGTAGCTCACTGGTAAAAAACAAAAAACAAAACCAAAAAACAAAACAAAACAAAAACAAAAAGCCCCCACAACTATCATGGAAAAAAAATATATGCAGTCATATATATTGTCTCCTTGTAAACTAGTTGAAATAATAAAGCTGACTCTTAGATGTAAGAGCGGTTAATCTAATGGACCTGAAATTTAAGAGAATGCTGTTTTAACTGTAGCATTTTTCTCCCTCCAGTTAATATGAGGAGCAGTTACAGACGTCAGCCCTGATCCTGCAGTTGAAGGGCAGCTGCTGCCAAGCCCTTCCAACTCCAGTAAGTGGTTACACCTCTCTAAGGAAGACCATTTAACCTTTCCATTTGGCTGCAGTTTCACCTCCATCTTTTGTTTCTCCAATATCTCAGTTTTGTAATTTTGAGAGCCAGTGGTCGATACCTGCGCATAGCAAATCAGATAGCAATTCACGTTGCTTTATTCTGTTATTTGTTACCTACTCCTCTTGTAATGTTACCATTCTCTTTTCTTTTCTTTTTTTAATCAGTATTTGCACACTGAGGGGGAGGTAATGCTAAGATGATTAACCTGGCAGTTGATTTCCCTGCCTCAGACGATACATCTAATTTAGCAGAGGGTAAAGTATAGCAACAGGCTGTTTTCTCCCCTCTGGCATACTCTGCATTCACTTGCCATGCCATTGCACAAGTCTTCAGTTGGTCTTTTGCTCTACTACGTTTCAGTTTTCCTTCTGCTCCAGAAAAATAAGAACAAGCAGACAGAACAAAGCATAAACATAAGCACAGCCCAGAGAAGATGGATAACACAGTTCAGCTCATGAGAAAAACATCCACTCCACAAAATCCTTCCCAAATGGAATAGTACCTGCAACTCTGTCAGAATCTCTCCCTATCTTTCAAAAATTGAATACTGATAAGATCTGAGAAATAATTTTGATATTCTAGCTAATTTTCTGCAGTATGACTGCAATCTAAGCAAGCATATAGAGGGGAACCATGCTACTATATTCTGGTGGTAAAAAAGTAATAAAAGCAACAAATCAAAACAAACAAACCAAAAAAATCCCACTGCATTTTAAAAGCATTATTATTTTCTCTACTGCGAGTTCATGATGTATTGTAGGTACCAGTAAGAGCATGACTCAGACTGAATAGCTCTAACAGTGAAATCACTTCTAATGGGATAAAAGCAAATCAAGTCACAGAAATACTCTTAGACTGTTATCACAGAGATCATGAAAATACCTTCTAAAGAGCAAAGCTGTCACCACATGTAGCAACACAGCGTATTGGTGGACCAAGTGCCACTGCAATGCAGCCAATGTCCAGCTCAGTATCACATGCTCCTTAATTTTATGTTCCTAGCATTACTTTTCTTCCTGGCATCTTGTTCATCTGTCAGCTAGCCTTACAGGATAACAGCATTTCATAGAGACAGACAACCGGTTCTGAATAAACCCTACTGTGGTTGGCACGAAGTAGTAAATGTGTGACAAATACAGTAAACATTACTGTTTTTCACATTATTTTATAAAAAAATATGGCTAGCTAATACAAGTTAATTGGAGTGAGATAAATAATACTTTTTGAGGAGTCAAAACCAAACAGCAATCTCCTACAACCATTCCATTAAAAACGATGAATTTCACATTCAATGTGTCTGCAATTCACACGTCTTGTCTAATTAAAATTAGTCTAATGCTCTTTCTGGAAGGAGTTATTTTGTATTCTATTGTTTTTCACTTTCTGCCATTAATGGCGTTTGATGAGTTACTTTAGACTTCCAGCTGTCTGACTGGATAGCACATTATTATATTTTTAAAGAGGAGTAAGACAATAAATAATGTAAATGCACTTGAACTTCAAACTTTTATTAAACTTTCACAACATTTTGACGTATACCAGTGGCCACATGGAAATTCACAACAACAGATAATCAGACCCTACAATGAGCAATAAATCAAACTCGAGTCTCCTCTCATAAACCACTTCAGGAATCTGGTTCTTATTATTTGGACAGCTCTGATTCTGTCTCTCATCATGGAACAAAATTCTCTGTCCCAGAAGGAGTCCCTCTGGGACAGATCTTGATTCTCGATGTTCTTTTTCAGATAGTTCAACTGATTTAAAAAAAGTGAATCTTGCCTTAACAACATGCTTAGAAATTTTTTAAAGGAAAATGTCTCAAACTATAGACCGAAAACCTGAGACTAGATCTAACTGAGCACATCTGCACATCTCAGCGTGGCTCATCTCTCAGACAGGTGAATGGTTGACCCATAAGCAAATGCTGAAATACAAGGTTTCCTCAAGGAACCACTCTGTCTAGGCTTCTACTACTTCAGGGAGAACTGCATTACTGGAATGAAAATATATACTTAAAATATTCCTTTAGGACGTAGAACAGTACAGCTTTCACTTTGCAAAGCAACAGATATTTGCACTGCAAAGGAGTCTCCTACTTCGGAGTTGTGGACTGTCACTACAGAAAATTTAAACTCAGATGCAAAATTTATCCCCCATTGTTCACAGGATGGGATTACATTTATTTTATAAAATTGATGTAGAAGCCACAAGTTGTTTTCTTCTCGCCATATCCCTGTTACAGGAGATATATTTCTTCTTGCTTTACAAAGCATAAAACAGAAGTGTCATTATATACTTCTACAGTACACAGATTTAAGCCTTCCCGTTTGAGAAGTAAATCAATACTGTTTCAGAAGGAAAAAAAAACACATCAGCTCTAAGAACAACAGTGGCTCTCCACTTTGAGTCACTTACCCTGAAATCCTGACTGCACAGAAATCAATGGCAGAAGTCCAAGTGACACTAGCCTAGGACAGTCACCATTCACACCTGGCTCAAGCTGCCATGTACTTAGCAGAAAGTTATTAAGAAAGATCAAATCTCAGGGTTCTGTCATGCTGCTTTTACTTCAAGAGGATGTATGAAATACACAAAGATTCGCTTGCTCCAACAATAGAGACTCCACAACCCCATGGGCAACTTACCTAGTTGCCCTAGACCCCTATCATGAATCAGTTTTTCCTTTTGCTTAAAAAGAAGTCTTACATTTCAATTTTGTGCCCATTGCCTCTGAGAGAAGCCTGCCTACATCTTCTTTACTCCCTTCATCAGATATTTATTCACACTGAAAAGGTCCCCCAAGTCCTCTCTTCCCCAGACCGAGCCACCCCACCTCTGTCAGCCACCCCAAACTCTTAATCACCTCTCCGGCTCGTGCTGGACTCACTCCAGCATGCTCATGCCTCGTACGGGAGACCAAGCTCCAATTAATTTTACATTCTTTATCGCAAAAACAAGAACAGCAGACATACAAATATTTGTAAGGGAACTAACCAAACATTTCATTCTTATTCTTGCAGCTTTATAAAGCCTTTCTGACGGAAATGATACTGCGTAGCAGAGAAACCTGCATGAATGCAAAGAGGTTCCTTGCCTATGACAAAATATTTACTTGCCTCTGCCAACACAGCCATTACTGTATTTATTCTCCCAGCACCCCTTTGATGGGGGGGAATACCAATATACACATTGTACACATGCAAGACAGAGGACATGGTGACCTACCTAATATTGCACAGGAAGTATGTGGAAGAGCAAGGAACATCTGAGCATGAGGCTAAATGTTTTATAGCAGATGGATGAGATATAAATTAAAATATTCAAGTTATCAGTGGATAAGACTTACAGTGCTGTGGGACTCATTGAAAAGGATTTCGTACGGCACGCATTTTGGTCTCCTACAATTTCTCGTGGCTTCCATGAAAGCACGCAAAATTTTTCTCTCCCTGCATTCTCACTAAGACTGTGGCTGGTTTCAGGGGACAAAACCAGCAAATGAAAACTACGACAAAACTCAACAGGAAAAAACTCACAAAACCACCAATGACTTTTTAGTTTAAAACTACTAAAGAACTATTTCTGCGTTGTCAGTTAGTTCAGGTACTTTGCTGTGCATCTCCAACCACTGTATGCTAGACAGAAACCATAAGCCATTCAGCTTTTATTTTGCTGTGCTAGAACACGTAAAATCCTTTTGTTTCTTCTCATAAAATAGCTTTCACTTTGCCTTAATTCTTATGACCTTTTCTACATCTGTTCCAGTTTTATAAAACATTCCTGTCCATGATTGACCAGCACTACATGATATTTCTGAGGCAGTACCAGAGTCTCTATAATAGCACTAGCATTTCCTCTGGAAATGCTACTCCTAATGCATCTTACGGTTGCATTGCCTTTTCCACTGCTGCATCATTTCTTAAAATAATTCTCTTTATAACTCCCAATGCAGAGAAATAGAAGTATGGAATCACTATAATTGAAATATGGTTGGTTTCTAAGGAATTTCTTTGAAGGAGAGAGTAGTGTACACATTTCATAGATTAACTGAAGTCTTTTTTCAACTGAGAAGCATATGGAGATGTGAGAGGAAAAGAATAGATGGAAAGGAAGAATTGGTGGGTGTTATATACAAATGGAACGCAAAGATGAGAGCACAGGAGTAACGATTTCTTGTGTGCAGCAGCAGGAGGATATAGACATTTTCTCAATTGGAAATTCTGTAACAGCTCTACACATAGAGAGGCCTGCCTGATTCTCTTAATTTCCAGGAGGAGAAAACAGCAGATATTGACAAAACAGAAACTTTACCTACTTGAGTAGGTTTTATGCAGCAAGAAGGGTCTGCATGATCGAGCTTCTTTATCCTTTCACCTCTGTATTCAGAAATAACTATGCAGAACGCTAGAGCAGACCTTCGTGCTGCTGTCAGAACTACATTATCATCAGGGAAAGCTGCACCATTTTGTTACTTCAACGTAAAAAAGATAAAAATTAAGATAGTCTCCTGCAATTTCTTTAGCAAACGTAAAAAGCAGCTTTTCCTATAGCTGCCACAATCACACAGCTGGTAGGACTCTAGAATCAGAATTCTTAAGGAAAGGTGAAGTTTAGTTTCTACTTTTAATATTTATAAACAAAAGGAATTTTCTATATGACAAAACAATCAACTTAAAACCATAAAATATTTTTCTCTGTGACTCTCAAATTTCTTAGCTTTCACAGTCCTAAAATATTAATTTTACTTTATATTGTGTACGTATTAAATGTACATCAGAAAATATAAAATGGTACAATCAACAATCATGAAGTTATAAAGCAGATGATTCATTGTCAACTTTTTCATGTAAAGATTTCAACAGTACAGGCATGTTTCCATGATACATTTTCCTTTCACAATTTTACTTCTTGATTTTTAAGTCAAAAGTGTTGTATGGATATATATTTTTTATTAGCTTTAATGAATGTCAGATGGCTTTTTCATATAGAAAACCTAGAAGTCCTTACTCAGTCAAAAACCTCATTGATTGCATCCTCTGATGTTAAAAATCGTTCATAGCTAATACATGATTAATCACTACATATTTGTTCATGCCTTCAACATTACCTTTCTTTCTGGGAACGTACCTTTTCTACACACTATTTGCTTCCCTCATGTAGACTACTTTTTAAAAAGTCATTGCTGGACCAAGGGAAAATCCCATCTTGTCACCCCAAAACAAGAACTTCAGTCACTCTGTTATACAGGTTAAGAGGAGACAAGGCCACGTAAACGTAAATGATTCTTAAAGAGTTATTTATCCATAGCTCAATTAAAGCACAGATGACCATAAAGTGACACTCTATTGATTTGGAACCCATAATGATTTAAGTTATTTCTATACCCTGAAGAACAAAGGTGAGGAGATGGAACCTCTTTAGCCAAGGCTCTAATTATCAGTAAAGCGAGTTATCTCCAAGAGCCTTGTCCAGCCATCAGCACTGGGAGGAACAATCACATGAGACCTAGGAATTTGCCCATTGTTGCTTGAATCCCAAGAGGACAGAGCACATGCTCCTGCCCACAAACCTCCCTCCACATTTCACAGAACAATGGGAGTGTGATTCTCTGGGTGCCAGGAGATCAGCCCAGTAAATGCTAAGTCAGCAGATTAGAAATGGTTCCTGTGGACCAGATGAGCAGTCATCTGGTCTCTAAGTGGGGCTATTTGGAACAGAGGTGGAAAAGAAAGGAACAAACCACCCATGCATTATACAGTTATGGAAAAACTTGCATACCTGAAAAATCTTTTTACACATTTCACCACTTAGAAGCTGCCTTTGCTAGACACAGAGTCCCACCTGACCTCTAAAACTCTAGGCATTGCTTCTATTTCCTTACGCCTTTCTGTGTATATCTATTTCTGGCTGAATGTATATTCTGAGATTGTCTGCAATCTCTGCCTACCTTAAGAATGCCTAAGCCAAAATTACTGATGAATAAACAGATTCTTTTTTCAACAATTAACAAAAGGGAGCTGTAATTTAAGATATATCACTGGATGTTTTCTGACAGGAACATACTGTCTTAAAAAAACATAAATATATGCATAACCCTCCTCCTCCCCCCCCCATTATTTAGTATTCTTACAGAGGTTTTGTTGGAAATATCTTCTAGCTCTCCTTATTAAGTCCCTTGACATCTAATTCTTTGTTCATCCTAAGTCACTTCGTTTCTGCAAAATCTTGTGGCAGTCAGTTTCATAGGCTATATAATTTCTGAACTATTCCTAAAAACATCAGTTTGCTTTCCCTTCACTTCTGATTTCATATCACATTGCTTCAAACTTTAACATTGAAAAGGGAGGAAGAGACAAAAAACAACTCCTACAGTGAAGTTAAATAACTTCATGGAAATAAAGCAAATAATCTGTATTACTAATGGACCTATTTACAGCTGTGATTTCTTATTTGCAATACATGCATAATATATATAACAGCAAATCTTTCTATTCATGCCACTTCTTTTTTTTCCTCTCCTCAAAATGCATACTAATTACTGCAGCAAAATTGAATTTGCCTGTGCATACATTGAGGTTAACCATGCAGTTAGTAATGAATGAAGCACTAAGAATCAACTGCGCAACCAAGAATGAAATATGTATTTAAAATCATGAGCAGGATTCTAATTATTGAGTCCAGGAAATAATTTAGTTAATTTCAGCTTTAAGATTAAATAATTCTAAAAGATACTAAGCTGCTTTTCACGCTTAATTAGAGGCTCAACCTCACTGAAAAGCTCCTGAAACACCACAGTCAGTGGCAGAAAAGTATCTACTTAAACTCTTCCCTGGAATACCATAGCATCTACAAGGACTGCTCCGAAAGTAACATCTCCTATTTTATTACACTGGCCCAGGGCATCCAGGCAAATGGTGGTGGTACAGCAGGAGGGGTTGAATCTTCCTGCCACTATTCTGTCACGTGTTGATGCTGTTCAACAGATGGCAGCAGAGGGGCACTCTGACAAAATGATGTCTGATGTGAAAGCATGTATGAAGCAAAGGGGTGGAACTGAATTCCTTCATGCGAAAAAAATGGTGCCCACTGACGTTCACCAACTCTTGCTGACCATTTATGGAGACCAACCAGTGGATGTGAGCAAAGGGGGTGGGACACCAAGCAGTGGGTCACCTCCACTGGTGCAGATTTTTTTTTTTTTTTTTACAAGCATGGCAAGCAGGCTCTTCCTTATTGCTGGTGAAAATGCAGAGCCAATGGCAGTGACTGCAGTGAGAAATAGTGTTTTCTAGCTGAGATTCTGCTCTATGAAATAGTGCTATTGTACTCTTTGTATCTTCTAGTTCCCATGGAAATAAATAGGAGGCATTACTTTCAGAGCAGTGTACTTCTGACATAAGTGTTATTACTTGAAAATGTCATGGCATGCAGAAGAAAGTTATTGTTCTCTTATACTGCAATACTGTTAATAGATATATCATCTAAATCATCACAGAACACTGCACAGCAATTTATAGTGCATCATAAAAACCAATGAATGCGACAGAAAAATCACGGAGATGAGAAAATACATCAAATGTGAAAGAAGAATTTTCAAATTCATTTACAAAAGTCCCAATGCCGGAAAGTTACTGTATCAATTCTGACCAAATTATTCACAAGTTTCCACATCAACATATCATAACTTAAAACCTGAGTGGTTTTAAGGCTCCTGAAATTATGCTACAAAAGGAAGCTGTAGAGAATTTTCTTGTCAATGCAGGAATAGTCAATAGCAAAAAGAGTAACCATCAAACAAGCCAGTTGCAGCTGAGGAAAAAGCAACAGAAATGACAAGTCAGTGAACACACGGGTGAGACTGTTTGTCAAATTGCTATGCCAGCAGCTAAGACTGTATCAGTATTTCCCTTCTAAAACTCAATTTTTAAAGAATTTATATTGCTTGACTGTTAAAATATGTTTGTAGGCAGAAACAACGGTGCACTGTGCTCGGGCAAATTTTTAAATTAAAAATGGCCTCCAAAATTGCTCCAGCAATTTTCTGCACGCAATTGTTTCCATGTGAAAAGATCTCCATTTAGGGATGAAAACAGGATACTTCCTTTCAAAGATTTTTTTCTTTTTCCTTTTATACACACTAATGGCAAAACAACAGCTCCAAATCAAAACAACAGCACCAGGAGGTAAGCATTGCTGGATTTGTCCCTGCATTTGAATGTAGGCATGCTGCAAGCTGCAAAGTACAGTTTTGGTGTTGATTTTAAATCCACCAAGAATTCTATTTAGGAAAGTCTCAAATGAGAAACCATTTTATTTTCTAATATGCAGTTGTGTCCCTTGGCAAATATGCCAAAAGCAGCAAAATGAGGGCCTGTGTTTTTAATACATTTTTTTAATATTCATTTTTATTCTCTATGTGAACAATGTGAACTAAAACATAGCAGCCGATCATCTTTAAATTATTTCTATCAGCCTCACATTAGCAGCTATTCTTTCTTTTTAACCATCTAGTTTTTTGGAAGATAAACTCAATGCTATAAGCCATTGCGCATATATTAATAAAGACAATATTGTTACAAAAAATGTCATCGCTTTTAAGCAAGATAAACAGTTCTTTTTAATCCAAAACATCAAAGCAATTATCTACATTCTGTTAAACCAAAACGTCTTTCTAAAAACCAGCATGTTTAGGGATTCACATCAATAAATTACAAACCAAAACAGAGTGAAGTTGCTGAAATGTTTCTAGTTTCAGTGGAGAAGACATATGCACCAAGCAGCAAGCATTCGTCAGTCCCGCAGTCTCTGTACAGCACAGAGAAGTAGGTGAGCTGGAGGTACCAGATCAGTTGCTGGTCCTGCTCAGCAGTACATCTCCAAGTGACAGAACAAGGCACTTCAGAACGAAAGGCAAAAAATAGAAATAAAATAGGAAATTATGCCATCCTGCAGAAAGAGTTCCCTGCAAGTGCTTAAACACGTGTTTACACATACACACACATACAATTAATCTAAACACTACTCATGCAGCAGCTGGTTTACTCTGACACATGTATTCTTTTTAAATATTTACACGAAGGCAGTTTCTGCAGCACCCTCGCACAGACTTTCCAGGAAAGAACATGACTTTCCTTTGTTCGGGGTTTGCACACCAGAGGAGCTCCTCTGCGCGCACATGGCTTGAGCACAACCTACAGATGCAGAACCTTTGTGCTCTTTATTAAGAGTCAGTTTTCGTTTCGGGAGATGGAGCCTCCCATATTATAGCTCACCATGTGGTACATGAAACAGCTTTCAGTTGGGCCTGAAATCGTACTGTGCAGAGAGGCTGTGGACATGCAGAAGAAAAACAAGACTGGCCATAGACAGATTACAATGCAAAGTATTTTGCTGTTTGGAAGTGAAACAGAGCCTATCACAACCAGCCTGGAAGCAATGCTAGTTGACTGACACCCGAGCCATTTATAAAGTTTGAAACTCACGTTTTGGGAGCTGCTTTCTACTTTAAACTGTAACTGCTTGTACCTCCCAGCAACTAAGCTGACTGTGCCCCTGCAATCTGACGCCTTTTCTACATGTGCACGTTTACCAATGTAACCGTTACACTTCTTGATGTCATTACAAATTTACATTATCAGATCCACATATTAAAAATATATATATGAAAAAGCTTTTCTTCATCAGACTGGATTAAGGAGACATCCTAATATTCCAGATTTGAAATAAAAAGCCTCAGCCGTAACACCTTTTTCTCTCCCACTAATCATTACTGTGAGATCAGGGTTATTTTTGCCTCAGTTTTTGCCTTGAATCTGTCTCTAAATTCACAAACTTGAGAACAAGGAAGCATCCCACGGGACTTTTCCCTAAGACCTTCTGGTTCCAGTACTAAATCTTTAAAACATGGGATGAAACACAATATATACAGCAACATTAGAGTTCTTTTGAACCACATCACCACAGTGCACTGTTTCTTAATGTAAGCCTCTCCCTGCTGCTACCAAACCAGCTAGGAACAAAAGCAGAAAGGCAAAATGCAGTCCCTTTGCCTTTCTGCAATAACCCACCACAAACCCTCTAATAAAAAATACTTCATGATCTGCTTTCTTACTGCTGTGCAAGGGAACACAGTGGATACCAGGCAAGCGAGCTGTACCTTATTATTACTCACCCATCCAAACTTTTCCCAAACCTGAAGTCCCTGTAAGTCACTCAAAACTAGGCAGGGTACCCAAATCTGGCTAAAATTGTTCCTCCCAGCACAGGACCCTACAGCTGGTGTAAAGAACTAAAACTGCTGATTGTTCCTTAAAACCACTAAGACAGCAGAAGGGGTTGCAGGTGTGCACCATCCGATCATACCTCCCAGGCATCACCTGAAGCCATAACCTTAACAGATGTAGGAACCTCTTTGAAAAGGAGACTAGCAGGCAGCAGTTGGGTGCATAACAACTCTTCCACTTGCTTTGGACTTTACTTCCACCCAGGTGATGTAACTATGTGCCTACACAATTTTAGTGATTTAGTAGCTTCAGTATTTAACTTCCTGTGGATGTGGCTAGCAGAATTACAGTGTACTTCCCCCTAAGGACAAAGCACTGGCCTGTGTGAAGGTCCATGCCTTGTGTTTTCAGGTGTGTTCTTGGCCTCACTGCTTCCTTGCAGCTTGTGGAAATGCAAGGGGAAGGCACTTCAGGTGGCCGTGTGGAGACTTCCACAGCAGAGAATCAGGTGCTGCCAAATTCATCTGGAGCCAAAGCCTGGTATTTCAGAGAGCTCAAATCTGAAACTCAAGCTACCACATTATCCCCTGCTATATTTTAGCCTAAGCAGTGTTTTCTCATGAATGGACTCTGACTCTTTCCTCCTACAAAAACATACCAGTACAAAGGACAGAATTACACTTAAGAAAAAAAACACAAAATCAACTGTGGAAGAACGTGTCAAATGATAAGCCACCTGTTCCATATCAACTACATTAGCTCTGCCCTCTTGGCTCTCCACCAGACCCTATTAGGATGGTTCACTATTTGGCCAGGCAGGATTAGCAGAGAGCACCTTGCAGATGGAACACTCCCTTTCAAAGAAGTTACACTGCTTGTGTACTTTACTCCCTGTCCTTAGACCATCTCAAGTCCTTAAATTACATGATGAAAGGTAAAGTATATGAGCTCTTGAATGATCAGCCATTGACATATAACATATTTTAGCACCTGCAATAACATCAGTGCACAGATCAGACCGTTATAAGCAGAAAGCAGGCTTTCCAAACAATAGAACAGCAAGAGTTAAACAGTTAAAAAAAATTCCTACAGTTTCCCTGTGAAGAATAATTACAAACACTGCTATCTAAGCTAGCCTTCAAAAAAGGCTTCTAAGCTAGCCTGCTGAAAAAACTGGGCTGTTTTCAGTTCATTTCATATAACAAAATGTTTCAACATTTGGAACCAAAGTTTCACAACTGTACTTTTCAAACTGACAACAATGGACATATGTACAAGTCATTTAAGACTAATACATAGAACAATATAAATTTATAGCCATAGATTAACTATCCGCAGGAGGCAGGCTTGGCTGGCCTTGGAGCGTGTTCCCTATTTTATACATATTGCTAGCTATTTTCTTCCAGGAAATGTTGTGGCTGGGAGGAGATTCTATTTCAGTATCCTGAAGTTGGGTTCCTTTTCTTGGTTAGGAGACGATGCAAGTAAGGTGAAAATAGTTTTGAGGAGTCTCATATTATTCAAAATACAGAATGGAATACTTCTGTTTCTCTTGTGAGCACTGATTTTGTTCTTTTTTCTTCCCCCCGTGCAGTATTACACTCAACCCACAGCATTCTCTATTAGTGGTAGTAAATGCAGTTATGTAGCCAAATACAGAGTCTTTGGCTACACTGACCCAATTCTTTAGAACACACAGGCAATGCCAAGGCTCAATCAATTGAATTTGGCTCAGAAAGGATAGGAGCTACTATCTGAGCCATAATACCTCCCTAAAAGCAGTGCAAGTGCTGTGCGTGCAGCTCGCAGAGTGGGCCAACAGCAAAGGTGTTCTCATGGCACATACTCCTGTTTTCTGGTAAGGCTGCTGCCATGTACAAATGTTTTCAGAATAAGCAGCACAACTGCAAGCAAAGGCTTGAATGCAACATAGATAAAAGACCTGCTGATCCCAATGCTAACCCAGAGAAGGAAGAAGCAGGCAGTGTTTTCTGTAGACACAAGCAATGTCAGCCCTTCTCAGAACTCCAACTTTTAGGTGGATGGAAGCAAACCCCACCAAATTTGGTGCTATCCATTAAAATCACAGTTCTTTGTCCATCCACCTGCTTTGGAGCACTGGAGCATTTCTTTCTTTGTCAGCTCACCACTGTTCCCTCTAGTCCTCACCTCAAACTTACGACATGGTTTAGTACTGAGGAGATTCTGACCCTGCTGTAAAACTTGGCGATGTCACATCTCTCTTGGGGATGGACACATCTCTCCTTAAAATTCTCACCTTTCTTTCTAGTTCAGACCACAAGGCTACCAGAATTTTAGTATCTGAGTCTCTGCGTATTTCCAATTAATAATAAAGTAAGAGTGTTGAGGTGAAATCATCAAAATTTTACTGTTTTAATCATACATGGATAATGCATTACCTAAGCCACTTTCACTACTGAAAAAATAAGTTTTGAAAAACTCCTACTACATATAAATTTAAGTCTGCCTTCTAAATAACCCCAAGTGTTTAGACTGCTTCTGCAAGAAATACACATGGCACTCGGCATCTTAAGAAAATTAGTCATTCTATAAGCCTCTTAACTACTGTTGGTATTTTTACATAATTTCTTCATCAGCTAAGTCTATTTTCCAGTGATGTCACTGTAATTATTTCTGTTCAGCATGGGTGTTTTACATTATTTATCCAGTAAGATAGCTGTCTTACATTTGAATGGTTTTACCTTTTTTGGAACTGAATCCTCTATAAAATTTTGCTCCCAGCTTCCAGGGTGGTTCCCAGCCATCCACTGTGATATTGTTTGGAGAGTGGATTGCAGCTATTTAATTTTCTATGTCCTGGCAGCTTCACTACGTTATAACATCAGAACAATGATTTCTCTGAGCACACTGGCTCACACCACCTTTCCTGGGCAGGAAATCACAGATAACAATCGCTATTGCAGCAGAGGCACTGAGGTTGAAAACACTGGCATCGCTCCTGCTCTGGAGCATCTCTGCTAGGATCATAGGTTTGTTCATTGATCAAAACAAGCTCCCTAACCAAAGTTCCAGGAAGCACTTTCACCTGGGCTTAATTTTAAGTCTGTGGGTATGTAATAAGGACATAACAAAGTTTGGAAGACCTGCTCTAAAGTACTGGTGCCAGAAAGCCCATCCATTTTCCCGTGTAAATCAAGGAATCAGTATCAGCACACCAAGATGTAAATAAAGAAATGATTACCCTGTTCTGCTATTTTCCTGCAGCATCTAGCAAGTCATTATCATCAATAATTGCCAATAATAATTGGCAGAAGCCTCTCTGTTATTGCTTGTACTGGTTGCCAAAATGCTGCTTGCTTTTTTTTTTCTTTTTTTTTGGGGGGGGGGTGAGCAGGACAGAATGTGTTGGTAACATTTTGAAAACTGTCTTTGTGATCCTAAGTGACAAAACCCTTTCTCCCAAGGCATCAGCAAAACTGTACAGAAGTTAGCAAGCAAGAGCAAAACAACCAAACCTTGGGATTTACTACTTTTTCCAACGGTGATTTTCCTGTTCATCAGTATTTATTATTTAGCTTTTAGCTTCACAGTGCTTCCTTTTCACCTGGGATATGGGTTATTGCTTTGCAAATTGTATACTAACATTGCTTTCCTACAAATACTTTAGGTATGACCCCAGAGGCAGCTCTGAATGCATTTTAATGAACCTTCGAACTTTTAAAATTCAGGAGCATTTATTTTAACCAGAACTAAAAGACAAAACTGAATTCCAAATTTGGTGGTCAACTTACACTTACTTATCCTTAACAGAGACTCAAGTAGGACAAAATTTGCTCCTGCACAGAAGGCATGCAGTAAGGCTGTCCTCTAGTTAAATCGTCCCCCAAAGAGACTACATGCTTCAAAAAGGATATCCTGAGATATCCTATGAGAGCGTTATTTGGGAAGGAGCAAACCAATGTATTTGAGATTATGTGTGCTTAGAATATTTAAGACAACTTTTGAAGAAACCTGGCAGACTACTTTATGAAACGAGCAGTTGTTCCTTTGGATATTAGTAAGACATCGTGAGAGAATTAGGATAGCTAAAGTGTTCTCAGATGTTTTGCAGTGATCACTCCCCAGCTGAGTGTTTGGAAAATCCAATGTGTAAAATTTCCCATAAACAAAAGGATTTTGAAACTGTCAATTCTGGGATGTTCTTGGCCGAGATTGCTGAACAAACAGCAACAGATTATGAATATCTATTATGAATATAGACAGCTGACACGGGCTGTACTCAGGAATACTTGTGCTAGTAAGCCAAAGTTAAAATTAAATAAAATTAACAATAGAAAAATTGAGAGAGCTGACAGATCTGAAGGTAGCAGTGCTGTCCTTTTTTACTCTTCCTGTTTCAACACACAGACGGTACAAAACCTGACTGCAGGCACCAATCACAGACCCAAACCACAGCTTGAACACTCCCAACCAAGTTGTGTAAAATTGCGTGTGAGCCTCCCATCTTCTAGAATAAAGGCTCTCACAGCCTCACCCCAAGCCCTCTGTGAAACAGTTCCCCTTACAGGAGTGACAGGATCTCTTTTACACACGGAAGAACTTTCACCAGTTTCTGCTGATCAAAACAGCTGGATTAAGTCTTTTATTTTCCTTCCACAGAAAATGTGAGGGATGGATATTGAAATTCCAAGAAAATGTATCTGTAAGATGACATGATAAATTTTGGAAATACAGCTGTGAGCAGCACTGAAATGAAGGAATAAAGCCCAAACTCTAGGGAAGAAAAAAAAGATAATTTCTTACCTTTCCATCATGACTTGATTAGCTGAAACAGGCTCCAGGTTTCACTGCTGGCTCTCTTCTCAGAAACCTGGGAAAATAAAACCAAACTGTTTGAGTGTTCAGCAAATGATACTTTAATGTCTGCCAACAGTGAATGAAAAAATGTAACTTCTCAGGAGGGAGAGAAAAGAGTAAGTAAAACCATTCAGTGAGCAGCTGATTTTTTCCCCAACAACAGTGATAATTGGTCAAATAATTATTCATTCACAAATACAATGAAATTTTGATTAGGAAATTTGCAGCACCTCTATCCCTATCTCCTTGAAACTGGGGTTTTTGGCATCCCTAAGCTTCAGGCATTAGATTTTAGATTAGATTAGTTCCATTGCGTTACAGTGACCACAGGTAGTTTCTGGCTTACCAAGAATTTCCTGCTTCATTACAAATATATAACGATATCAGGTTTACACCATTTTTTAAAGAAAAACATCCCCAAATAGGCAAAACAAAACACAAAGTGAAGGTGTTTTAGACCTCCCTTTCTTTATACCACCGACAAGAACATTTCTCCTGACAATCTGCTCTCTGGAAAGGGCTCCTCACATCACTTGGGCCTTTTCTGTGAGGGTTTTCTGCATTTGAGAAAGGATATAGGACTGGTGCTTGCATAAGAGGCATTTTGATTGGAAAAAAACATAAAAATCTTGTTTATAAACAGGCTTCTCTTTTAAATTTTTTTATTTTATTTTTTTAATACAGCTGCAAGCAGACAACAGCATAAATCAGCTTGCAATCCCAGGTAAGGCTGTAGGTCAGTGTAAGGCAGCATAGGAAACTCTCCAGCTAGGGTTAATTACTGGTCATTGGCCTACTTTAAGCCAAAACCTCCTTCTACCTCCATCTTATGGGTCTTCCTTTTCATGGCAGTGTAATCTCTGGGTTCACAGCTGTCTCAGCATCACTGTTTGAGTGTGCTCAGCACGTGAGCATGCGAACACACTAATATGGCTCCAACCTCTGCCACAGCTCAGCTCAGTCTCTCAGCTTGCTTTCCCTGGATGGCCTAAAGCATGCCACAAACTGTACACTAAGGCCTACATTACTATTATGCCCTTCTAACATGTCAGCATACACAGCAAGTTTCTGCAGAACATCCAGTCATCTTTTTTACAGAGACAACGCTTCTGACCGAGCAATGAGTACCTACCCAGAGTAATCCTCTGCACTACAAGGAAAATGGGAACCAAAGGGCACACTCCTCCCACCGAGAAGTAACTTGAGTGGATGAATACCCTCCAAAGCCATTGGGCTGCTGTGGACAGACCAGTCTGTCCTTATGAGACCTTGCTAGCTGAGTACTGTACACAAGGACCCAGCTCAAAAAGATATAATCTTAAAATTCTGTCCACCAGCAGACCTCTGGGGTAATCCTGTCCACCCTCTGCTCAAAGTTGGGCTGTCTTGGATCGTGTTAAGGCCACTTATTTAGGCTGAGCCACCCAGTAATTAGCTGCGTTAGATTCAGACACCAGGAACCACAATGCACACACATATGTAGTTGGTATGTTTGGATCACATCAACTACAATAGCTGCAACAAACTGGTAAATACAGGGGGAAAGAAGAAACTGCAGAAAGGAGTATTCTGTTCGCAGCCAAAATTCAGACTTGTACTTTTATTTCCTTTCTAGACGCAGAAAAAATTCATCGTGCAAGTTCAATGCGGGTAGTTCTATAAAAAATAAAGCAAACACAAGGAACTCAGTGAGGTCTGTTTGTACCACATGCTTTGGACGATGTTTAGCCGATAAGTGTTTAGCAGACAGGAAAATAGAAAAGAAGGCATCCATTAATGTTACACATTAAGACAGCCAGCTAGTGTCCATTCACAGTGCTCAAAATCTTGGGATATTTGCTACATCACATTGGCAGGATGGGACCAACACACCATACTTGGCGAAACAATTCCTTTCATAACATCGGTATGTCAGTTGGAAAGGTAAGATGACAATGAACTCCTCCAGCCTTAGCTGTGAGCTGGAGAAACAGAGTGGCTGAGAAGGGACGAGAGAAAAAGAATTTCCTGTTGCTTCCATACCCATAGGAAAATGAGCATTCTGCTGAGTTTAATGATTCAGTAACACTTTTCAAAATAGGTTGGCCAAAATTTTTTTCTCTGCAAGGTTTCTTTTTGTCTTCCTCTCCTCCCTGAAAGCCATGCCACAACTTCACCAAAGATAGAACAAGGCAAATATGCTGAACATATGGATACTGAAGGAAATGATTTCTCTAGCAATGACCACATGAGAACTCTTAGAATTTCCTTCCGCAGCTCACGACTTTTTAGTGGTTTGGATGACCTTGATAGGAAAAGCCAATGTTAAGGATCTGATCTGAATTTTCTATGACAGATACAGTAAATGCCAGAAAATCCCTTCCGCTTCCCAAAGTGTCGATAGCACACATCAGTGAGTGCCCATTTATGCAGCTTATTTGGTGGCTGCATACAAGTACCCAGAGATGCTGACTAGTTAATAAAGCTCTAGACATTTTTCTTTAACATCATGCAAAAACAAGGTCATCATCACAGCGCCTAATAATTAATAAAAAACACATTAAGTTTAGTAGATAAATCTGCGTTGGTCCTTAGATAACTAACTCCTTTATCAAAATTCAATAACATTTACCATTTTTGAAAGTGATTTTCCCCTGTCAGGTGAAGAAATACAGAATGTAGGGGCGGTGAAGATGAGATGCAAACACTGTGCTGATGTCCACAGCCAGGAATCCTGCACGCTGGCTCTCAGTTCTGAGCAGGAACCACTGCTGCAAAACCCACCTTTGCTGAATGCAGCATGGCAGAAATGCAAGTGCCTGCATCCAAACCTGAGCACCTCACAGGGGATACCTCAACCCCAGACGGCCAACAGTTTCACAGAAAAACAGCTTCCTATCCATAAAAATTCAGAAATTTATGTTCAACTAAACACAATTTTTACTTGTTTGGGTTTGATCTGGTGCGTGTTTGCATTTTTACAAAAATACCCAGCATTATGTGATGTAAGGAAACCAGCTTCCAGGAAATTGTTGCCACTTAAATTTTAAGGGTTTTTTCCTTTACCTTTTTCCTTATGTAAGCTAATTGAATGCTTTTCATAACAATGGGCATTTGGTGACAGATAACAAAAGTATTGTGCAAAGGAGATTCTCCCTGTGCATGTATTCATTGTGCATTGTGTGAACATTTTCTCCCCATGTAATAGAGAGCCAGAAAATCATCTGTCAGGGGATGATGGATGATGAAGTCTGCTGCTTCGGCCTCAGGGCCTGGCCCTGCTGCTATACTTGACTTAGCCTTCGGTAGGCACTAAGTGCCCTGTCAGATTCCTGCCAAGGGAAAAGCACATGCCTGCAACTCCCCGAAGTGTGGGAACCAGAATAAACAGAGACATTTTTAATGTTACCACACATTTTAAATCTGCTGTGTCACTTTCCTGTAAGCACTGTCCGTATTTTTGTAACACATGCAGTCATTATGGGTTTGTGGCTCTGTCCATCACCGCTGTTCTTTGCGGTGTGCTGACCAAGAAAACAAATGAAAAATAAAAGGAATGCACATAGTACATGACCATGTGCTGCCTACTATGCTCTGTTAGCAAAGGAGAGAAGAGTTCTTGGGGTTTTCTTTCCTCCCTTGCCCCCTACAACACTTGTGTTGGTTTGCTGCAACATGGCTTTTCTCGCCTCACGCAGCTTTATTAATTCAGGGATTTTTAGAGTCCCCTTGGGTGCTCTATCACTGCACACAGGTATGTTACCACGGGGCTATAGTTAAAAGCCAGCTTCCTTGCTTCTTTCCACCCCCAAAATTCCATCAATCATTGAATTATGCTGCTTGGCTTGGATGGACTGCAGAAGGACTCTGAAAATATCAGACATTTCCATTATGAGCCCCATGTCCCACAGCTCCACATTAAAAATGACGTGAACCAAACACTGTTTTCTAATGCATACTTTCATTTCGTACTGCCTAACTACTATTTATATCCAGGCTTTTAAAACAATTTTCTTAAAAGAGAAACGGTCAAATGCAGCCGGAATTTCCATCCTTCAGAAATCCATGAGATGTCTCTTTCATCATTGCCTTAGCATAGAATATTTAAACCATCACTAGTATTAAAAGGTTTGGTTCCTTGTTTAGGAGAGTTAGATGAAAATGCCGTGAAAATTAACAGTTCTTGCATTATTGAGAGAAAAGCTCAAATACTAGCTTTACCCACAGAGATCAGTCCACAAGTTCCATGAAAACCTTCTATATATTAGATGTCCCTTCAGTTCAGAAGATGTATTTCCCAGCCCTAATTTACCACTGGATAATTTCTGAGGAAGGGGCTTATTCATATCTTCCTCCTTTCTTACAGCTTCCTGGACCTGGCAGAAATCACACAGGCTGGGTGGGCAAGCCTGAAAAACAGAGCTGCACTTACATGTTTGGATCAGGCACATTGATCCATAATGGCATCAGCTGGGTCCCTGCTGCTCCACAAAAGGTGCATAGCAAGGTAAGCAGAAGTAGTCACTGAAGAGAAGAAGGGATGTTTTTAGGCTAGCCAGCATCACTGTCAGAACTCATGCAAATTCCAAATTTGCTTGCCTTTGACATGAATATTTATCAGAGCAGAATGTCAACTCTTGGAAATTATCTTTCCTTATTCATGAAAGAATTGCCATTTGCAACTCTCCCACTGAAAACTGATTTCATTTTAAGTTATTAGATGAGGATCATTCCTCTGCAGTATTAGCAAGGATTTCTTTTCTACAATAGGCATTAATACAAGAAGATATCCAAAGTCTGTTCATTTTATCTTATGGATGGGTTTAGCTGACAGCTAGGAGCCTGACTTTTATACCAATGCATCCATCCCATCATCACTCCAGGCTTCCTTACTAAATATGCCCATCATTCAACAGCTGCAGAACAGTTTAAATGCTCTTATCTACTATGTTAGAGTCCCTCAGGGCAAACTGTTCCTCAATATGATCTTTACCTTTCTCCTGAATCCAGTGCATTGGGACCTAGAAAGGCATTATGACCAAAGACTAGTGTGACTACAGCAATTACCAGTTCAGGAAATAAGCTTCTCATTGCAGGCATCGCTGAGGCTACACATGAGCCAAGAAGAACCCAGAATCACTGTGTCAGCAGTTCTCAAAGACTATTTTAAATGCTATCAAGTTTAATAAAACTTTTACAGTGGAGAACAGAACGTACTTTGTGTTCCTTTGAAATTGATGGAACAAGCCAATTTTTCCAGGTTTGTAGGCATAACATGTATTAAATTATAATAAGAAAATAGTTATTTAAAACCATGAAATGAAAGACTATAATATACATTTAAAGGTCAACAACTGCATGAGTTTTCTTATTATATATTTTATCTGAGAAATACTGGAAGACAAAGGAGCTCTGGCACTACACATGTACATTTGCAGGCTCAGCCTCTATTCTGTTCTAACTTGGACAAGGAACTTCATGCTGTTACAGGACGGCCCTGCTTCACCTGAGCCTCTTCCAGAACTGCTTTTTCCTGTTCAGAGGGATATGACCCTTTAAGTAATTTCCACGACATGTGCTACATGTAGACAGAGCTTTTGTAGTTGCAAAAGCAAGGTCAGACTAAAATACCCTGATTTAATTCTCATCTCTGCGCCATATTTTCTTTAGGACTATCATTAAATCTGTTTTACTGCCTGCACCCCAATTTCTTGTCTGCAAACATGGGAGGTTAATATGTTCTTTACAAGGGAACAGACGCCGTCTTAACTAACACTGCCAAACAGAAACAATAGAGATGATCAACAAAGAAAAGCCCGTTAGGAAATACCCAGATGCAGCAGAAACTTCACTGAAAGTCTGGAAAGAAATGCAATATAGATTTTGGCTTTTAAAAGCATTTTTATATTTCAGCATTAAAAGCATTTTATTTCTCACTAAAACGTCAAATCGAACTACAAGGAAAATGATAAATATTGTTGTTTCATCGAAGTGCCATTTCAGTGGGCCTACCATATTCCAGCCTCTTTACTTTAACTGAGTTGAAGTAAATAGAAATTTAAACAGGACTTTATTTCAGCAACACTTTCAGAGCAGTGTACCTTCCTGGCTCCACGCGCAGCAGAGACAAGAGCCCAGCAGTAATCCTATTTTGCAAACACCTTTTGTTTTGCTAACAATTACAACCAGGTTTCCGAGTTCGTAGCGTAAACCCCATAGCATAGCGCAACGAAATATGTACTTCATTATAGAGACCTGCCTGAGCTTCATAAACCTCAGAAATCTTAATTGATGTGAATGTATACATATATATTGCATATGGAGCCTGATTCAAATGCACTGACATCTATGCAATGCTTCAAGAGAAAATAACTGGGATTGCTACGAGCAACCTTATACCTTCAGGCTACTAATCAGCTTTTGAGCATTAAATTCAGATGGCTTATATGAAACATAATTTTTTTGAGAGGAAATCTTACGGTATTCATCAAATATGTAAAGTACAACTTAGAAAAACACTATCACAACACAAATCCAGGTGTTTAATGATGAATGCTGTCAAACTGGCACAACTTCCAAAGGCACAGCTGTGATTAGGATATAATTATCTTATGCAAGAAATCCATTTCAGAGCTATAATTCTTTGCTGCTAGTGACAGGAACAGATTTTTATTATTTTCCACTCACCTTAATTCTGCAAAGCCAGTGCAGTCATAAAAGAGTGATTTGGACTCTATTCTGGCGCGGAGTTCTAAACAATTTTTTTTCTTTTTTCTTTTTTTAGCTGATTGAATAACAGCGATTTCTTATGAAGAACCCAGCTTTTATTCTGGATATCAGATTGATGGAACAGGGCTGGCAGCCCACACCAATAATTTATTACTGGATAAATATGGCATGAAAATAAGTAGAAGAAACCGGGACACCACAACTATTTGTACGTTACACAGCTGATCTGCGATGAGATTTTATATCTCAAATATTTCATCATATCAGAAAGACATCCTATTACTGGAAAATAATTCTACTCGTGTATGAATGCAGTAAGAATTGGATGCACTGGTTATCTGCTGGACTAGCTCGCATGCTATGTCCTGCACAGACACCCACAGAAACACACATGCATGCCATATGTATACTTGCAGTTTCAGATCACAGTCTGTTACCACTGAACGCAGTCGCAAAATTGCACAAGAGCCATATTGTTAAAATTGGCTCAAGGGAGGCAGAGATGTGGCGATGGATACATAAATCTCCTTCCACCAGGAGGAGAATTTTCTTTTGACACATTAAAAAAGAACAGCGCTGTGTGGGATGAAGATCCCTTCCTGACCAAGGATTCCTACCGTACTGCCAAGACCCAAAACCTAAAAGGATTTGTTAGCATAATGACTTAAAATGTTAAAAACAACCTCTCTGGTTTTTTCCCCCCTTCTAAACTTCAGATGCAGTAGCGTTAGGGTGGAATAAATACAATCCAAATATAATTTGGGATTTAAAAACTCCAACTTCTATACCCGCTGTATTATTTGCAAAGCCTACGTATTAATATTAAAAACGTCTAAGAAAATTAATTTCTATTTTAAAACCATCTTTATATTCAGTATGTTTAATTGAAACAATGTAAGACTGCAGACAAGATGAATTTTCTAGTACCTTAATCATAAAAATATATTACCGTTCCATATTCACAAAATGGTTAAATAATATTCATAATTTAAAATAATGAGAGCGTAATAATTTAGATTGTTCTACAACGATACTAAAGGTGAGCAAAAAAATAAAACACCCCATCTGGCCATTTCAATTAAAATCTGCTACATCGTAATAAAAATGTATTTGGAATTAATATAGGGAAATACACCTGCCAAAAAAATCCTTTGCTCTGATTGACTGAGACTGATTCAACTCTGCCGTGGGCTCTGGTCACAAGAGAGAAGCTGCGCTGGATTACACAGCACTATTGAGACATCTTCTTTAAATAGGTATTTTAAAAAGTCATGATCCCCTTTTCCACTAGATGTTCTCTGTAAACATTTGGGAAATGAATCACTCAGCAGCCATGGAACAGAAGAAGAAAAAAGCACTCATAACTTGGAAAAAAATAGCTGTATTTCTTGAAAGAGACGAGGAGGCTTTCTGTAATATGAAAGCGCAGCTTAAAAGATATGTTAGATCCACGGAGATCTATTGCATAAGGATGAAATTTACCCTCTGTGTAAAGAATCAGCACAAGATTTACCCAGCCATTAGCCATGATTAAGTGGTATTTTACAGATGTAGACAGGAGCTGACTGAACAAGGGATATCATGCCGGCCCTCTTCTTGATGTGCAACTCTTCCTCTCCTGAGCCGAGTGCAGCAGCACACCTGAGTTACAGCTCCCACATCAGCCAAAGGGAGAACAACCGCACCGCTGAGCGACTGTGCTAGACCCACTTCATCACTCTGCTCTGTGACGGACAGCATTTAGACTTCCCAATCCGCATCTCACCATTCCTTTAGTGAGCTAGAATCCCTGTACCCAGTTTCTCATTCAGCTGTGGGAGCCTCGAGTGAAGAAAAGGGGGTTAAAATCCTGCAGGAGTGGCACTGAGTTCTGCCCTCAGCTGGCCAACAAAACACTCAACCTCCACACTTTCTTACTTCATGAATGCCAACTAAAAGTACCTGAGAGAACGCTTTAACATCATTTGAATTATAACCCACGAGAACCTAGTTACAAACAGTGCAGACCCCAAGGGACTTTCTGGAGGAAGACAGTTTGCAAGTGGATTGCAAGTCACTGAAACTCTCAAGTCTTCCAGCAATGAGGAAGTCTGTCTGTAGCAGTGCAAATTTAGCAGCAGCGTCCCCAGGCCACTATCCTGGGTGAACCAGAGCTGGGCTGGGCTCTGCTCATTCCCCTAAACTCTCGTGGCAAGCAGAACATGAAGTGTTGAAGCACAGGAAAAGAATTCTCACTTTTGAAACTCTGCAGTTAAAATGGAGTTCAGCTGGAGCAAGAATATTTCCCCGAGAAGCTGCACTGCTTTATTAACTGGGGAAAGCTCTGTTCTCAAAACGTGACTGGAAATCTCAAGTCAACCAAACCTCTAGACAAACTGTGCTGGTTGTGTACCTCCCACCTTTGTACCTTCCACTAATTCTCAATAGGAGACCTAAAGGAAAACAAGCAGTTTGTACCTTGTCTTCTCTGCTTCCTCTTTCCTGCTAGCAGAATAGAAAGGAAGAGACTCAAAGTGCAAATTAATTACGGTACAGACGACTTTCCCAAGACTTTTCAAGCCTCATTAAAAAAATTCAATTCTCATCAATTTTATAATCCACCAACATTTGTTTTGAGACTTTGTCCCTTCCCCAAAACAGAGAGGAGTGCCAGTAAACTGGGTTCAGACTCTGTGTTAATCAAAATAATTTCAGTTCAGCAATTACTAAACTCAGCTAACAAATGAGGAAACTGCGACATATACAGAAAATGATGTAATTTGTTTGACATGCCTAGTGGTTGGCTGCATTAATTAGGAGCCTGACAAGTTTATGGGAAGTATTTGCTAAACACGGGAAAGCTCAAATCAGGAAACATCTCCACAGACAGTGTATGTGCTCAGCCTGAAGAGCAGCACGGACTGATGGATGAATGGGTTAGAGCTTCATTTAGTAGCTGTAAAACTACCAGGGAATGTTTAAATTAACAGTGATTTCTATCTACAGAAAATCCGAGGGCTGGAGCTAGATTTTAAAAGTCACTCTGTAAATTGTAGTGGAAATTATCCTGCGTGCAAAGCTGTGTTTGCAGACAGTGATCCTGCTGTTGGCTTGGAGCTGAGCTCAAGCAGGTAGATGCTTTCTCTCTCCTCTGTTCTCCCTTTTTCCCCTTTACTCCCTTGTGGATGGGGTGAACAGATACACTTAGGAAGCTGAAACAAACTTTAAGCCGACTTCAAGTAAGGAAAAAAATAAAGGGAAAAGCATGAATTGTGATGAGCAACAAATTGAACACAGTAAAGTTTTCCCCATAGCAGGAGACTGGTAAATGTTGGGAAAAGAAATCTTTATAATTATTGACACTTGTGCTGGAGCAAACCTAAGCCAAGCCATTAAGCACTTCAACCACAAGGAGATGTTTAAAATTTTTTGAAAATCTGGCTGCGTTTCTCTTTTGGAAATAAAGGTGAGGTAGAAAATTGAGTTTGTATCTGGATGTTCCACCAAGGCAAACATCCAAAAAACCCCCAAACAAGCAAGCTTGTTTTTAATTGTTGGGTTAAGTGTAGGGATGTAATTTCAGGAGGAGGAAAGGGAGGATAAAAAAGCCCACTGCGATACTTCTGTGATGGAAACAAACACGGAATGTATTATTTTGTGATTAAAACATCTTCAGTACTCATAGTGAGAATGCTGAGAATATGTTTCAAGGGTGGGATTCTCAGAAACAGCGACTTCTGATAAAATATTACCTATGTTATTAGAATGCCCACTCAGAGTGCAACATTAAAGTCATGTTATCTTAAAAAGCAGCCTTGACTCATTCTCAACGAGTTGCAAAAAAAAACCAATCTCTAAACAAAACACAAACTAAAAGCTTTCTAGTCACCATAAGTGCAATTAGTTTTTTCTGCGGAAAGAAAAAAACAACAAACCAACACAATTTCCCAATATTAACTGTCTCATTTGAGATTAATTGGGATAAAAATAATTTAGTTGACTCATGCTGATCTAATAATCGTTTTTTTTCATGCAATGCTCTGTCTTTGTGGCTACATATTGTTCCAATTTTGGTTTCATCCATTCCCGTTTCCAAACGACCATAGCTTTCATACAGCATTGCCATACACCAGATCCCATCTGTCCGTGACCCTGAATAAACAAGGGGCCTTTGATGTTTTTACACACTTCAAACCACTTTGTCATCCCCCGTGATATACGAGCCACACTGCAGTGACATGCAGTCATTACTGGTTTGTGGAAGTGCCTTCTGCTTCTTCTCCTGATGTAAGCTTACCATAGAACAAATTTACTGTAATCTTTCTGTTAACTTGTGCTTCCCTACAGAGTGAGGAAGAGGTCAGCAAAACAGCATCGGGATGCTGGAAACAGGCTTTCTGCACATGCAGCACCCTGGCAGCCAGAAACAAAGGTCTATTTCTAGAAATGGAACAAGAAATCACACAAAAGCCATCCAACCAACCAACCAACAGTCGATCAGAAGAGAAACTGCTTGAAAACAAATAATTACAAGGAATTTGCTAACTGATGGACAGATTTATACACCCCGCACAGCAGCTTTGTTGTGGCATTATGTGTTCATTCTATTACATTTCGAGGCTGCTGTTCAAGGCTGTTGGGTTTTGGCACTGTCAAAATGAAACAGAGATGATGTGGTACCATATGTCAGGCAGCTGAACAAGGACTCCTGGCCTGACAAGTTTGCCATGCTCGTCCACAGGGAGCATTAAGGAACTGGAGCAGCAGAGGTGGGTGGCTCAGGATGGGCTCTCGCTCCCGCCCTGACCCCTCAGCAGCTCACGGCGCTCCTGAAGATTCGTGCCTGGGTGTTTCTATTCCTGCCAACTGCAGAACAGAGTTCATCTTTCCTCCAAGACAAAGAAAAACATGAAGCAAAGCCCTCCAGCAATTATTTTTTAATGTAAATGCATGTTTATTTCATGCCCTCAAGCCTTTTAGTCCTGGTTGTTTGTGACAAACATTCCACAATAGACTCTTTAAAGTCTGGCATATGTGCCAGCACTAACAAACATACAGCACAAGACATAAGACAATTAAAATGAAAGACGACAACAACATGCTGCTAATGGTTTTAAATTATTACATTGTAGAATACTTACTGGTACATCATGGAGGAGCTATCCCCACAGCTCTGCACAAACCTGTGCTCCGTCAATAAACTAATCTTTACCATGTAATACATTGGTTTTCTGTTCCTGGGATGTAACCGCAGATCGCGCAGTGACACAGCCACACACCCATTAGCTCACGCCTTGGTGTGTGACAGACGTTCATGGCCCACATCCTCAGTCAATGCCACCAAGGAGGCACCATCTAGTGATTCTAAGATGGAGCTGCTCTGAGGAGCTGCTCCAAGGCGACCTGTGAGTGCTGCAGTGCCCGGAGTGCAGGTGCTCCACCAGCATTAAGGAATCCTGTTTTGGGGAGCAGTCGGCTCGAAGCAGCATTTGAGATGCACTGTGACTTTGCTTGCGGAGGACCCTGCAGGCTGCAAGCTGGCTTTCTCACTGCTGCCTGTGCTGCTGTTTTTTGTGTATTCTCAGCTCAACAAGGGTCCCAAATAGATAACTACATCCTGAAAATGACATTCAGGCACCTCAATGATGTATTATTATTTTTTCAGAATGTTACCTATAGACAAACCAACGCACGATATCAAAACTGTAGAGAGGTTTCAATGTCTGTCTTTCTTCTTTTTGAGATTTTTGGGGGAGAAACAAGAAATGGAAAAGAAACACAGAAACATTCAACTAAAATCCGTTGCCAAAATACTAAGGAATATTTTAAGGTATAAGGGACCCAGGATTGAATTCCCTGACCCACACTGTACACAAACACCCCTGTCATCCACATCATTTACTTGGGTAGCTTGCTGCCCTTCGTTCAAATGAGTGGCAAAGCTAATGCTTTCAAATGAAGCTGTTTAAAAATTAGATTTCACTGAAGGGGAGCTCCAACTGGATTTAGTCGATAGCACCTCCGAAAAGCAAGCTTCACTGTTGGAAGATAAATGGAAATGTACATTCTCTGCTTTAAGAACTGACTCCCAAGAACTCTTTTTTCTGGTTCTTTCCTTTACACGATATCTGTGCTATATAAATATTTCAGCAAGACTTTTCAATGCAATTTTAAAAATAAAGACATTACATTCAAGAAAGGCCAAACCAAAAAAATCTTAACATTGTCCCTTTATGTTACTGTCACAGCTGGTAGAAGTCACATCTTTTCCCCATTCACTGAAATTTCTACTTACATAATGGTAACTATATCAGCCATAAAGACACACCGAACCTCTCAGGAAAGTTGTTATGAAGTAAGAAATTGAGAACTACAAGGAATGATTTTTCACACAAAGCACATTTTTTAAAATATATCTTCTTTCTCTTCTTCCATCCCCCACCTCACAGAAGTTATTTTTTTTAAACCAAAAGGAAAAGACACAGACATTTGTTTTCAGGTTAGCACCACAAAGGCAAGAAGCATCAAATCCATGAAAGAAACAAGGCTCTGTGAAGCTTACCTGTTCTAAATTATTGAAGCATTGGAGAGACTCTGTGTTTTTTAGCAGTCACAAAATACATTTGCAAGGAGTATTAGCTGAGTTCTAATGGAGCACAGGTATCAACCCCCTGCCCTGCTGGAAGCCAAGGGCAGGTGGACTGGTGTGAGCATGCATGGCTGCCTGCAGAGGAGGGCTGGGCTCCGACACGAAGCCATGCCACCATCCCCACTGTGCTCTCAGCAGTGTGGGGAGAGGTGCTGGTGGGCGCCCCATGCCCTCTGCCAAAGCTCAACCACCTCACATGGACAGAAGTTCCCAGCAACACAAGCAACCACACAACTCATTGGATGTTCCTTGACAGTAATCACACACTAGAGTAATGGTGAAAAAACACCTCCGCTAATAAATCAACAGATAACACTATTATCATTTTATAGAACCGAAGTAGACTAAGCAGCAGAATTCCAGATCTTGACCTTTTTATGTCATGAGAATGGAAAAATGACTCCTCTGCTGGCTGAAACAAAACCTCCCAATCCCTTTGGCCCCTAGCAGGAGTTTGGGACTCTAGTGGGAAAAGTGCTCGCTTGGTTTTACAGCTAGTAAGGACAGTTATTTAAAAAACATTCACACGACAGGGGCATTGCCAGCCCTCAAGCCACATGCTGCGTGAAGAGACTGCACCCACTCTTGCTACAGTAGAACACCTCAAATTAATGGCCATCGAAAATGAGAAGGGAAATATTTCCTATAGTGGATCCTTTCACAGCATTCTGTGCAGTCAGCGCTGTTCTGCTCTCCTGCAGATCCCTACTTCTGCCTTCCTAAAGAGGCACCAAAAGCATCAGTGCTGTGCAGGGCCCCTCCAGGGGCTCTGGAAGCGGCTGGTGGGCACATGCTGCTCCCACCATATGACCGCTTGTTCTCTTTGCTCTGCCAGGAAGCTTGTTGTAGGGCAGTGCATTTATCTTGGCTTTCCAGAGCAATTTAAAACACCTTGCCTGAGGTTATCTGCCAGGCCAGGATCGAAACATTCCTCTTGAATATCAACCACTGATCTGGCCAGCAGATGTAGCAACCTGGATGCAGTTCTCCATCCCGGACATGCACAGCTCTGACATGCAGGAAGACCAAAGGCCTCACTGGGCCTTTTCTACTAAAGCTGTTTTTAGACATAGCAGCTCCCTTCCTGATGACCAAGCAAATCTTCACTGAATGAAAGCACTGCACGCAGTTTTGGAAGGATCACTGCTCGCAGAGGCAGCGAGTGGCTGTTCAGAAGAGTCTGCCATTGCCCCCGTGCTGCATTGAGACTCCTTCCCCTCTAGGGCTGCTCCTGCTCTCAGCCTGGCTCTGATGTACCTGCTCTGCACTCCAAGCAGAACCCACAGCAATTCCTGCAGTTCTGACCTTAGGCACAGAGGCAAGGCTGTAATTTAGATACCTCTTTCCCACAATTCAGGAAGGCCATCAGAATGAGCTATCAAACAAATCTCACCATTGTCTGCTTTGTCTGAGGCAGATACAGTGAGAAGGGTAGACCATGCATACATCCATTAATAATGGCATGAAAGTTTCCACATGCTTTAATTCTCTTTGCATGGCCCAAATTCAGCAAGACACTGAAGTACGTGCTCAGCAGAGCCAATCTGTGGCCCAAAAGAGGCCTAATATTTAATCAGAATTAACATGGATGCAACTTAAAATAATTATTAATACTTCTAAAGAGTAAGCTTCAAATTATTGGTACTGCAGTGTTCATCTAGCATGGAAAGACCAAACTACTGCAATGCATTTTTCAGGGAAACGAGAAATCCAGCACTCAGAATAAACATTCATAAACTCTGCAATCTAATTTTATACAGCAACAAAAATGTACAATAAATTTCACAGTTCTATTGATCCTAATACCATTGGCATTGCCCCAGCAATTGATTTAGTCATTTGATCAGCTGGAGAAAGGGATGGGGAATATAATATTTTAGTGGACTTCATAAATTCAGAGCCTCAGCTTTCAAGTCCAACCAATACTACAATAAACCATACAGACCATAAATGGAACAACTAAAGTTTTGTAATTACAACGTGGTTTATTATGTAATAATTTAACACATGGCAGGCATGTTTGATTTATGCAGGATGTAGAAGATAGGTTGTTTCTGTGCTGAGCTGCAGCAATGCATTTCCTAGATAAACATTCAGAAAATCAACTTTTGTACCTAAACTTCCCCAAACGATGACTGCATGCTTGGCATTACCGAGGGTCTGCTTTAGAAGGGAAACATTCATTTCCCATCTTCCTTCACAGATTTTTGGGCCTGCAGCGGCAGTGAGGCCAGAGCACTTTGCAGTTTGATAACTTTGTGGGCAGATGTGTTGGGAAGCACAAAGAAGCCTGCACACCATGTAGCACAGCAGTCCGACCCACCCCATGAACCCTATGGATTTGAGGGAGACGTTTCTGCACATTCATGCATCCTGTTGCAGGACTGTGTGCCAGGGGGATACGGGCAGCTCGCTGTGAGCAGGGCATAGGAGAGAAGGGGTTGTTATGTCTGCCTGCTGACATCCAGTCCGCCTCAAGAAGATGTATTTGTACTGAGAGAAAAGAAAGCTTTATTCTCCGGATAGCAATACATCCATTTTCATAAGTTCATCTCAAACTTCAGGAAAAAAACAAACCCAACAACAGCAAACCAAAGCACCAGCCCTGCAAAATCAATTTCCCTGTTTTGAATAGCCTGCAGCTGTCCCCAGGCACCCCGACAGCCAGCAGAAGCCCAAACTCTCGCTGCAGCCCGAGGTTTAGATCATCTGAAATTCAGACCCAGCGATGCTGCAGCACTCCCTGAAAGCTGGTTTTGCACAGCATGGGGCTGCTCCTGAACCCTGCAAAGCAGGGAAGCAACCCAAGGCTCTACTCCCGTCCACAGAGAGGCTGGAACAGGAGAAATCCTGGTGCGCCAGCAGGAGCTCTGCGTGAGCTGCCTCTGCTATCAGAGCCACACCAAAATACCAAACAGTGCAGCTCCAGCAGTTACTCTGTGGAGCATCTGAATGGCCAGAGAGTAGTGTGCTGGGAAGACATTCAAGAACAATCCTGATCCCAAGGCTTCAGAAGCCTCGTAAAACCTGTTAGCTTTGAATTTACAGCCTCTCTTAAACAAAAATCCATGCACTGTCCAATACTCTATGCAAAATGCACACTAGCACTCCCAGAGGAGGAACCCAGCTAGCAACACGAGCCTGCAGTGTAGGGCAGCCCTCACACTCCTGCCTGTGGTCCCACCAGCAGGCACTGAGCAGGCAGACGGCTCTCAGGCCTGCAGGAACAGAATCATAGAATCATTAAGGTTGGAAAAGACCAGTCTGGTCATCTAGTCCAACCATCAGCCCACTGCCCACGTCCCTCAGTGCACATCCCCTGCTCCGGGCATCTCCAGGGACAGTGACCCCCCCACCTCCCTGGGCAGTTGTGCCACTGCATCACCGCTGCTTCTGAGGAGAAAAGCTTCCTAACATCCAACCTGAAAGGTGCTGCAGCCTGACCAACACAGGCCTTACTGCCATTAGCTGGTACTTCTGGAGAGGTGCTCTCCCTTTTTTAATCCTAATTTCTGAGTATCTCTTAAAAAAAAATAAAACAATTCCTCTTGAGTTTCATCAGAAATGACTTGGATGATCTTCTGTTAAAAGAATGACTTTTATCTTCATTCAAATACATATTGTATTGGCTTAGAAACATCAAAGAGGCAATGTCTTTACATATTCTATTTCTAAGAAAAGAAAAGGAGTTCTCTCTTTATTAACATTGGTAATGTTGAATCTTATAATGAAAAATGCACTAAAGCAATATTTTTGATGAATAGGTAATAGAACAGCACCAAATAAGAGAGCATTAATGTGTTTCTTCCCAAAGACCACTCAGATAATGCATCGGGTGGTTGGGATGAAGCCCCAGCGAAGTGTGGCCAGAGATGCCCTGCTCCCCATCACTGCCCACTGCTCCTGCAGCACTGCCTGACCACACCAACACCACCAGGGCAGTTATTTCAGTTATGAATGGAACAAAAGTAGAGGCACTGCAAGCAGTGTTTTTGTACCCTTCAGTATTTTTAGTTTACCAGCAAGTGACCTGCAGAAAGTCTGCAACATATTTGGGTAAAGGTGGGTGCACCCCTTCCCTCTGCTGTCTGCAGCACAATAGAGCCTTTGTGTGCTTGGATCTTGAGCATTCCTTTCTCTCTTTGTCACTCCTCCCCATTGGTTTTGGACCATTCGGATAACACAATGATAACACAATTAGAAGGGCCATTTTAGCAGTTTCACTGGAAACCAGAAAAGAAGAAAGTGAAAGAAAATAAAGAAACCAGGCATGGCATTTAAAAAAAAAAAAAAAAAAAGCAGTTACTTTGTTCTTCAGAACATTTTCATTAGGCTTCAGAATTTGAAAAATCCCCACGAAATTTGTGAAATTCAGAGGTTTCTGCAGCAATCCTTTCACAGCATGTTCTTTGCTCATCTGATTTAGTGTAAAATGAAAATTTGCATTTGGGAGTGGCACACATTGCAGGAGTAAGGGCATTCCAGCCTGAGTATTTCTCCTTTTATTCTGCTTATTTTATTAGAGAAGGAAGAAATGCTTCATAGCAACAAATGCCATGAAGGAGGAAGATGTGCTGCCATCAGAGCTTGTACAGGAGAGTACCTGCATGAGGCAGAGGCAGGGTAAGGGCATTAGAAGAAGCAGAGTACTGAGGGAAAAGCAGAGAAGCACCAGTGTACTTTGAGGGGCACAGGTGAGGCACAGTACCCTCACAGCGTTCACCCACATGAATCTTCTGCTCTACCTCAAAAATTCTTTTCCACGGAGGAACATTTAATCTACGTCTCCACTCAAGACCCTGTTGTCTGCCCATTGGTCAGCTTCTCCCCCCATCATTTCTGTGCTGGAAGGATTGCAGCCCACAGCCACGCCATCAAGGCTGCTCATTCATGACCCATCCCAATTCAGTGGGCAGTTCTCACTGTCCAGATTTTAAATCCTTTATGAAAATAATGTTACTATGCTCATCACATTAACTTACAAATAACTTGCATATTCTTCTTATTACTGCTCTTTTGTGCTACATCTCTGTCTACTTGTCTGTCTTTAGTGTGTACAACACTCTCAGCAAGGACTTTTTCTTTTCAGTGCTTGAAGCTCAGCTCATACGGGGACTTACTAGAGATAAATAATAAGACAACAATTTAATCTGCACTCAATCACTGTGATCTATGGAACAGCAATGTCTTGTTTGAAGTGTGGTATTATGTTTGGAAACAGCAAACAAGGAGCTAATTATTTTTTGTGTTTGTATCTGTCACTCTCTCCTCTGGATTGAGGCACTGTCTCAGCCCGCTGGCATTGAGCTTCAGGGAAACAAGAGACCAGCAGGGCTGAGCTGTGCTGGGGGAAAAGGTTCAAACGAAGAGAAACGGTACATGGAGATGTCTGCAACATCTGAGACAGCGGCTCAGGATGCAGATGTAACAGTAAGTCGCACAGCCAAACGCTGGCATTTTGGTGATTACTGAGTTCAAAAGATGTCCGCAGACGATGAAATTGGAATTAACAAATAGCACACAAACTGCATAGGGATACGTGAGCGAGATGAGAGGGGAAAAAAACAGCGCTGGGATTAGGAGCGTGTGGCTTGCAGGATCTGTAGCAGCTATAATTTCTGCATGAGAATAAACACTTCAGAGGTGGGAAGAGGAAAGCAGAGAAAAGAACCAACAATGAAAAGAAAGGGAAGCAGCAGTCGTTCTCTCTGCTTTTAAAAAGCACCTATTAGAAGAAGTTTCTAAAGTTACTTTTAGATCCAAGAGTCATAACAACTCCCTGTGCTGTCATTAACAACCAAAGATTTCTCCTTAAAAAGGACGAGAGTTTTCTTAACAATTATTCACAACTCTGCTTTTAATGTACAATAAAAGTTACAAAGACAGAACTGGCACAAGAGATCTTACAGAGCTGTGAAAAATCAAACCTTATGGGAAATACCCAAAAGAAATATTTCCTATATTTGTGTGCACATTTGCTTGTATGCTCCACAAGATGACAGCTGAGAAGTGTATATGCTGCAGAGAAGGATGTATGAAAGAGAAGCGAGGCCCCTCCTGAGGCTGCTGAACACTGCATTTTGCTCCAATGCCTTCCTCTCAGTTCCATCCAATTCGGAATACCATACCAGCATAAACATACATCTCAAGGTACACATCTCCACCAGAGCACACAGGTACAGGAATTACCACCACATCTCAGAGCTACATACAGGGCAACATCTGTCTCAGGGACGCAGGGGTAAGCCCTGGGAGCACCCATACACAGGCTGGCTGCAGGCACCCCCTCACCACCAGCTCACCTTGCTCCCTCACTGTAGGCACTGCAACAGTGCCTATGGCACCTGAGCAAACCAAATCCTGCCATTCTGCTAAATCCCTACCCATATGTCAACAGTTTAAGAATTAAACCCCTGGAAATACAATTACATCCAATATAGATTCAGGTGCTCATTGGCAGATGTCCTCTCCTCCTGTTTCATTCCTGCTGCAAATGGCACATTTCAGTTCTTAAGAGCATTTCACAACACTGCCTTCAGCTGAGGAATGTACAAGCGTGCCTTCCCTCCCCATGCATAAAGTAGAGGAGCTGCTGCAGGACTTGCTGTAGTCATGGCAAGGGGCCTGGGGCTAGACAAGGGACCCAGCCCTGCTCCAAGCCATGGCAAATGCACTCAGCTAGGCTTGGGAGGGAGACTTTTCTTCAAGCAACTGTCTCCAGTCAATACATAATTCAGTTTTCTTCTTAAAAACGTAGGACAGGAGATGCTCAAGCTCTAAATCCTACCCAACTCAAAGACGCAGCATACAGCCACAATGAAATAAAACAGTTCCTGAGATCCTTCAATCAAGAGAACGTGCTCTAGCCACAAGGGCAACAACATGTTGTGAACTCACAGCTGACAGCACCAACAGCATGGAAATTGAAGCAACAAACAACTTAGAACAAGACAGAACGAGGCAGGCAAAGGATACAGCCACGTCGAGCAGAGCAAGGAAGCAGAGGGATGATCTACATCAGTATTTAGGAAGGATCCAGGAATATCCAAGCTGACTAGACCAAATCTAATTGTTAATCAAACAGCTGCATCACCTAACAGTGGTGTAGAGAGAATCATAATATGAGAACATCTTATACGAAAGCCTGTATTTTTGCTAATCCATCTAATTAATGAAAAATAGTAGTGAATTCCAGAAAACACAAAAATACTCTCCAAGTAAGATTGCCCATGGTTCATCTAAAGCTCTTGCACTAAACGATACAGGGATGGGCTGAGGTCAGTACTGCAGGATGATCCTTGGGCAAACAGAAGACTCTTCCAAGACAGTTCCATTAACTCAGTTTAGCCTGGAAAAGTTTACACTGCACCACAGCTGCCATCCTGCTACGCATTCAGAGGAGGCACAGAGATGCTGAATTCGGACAGAGGCAGCAAACTATACTGAGTAAGTCTGAAAATATCTCAAGACCTCAAACCTACCACCCCAACACATCGGAAAGTGTTTCAGTACTTTAAAGAACAGGTTTGGCCTGTTGTGTCCCCAGAGAAAAAGGTTTGCACAGCACATCTAATCTGGAAGCAGAAAGACAACCTGAGATGGCTGCAGAAATAAAGGGGTTCACACCTTGCACACAGGGAAATCTCCTCTCCTCAGAATGATCCAACCTGGTTGGGATGGAGCAGGAACTTCCCAGGCCCCCACTGCTCCTATCGGTCCCACTGCTCAGCCTGCTCCATCACTGCACAACTTGGAGGCTAACAGGCTGGGCTCTATTAACCTAAATACATCTTTGCTCTTGACCAAATCCAATTAATAATAATTCGAGACATTTTACCTGTTTTGATTTAGAAGCTGACAGTGTTAACAATTTTACTTTTAATGAACAAAAAAGAAGAATGTTGCATTTTCACTGACCCCTAGAATTGAGACCTGAAGAAAGTACCCTCCCTCACAAGAATTGCACAAGGCCATCCTGCATCTTCCTGAGGACTTTCCAGTCTCATGGAGATGATGAACTTCTCTCTCTCCTGTCGGAGGTTCTCTTGTCTGCCCCCATCACATGGGTGAAGCACAAGACGCTTCTGCACTGCTGGGAGCGCCAACATTATTTGTCCTGTTTGCAACTTGGCACGTACAGGGAAAACTGGCCAGCATATTAACTTTTGGCACTTTCATAACTACTTGCCACAGCCAGCAAAAGACTACTTGAAGGAAATTATTTTTGGACACAAAAAAATGGCTTGCTTTTGCTCCAGTAATTTTTCAGCTTGTCTTCTCTGCAGAGGGGAGCAGGAGCACTGTCTTGGAATGCAAACACGGAGCCCAGACTCGTCTGTGTTTATATCCATCCCACTTCTCAGATGTGTAGGGTGCAAACATGCATAATACATATGGGTCAAGTTTGATTGCTTAGGAAGGAGGCAATAATACTGGACTAATTATTTTCCTGACCTGATGGGTAATATTTTATTTAACTCCACTCTAGGGAAGCCAAACTAGCTGGCGGGAAAGAGAAATGTATTCTCAAAGGGATAATGCAAGTTTATGCAGCACCTTTGATTTTGCATACACACGATGATTGAGATAATTTCAAAATATTATTTATTCATTATGTTTTTATTTGGGCTCAGAATGCAACGGTTCAATTTTCCTGTTCCCCTCCCCATGCCTAATATTTGTTACAGTTGCATTTTTCAAACCATTTACTGTCTGGAGGGTAAGTAGAGTGACACTGCTCATAATGTGCAAATAAATGTGAAATAAGCTAGTCAGCTCAAGTGGAATGAATTACTGTCACTGGTAAAATAAGGCAAGGGGGAACGGCTGCCTTGGGAGCTAAAAAAGACTCCAGCAGGTACTGCTATTGAGCGACTGGAATAACACTTACTATGATTTATCAAAGACCACTTGAAAGCACTTCTGAGGCATTAAATAGGCATGAAAAGAGGCTTTAGCGGCAACGGGACTACGCCAGAACTGAGTGATTAGGAAACTCAAAAGCTTGACCTTAACATGCAGCCTATGAACAAGTGACGCCAAAAATCTTCAAAGCCTTGTGCAGTAGAGTGCAGAGTACAGTCAATTTTGGAGAGAAGAGATGACCACAAAGCCAGTGGGTGCCCATTACAAAAAGCTGATAGCACAGCTACAGAGAAAGGAGAAAAACCCAGCCCACGATTACCACCACAGCCACACAGCACACAACCAGAAAACAGCTTTCTGTGGGAGCAATCATGCAAATGAAAGAGAAATACCGAAAACGTTTTCAGTTGCAGTGTCACAGTGGTTTTAAAAAGGCAACTGGCTGAAAGCAAATGCAGTTATTCACAGCAGTGCCCCTACAGCAGTGGTGCACGCAGCCTTGTCCAGACCCAGCGTGCAACTCACCCCGTGCTCCCAGGTCTCCTTTAGCTCAGCCTCCTGCCCAGAAAAAAGCATGTGCAGTACTCCTGAGTAGCTTGGTTTTACTTTCATAACAAGAAATAAGGAACCAAGCCACTGAGCAATTCACTAAAAACGAACACCTGAGGAATGAAGAAGCTCCATGTGGCAGAGCTCCAAGCTCCATCTGCGCAGGTAGCCAGGGACTGCTGTGGGTGGGGAAGCTGAAATGGAGAGCTGTAAAGCGGTTGGAGAGCACAGACTTTCTCCTTTTAGACCGCCTAATAAACTACATTTCACCAGCCAACTTTATGATTTTGTGCAAAAATAGACACTTCTCCCTACTTCTCAGCAAAGATTTAATAGCAGCAAGCTGTAAAGTGGTCTCACATTACTAAGACTTCATTATTTTCACAAAATATACTACTGTCATTTACTTGAACATCATGAAGTATTATCATAAAACAAGTCTCTTAAAGTCATTAGTATGAATTAATGAAGTTCTGCTGTCTATCAAAATACAATTGTTGCTGTTCTAGGTCTTTTAAATAACTAAAAGCCCTTGTTGTGCTTGAGACCAAATAATGCCTGCAAAATACATCAAACAAATGCTGATATTGTGAAGTACAAGGCAAACAGCATTTCCCTTATATTCCCATGAAGTTCTGTAGAAGAGAAGCGTCAGCTCTAACGCCATCATGACACTGAAGATGCACTGCAGTTGTTTCCATATGTAGTCCTAACAGCGGAGAATCAAAATAACCAGGAATCCCTCTCCCAGTGGCTGGACCTCTTGCCATTAACTCAGCAGGCTCTGTGCTGGGGATCCCCAGAGAGGA
>NC_136825.1:15914478-16194456 GCF_951394365.1 Tetrao urogallus
CCATTCTGCTAAGTACTGGAGTAGCCAGACTGAGAGATAGGTATGCACATTGCGGATGAAGCAAAAATATCTGAAGCTTTGCAGGCTTGAGCTCTCAGCTTCTTGCACATTCGTGATAGACATGTTTTTCTTATAGGACACGTGCATGGAGAAGAACAGGGAGATGAAGTGGTGATGACATGAACCTATAAAATCACAAGTGCCAATAAATAATCAGAAAAGAACCATCACATTCGCATACTCACACAGTTTCTTCACTGCTATTTTTGTGATACTCGCTGCCCCAGCAGACCTTGTCATTTGGCAGTGCCCTTCCATGTGGGCAGCTACACAGAAAATAAGGACTTGGCTGGTTTTTCTCCCAAAGGTTCATGGAGAAGAGCAAGGGCACCAGCTCTAGTGGCAGCTGTGAACCTACCACCACAGTCTGCCTACATGGCCTCATGTTGAGTTATGCATTCAGTCTACAAAACCTAGCATTAAGGCAATAAAACTAATACAGCATTCAGGCGTGCAGAAAAGCCTTCTGGGCTAGTATACATGCTTTTTTCTTTGATATACTTCAGAACATAAATACATCTCTCCATTAAATTTTCTTTAAATATTTTGGCAAACAAATTTTGGATGAAACAAGTAGCACCTGCAGGCAAGACTGTGGACTTCTCATGTCTTGTCGAAATCAAATCCAGGAAAAAATAGGCACATTTCCTTCACTTTGGCAATTATGTGTTCTGAAGGAATGTCAAGGCCCATGTACTGAGCTTTGTTTCCGCAGCTGGCACGGGATTTCTACGTTTTTTCTTCATCTGGATTCTTCCCCTCAAGGCTCTGTGGGAGATGCACTCCAACATCAGCGTGCCCTGCACCAAACCTGTGTTTGGTTTTACATGGATGGGTCTTTGGTTTCTCTCTCTGTTGTGATCTCTTCCATTTAGGATCATTTTCCAGGCCTGCAGAGTTTTTTCAGAGAACAGACCCATTTGCAAGGTGCACTATCCCTGCTAATCCTTTTCTGGCTGAGGTGAAGTGAAACACAATAAATCCCAGCAGAGCCGGTGCCTTTACATTTGTATCCCCATTAGATGCCACCTAATAAATTCAGCATCATGAAAAATTGAAGTTGGAAAGGGAGAGAAGAGAAACGTATGTGGCAACTCTAGAAAATCCATCCAATTGAACAGATGGGAAAGTTAAAAGAAGGCAAGTGAAGACAAACTGCTGCTTCTTTCAGGCTTTTTGGGAAAGTAACAGTGAGGGCCACTCAAGCACTGCTTTGAGGTCCAGAAGAGCAAGTTCAAGGAGGTTGGAAGGGCTTGTCTTGTAAGAGCAGTAGGGAGAAACTGTCAGATTTATTGGGTTACAGCAGGGTGGAAGAAAGATAATAATATTGTAAAAATGAGCAGCAGAAGGCATTGTATTTAGTTCTTGTTGCATTTCAGGAAGAAAAGACAACATAAATAGAACTCAAGGGAATACAACAGACAATAAGAATTAGAGCAGTAAAAGCTATCGACACATTCAGAGGTGACTGAGACAAAACTTCAAACAAAGTGCTGGAGATGAGCAAAACCAAGCAATTACACAAGAAAATCTGGCAGCACAAAAGCCAGCTGTTCCCAAAATGCAGACACCCAGCCTTGCTAGGAGGGCACAAGGTCCCCGTGGGTCCCCTGTGCTGGACAATTCCCTTCCCCTTCCTGCTGAGCTGATCTCACAGCTGGACCCCTCCAGAAATACATACAGCTTTGTACTTGGGGCTGTATCTCTCGGCGTGCAAGAGAAGAAAATCCCTACAACCTGAGTTTTGAAGACACAGCATCTCCAAAGGAAACCAGCCCAAACCCAAGAATGCCCTGCCACTCATTCACAAAGCAATTACAATAAAAATTACTGCAGTTAGCAGTGGCAGAAGTGCTACGAGCAAGGCGACCACAGCAAGCAGCTTCCTTTATTCACTGCAGCCCCTCATTATGTATCACTCCAAGAAATCCTGCTGCTTTCCCTGTTTGCAAGGGAGCCTCCAGCCTTTTCTCAGCAGCTGTCACTTGGTTTGCAAAAAAAAAAAAAAAAAAGAAAAAAAAAAAGAAAAAAAAAAAAAAGGGGCCTCTCAGCACCATGGCGATTAAATACCATTATAACTTTCCTCCTTCTGCATACTGCAGTAGGCAATCAATATGGGCTTACATTTTATGAGACAAGGAGTTAACTTGTTCAATTACGGTGCAGACAGCTCTATTCTTTTGTAACAAGTAATCTGGGTAGGGAAATCGATACTGACAGGCCCGATGCACGCCAGCTAATTTCATATTATCCTCAGCCAATCGGGTACCTGCAAATAATAGAGTTGTTGTTACAGTTCATTATGGGGAGGTGGGATCAATATCTGTACAATAAGAGGATTGGCAATGCATCTGCTGCAGAAGGAGCCCTGCAGGGGAGGGCAGCCCCCCCGCATCCATTTACACGGAGGGAAAACAGGAGGGTAATGGGGGCCCCGAGCCCCGACCTGCAGGTACAGGCACGGGCACCCGGGATGGAGCAGGGCAAGGGTGAGCAGAATGTTAATGGCAGATTAAAAGGCGTGCATATGCTTCTCCAAACGAGATAACGCAGCACAGCCCAGTGAACCAGAAACAATCTATTATTTTTGAGGCGTTACATTAATATACAATGTATGCTTGACAAAATACAGGGCAGGAAGGGAGAAAACAGGCAGTCGTATTCTGGAGGTGATGATATATATTTTATACTCACGATATTTCATAAAGCACGTTTCTTTGATGATGCAAAGCCCTACCTATGTTAGCATTTATTATGCAGGGTGTGCAAATGGGGCCCAATAGAAGGAGATGCCCTCTAATCTGAATACAAGTATAAGAAGAGGAAGAGTATTTAGAAACTCATTCTCCCATTTTTAAATAGTCCATTTTGCTTATTTTGTTGTTAAATGTGCTCTGCTGTCTGCTTTAGGATAGGAGTGCAAAGCATGCAAGCCAGATTCACTCCACATTTTAAAAACACCATAATTGCATGGGGGACTTCAAGTATCCCAATTTGTGAATGGACTCATCAGGTCCTGTACAAACATGGATTTTCATAAATTGCCAATTCCACCTTTGAAAAAGACTTGATAGGTGCCTTCAACATAAGTATTACAGCCATCCATTGTTTTCTCGTGTATCTTTGTCAAAAGATACCCTCACAATTTTGCAATAACAGTAATACATAGAACTGTAGAATTTTCTTAACTCTGAGGTTCCTCTTAACATGGTATTGCCTTAGGAATAGATTCGTGGTAACCTAATTTAGTTCCTTACACATCCTGGGCATTTCTGAAGTCCAGCAATCATTTTTCACCAAAACTCAGAGTCAGGCACAGCTGAAGAGTTCTTTCTCCGTACTCATAAATCTCATCAGCAAACTTCATACACAGCACAAGAGAGAGCTGGTGTGTCCATTGCCAAGACGTGGGCACCAAGCCACCAAGGATGGAGTTTGGAGGTGGCTCATTGCTAACAGAAGGGGCATTTTTTGTGTTAAAGAAGCCAGCTGCTTTCACCTGCACCATGGGCACAAACCAGCTGCCACCAGCCATCAATGGCTGCAAAGTAACAGAGCCAGAAAGATTTCTCAGGAAGAGACCGTGCAGAACAGAACACTGGCTGTGCAATGCCTCCATCCACTGCTGCCTCCAAACAGCCTGTATTTTTCCCCTGAAACATGAAAGTCTTGCACGGTACACAAACTAATATCCATGAAAATACATGCAAAAAGCAAGCATTTCCCAATTACAGCCCTTTAGCAGAGAAAAATACCGTAGGTGTTGCAAGAGAGGAGGGAGGAGTTGCATACGGTCACAACCTCTGGGTAGTTTAACAGGTAGATACGTACACACAAAGCAGAGACCACAAAGATAGATCAGCAGGTTCTGATCTATCCTCATGCAATCCAGAGAAGAAGTAAATCACTGTATATTAGCTGGGAGCTAGAGAGCTGGGAGCTGAGAGCCTCTGCAGGTGCCCTGGTACGCATAAGTAAGAAATATGTTCATTTCTCAGTAAGGGATAAATGGCTCTAACTTGTCCTCAGAGAGCCCTCCTATGTATCAGCATTACTATTCTCCTGATAGATGCTCATTTCTTACAGTAGAGCATCATAAATACAGGTAACTTTTATATCGCAGCTCCCCAGTGGCCATCATTTCAAATCCTGAATCACTGGAGCTCTTCAAAATGTAGTTAAATTAATAGAAGGGTGAAAGAAGGTTTTGTTTCAAATGCTTAAAACCTGTGGACCTGAAGTACTACAAACATGCTCCCCCCCTCCTGCCACACTCTTTGGGGCTGTGGTGGCAAAACACATTCTGCTTTTTTGGAAAAGGCCAGCTCCTCAAACTGAATTCATCTGCCACAAACCGGGCAGCTAATGACTATATTGGGCCAGCTTCGAGAAGGCAGCTCTTCTGAGACAGCAAAACCAGAACGGTTTTGGAGAACAGGATTGCTCCCCTGTAATAAATGGGGTGGTCACCCCAAAGGAAACATCCCCAGTAGAAAGGGGCTCAGCAGAGCTCATCTGGGACATTGGTTCAGACAAGCTGTTGTGGATTCTGCCCATCCCTAGATAAGATAAAGATAATTACCTTCCTTTTGTGTGATTCTCTTAAAATTCAGCTTCACAATCACTCCCAGCAAAGACACCTGCTGTGATTCTTGCAACCAAAGCAACAATTGTCGCATCTGTATAATTATGTACCATATAAAACATTATTGTGAGGTGATAGCTCCACACCCCAGCTATAGGTACTGTGCCTAAGTGTTTCCAGCTGTCAGCTACGCCATTTAACAGCTACTAAACCCTTGGATATATTTATTAAAAGGCACCAAGCAATTCACATTTAATTACTTCATAAAAGAAACAGAAGTAGCAGTGGAGGAAGAGTTAAATACTGTACTAAAAGGAAGAAGCCACAACTAATCACAATTAAGAGGAAGTCCCAGGCTATTTAAATGCTACAATCCAATTATATCAGGTAAAATGAATTACTCCTTTAATGCTGACTTTATATGAAGATACCTTCTTATTGCTCTCATTAATAATCATCAGACATCATTTTAGCCCATATTGGCTGCAATAACATTTCTATTAGCATGATAGTGTAGCAGGGCTGACAATTAAAATAAAAAATAAATCAAACCCAGAACTGAATAAATGTAATTATAGTTCAGAAAAGAGCTTTTATGACTATTTGATTAGTCAACTGAGCAGTACTTATCTTTTAAATCTTAAACTTCAGCTAAATGAAAATTTTAGACATTATTACTGCAGTCCCTGAGAAGCTAAGATACGGGCAGCAGATGTTTTCAAGAGTTACTTAGCTGCCTTAGAACCACTACATAATGCATTACTTGAGAAGCAGCAACTAAAATGGACTTTATATGTCCACATACCACCAGAACATTTGGAATTACAGGAGACATCCTCTAAAGAAATCTGCTACTGAGGACACAAGTGATCAGGTTCCCTTGGCTGTTTCTCCCTGGACTCTGTGCACCATTCTGTGCCTGAAAGTCTTACTAAGGGAAAAAAAAGAAATTGCTAAATAATACAGCACAAGAACATACATTGTAAACAGCACTGCCACAGCCTGGATGGAGAGGGGGGCTGTTGTCAGCACACGGCAACAGGGGGCTACCCATGAACTACAACAGAAGAAGCAAACCTTTCTGACTCAGAGGCTTCCCATGGGATACAACCAAGGGTCGTAGCACCAGGAGCCATGGCTCACGCTGGTCAGCCGCAATTCCCACCAGAAGCCAACTTGCTCTATGCAAAATCTTGCCAGGCCCAGCTGCTCCAAGACAGACAACTTATTTGTGGGCAGAAAGCAAACGACTGCGGCGGCTTTACCTGCACCATGCATGGAGCGCAGCCAGCTGTGCTCAATGGGATGAGCCCATGTCTGGAACTTAAAACACAATGTCTGATCAAATAGACAGCATTATCAATTTTTCTACAGGAATGTGCAGGGTTGTTACTTCCAGCCTTGAATGTTTGATGCTGAGAATTTGAGAGTACCTCATTTACACAACAAAAGTGGAAAACTCTTTTTTTTTTTTTAAAGGGGAAAAAATTAGTTTGATAAGAGTTCCAATATATTTGCATTTTTTCATCTTACAGTGAAAACTCATATTTTAAACTCCCTCTAAACTTCAAGAGTTTTATACCTTAGCTAGAAATCTAATCCCCACTGCTGCAGAAGACCACCACAACAATTATATCCTCATATTTTCATCTTTTACACCAAGATATCTTCACTAAAACCACATTTTAAAGTAAAGTTTTACTCTCCTCCAGACAGAAAAAAAACCAAAACAACCAAAACAGTAACGGCAGTTATGAAGCACTTCATTTTCTTTTCTCAAAATTTACCAGGCAACAAAAAATACTCCACAACCCAACTATAAGAGTTTCACATTAACTGCATTTTCAAGGGATGAAAGAACAATTCAGTACAGGCACATGCTATAATATTGTCATAAGAACTCATCATCAATGGAAAGAAGTATTTATAGAAGAAATGGCTCTCAGGCTGTACACTCACCCCATTCCCACAGTGGGGACTGGGTGTCACAGTCCATGAATGGCTCTCACAGCCCTCCTTCTATCATGAGACCCAGCAGTGAGAGGCACTTGTCTGCCATATGAGCTGTTCATCTCATTAAAGCCAAGCAGTTTTACATAGGTCACTCCAAAAGTAATACTTTCTATTTATTTCTATGGAAAGTACAACGAATACAAGAGCACAATAACACTGTTTGATAGAGCGTATTGTCAGCATCAAAAGACTATTTCTCAATGTAGCCACCACTACCACTATGCATTTTCACCAGTGATGAACAAGAGTCTGCATGCTGCACTCATAAAATGCACCACCCACCTCCTCACTGTGCTCACACCCTCTGTTTGGTCTCCAGAAACATCCAGCAAGTGCTGATGAATGTCAGTGAGTGCCTTTTCTTTCCACACAGAGGAATTCAGTGTCACACCTTTGCTTCATGCGCACTTTGGCATCAAATGCCATTCTGTCAGTGCCCCTCTGCCCCTCAGCAACAAAATGTAATGCAACATTGGTGGGAAGGTTCAACCTCAGCCTCCATACCACCGACATCTGCCCCGATGTTGTGGGCCAACATAATACCATAGGAAGAATTGCTTTTGGAGCAGCCCTTCTGAAATGAAAAGACAAGTAGAAGCATCTGTGTTGCAAAAGGATAAAGGGTGGATCTAACATGAAAACCTTGGATCCATATCTGCCTCTGGATAGAAGATCTTTTCTATTTGGGCATTTTCAGATTAAATCTTTGCCAAGCCACCTTCTCCTTGGCACGGAGCACTGAAGGTGAGCGGCAGCCTAGAACATCAGTACTGCTGGCACCTGTGTGCATGCACACCCCTGAACCCATCTCTGCACACCCTGAAGGAGAAACATGGAGACAGAGGCTCAAGTTTTGCAGCTGCTATGGAACCACAGGGCTGTCCTGCCTCCTCCAGATGTCTTTGAACATCTCAGGCTGAGATTTGTCCATAACACTTACAGCACAGCGCTGCCTTTGCTTTTGCTGCTCCCACTATCTCACTCAGTTTGCTCAGAACTTTGCATCACCATTTCAGAAACACCCAAATTCCCAGGAAAAGTCCTGAGCCCTCTGCAACGCAAATGTAAGTACTTGATACACTAATTTCGGCACTACTGATTTTCAACATCTCTAGACAATTTGCTTTGTTTTCTACCGTTCCTGCTGCCTTCGAGTGAAAAAAAAAAAAAAAAAAAAAAAAAAAGCAGGTTTTAATTTCAGTATAGAGAACTCCTTAAGTCCTTGCAGCTTTGACTGATGATTATTTTATAAAGCCACGGAGAAGAATTTGCAAGGAACCAAGTGGGTAATCATTATCCCCATCAGCAATGAGCTGTGACTTGTGTAAATTGCATAATAAATTAGGTATTTTGAGATAAATGAATTTACAATAAACAATCACGGCCCAAAAAGCTTTACTTCTCGTCTCCAAAGGCACAAGCTCTGGTTAAAATCAGCCACAGGTAGTTAAGTGATTATAAACTGTAAAAATAAATCAACCTGATATAATTGCTCCAAGGAAAAAATTACCAACATATTTAAAATTTCAGCAGTGCACCTTTTCCCATATCCATTTGGCATTATCTAATTACCTTCACATTTCATTTCCATCAATGATATGACCTGTATTTTCCTTTTATAACTGTCAGGGAGGGGTGGGAGGGTGGAGTGAAGGACCACAGTGATAAATCAACCTCACCATTAGGACCGAAATGGCTCATCGCTGCAGCTCTAAATCCAGGATTTATAAAGATGTCTAGGCCATATAGCACACTTGTGGACACCATAATAAATTCATGAGCACATTGCCAAGGCAAACTACTTCATTATGTGGCAGGCTGCTAGCCATTAATCTAGCAGAGAGAGATTCCTGGGAAACTGAGACTGCCTGGAAATTTATGCAGGCCTAAAGTTACCCATTTCATTATGGATTTAATCTGCTCTTTCTGCCAGAGTGCATGAAAGGTTTTTACAGTTTAGATCAAGTGCTTGTAACTCCCTATTTTATATTATTTCTTCAACAATAACGTCCTAATTTTCTTCTCAAAAACTATTCAAACTGAATGCCTTCACGCTTGCCTTCCTCTAATATTACACTAGATAAAATATTTATACAATCAATTGACAAAGAGCAATTTTTTCCCTTAAATGTTCCATTAACATGTAAATTTTCATATGATCTTTATCTCATAGGCAAAATGTGCTCCGCAATGCCTACCTTCTTCCAGGCAGTTAACCCTTTTGTTGGCTGTAAAGAATCCAGATCAAAACAGATTCAGGGCCTCATTTCTAAAGCCCCTAAAGAGGTCCTGTCTTTAAATTACTATTCATTGAAAAGAGATGTAGCTTCTAAAGTAATTTGCTTTCCTTTGCAGATGGCTCTTTCTCTCCCACTCAGACACATGCACAAGCAAAGACAGACAGACAGATACGTATTTTAAGCCCAATTCCTATAACTAGGGTATTTCAAAGCACCATTTTCAACTTCATAATAGACTTTAATAAAGTGTCACTAATAAGGTAGACTACTCCAGATGATGCTGTGACTCTGACACATGGCATTAGTTTAATGAGACCAACTATAAAAATATTCTATGCTGCACCAAGTAATCGCAGATTACCATCTTCTGTAAATAAAGATTTCTGCATGTTCCAGGTACCCCCCTCTTAATTTATGGCCATCCTGCTTATGCTACTAAGAGAGAAACTGAGGTCAAAACATTGTCAGTGATTTGATTAATATAATGACTCATAATGAGAAGGCCAAAACCAGAAGCTGGAATAGTAAATGCGTGCAGAAAACTTTCTAGCATTTCATTTTCTTTTACATTCAGTACCCTTTGCTGTTAGTTCACTATAAGTCCAAGCCATATATTTGGGAACACACTCCGATGCCTTGCTGGAAAGGGGTCTAAAAGGTTACGTATGCATGTCAGGGTGGTTCTCATTAAATATCTGACGTTAATTTTGATGGATCCTTTGAAACTACGATGGCGAACAATGTCTGTGTCATTCTTCTTGCCAGTCCTGGTAACCTAAAAGCACACAAGATCTACTGGTTAATAAATCCATCACCAGCTGAGGGGCAACCAACTGCCATGATTTTAATAATGCAATTTTATCTTCCACATTTATCTTAATATAAAAAAAATAAAATGGAGCAACAAAACATGCGAGAACAAGGAACACATGTAATGTCTTCCCTTTAGTAAAACTTTTCATCTTTCCCTTGTCCTGGGTGAGAAAAGTGGCATGTTGTCTCACCCACTTCAGCACAACAATTTTTTTTCCCTTCAGAAGCATGCGGGTTATAGGACAATTGCAACTCCAATATTAAACAGGTGTATTTTGGTGATGACTTATCTCCTAGTCTCTCAGATGTGCAGACTTCATGAATAACACTTCCACCCACACTAACATATATCCCATCTGTGGGATAAAACTTAGATTTGCAATGGAAAACCTGTGGGACGCCTATTTGAAAAATGAAACAACAGCAACAAAAAACCCAAAAGAAAACAAAAACCACAAACACCTTATTTTTCCTTAGCAGATCAACTCAAATCTACATTGCAGGAGGAGGACCAGATCCAATCTTTATACCTAATAAAGGGAAACTGCTTTTTATATAATTCATTATTCTACTGCCAAAGAGAATACTGAACTCAAAAAGTGCATGATCTCCATATCACAGTGGGAAAAAGGTTCCTGTGCAAAGAGACAGACGTTCAGATTCAGCAGCTCTTTACATCTCTCTGGCTTGCAGACACATCACAGTCTACCTGAGCTGGCTTCCCATGCCTGTGCTAATCTGCATTTTCCTTTGACCTTCTCTTTCCCCCAGGTATGATCTGCCTTCCTCTGACAATGGAGAAGACATATGTTCAACATGGGAACCAACTCTCTTGAACTCTGATACAAAATTCTCATATGGAATTACACTGATTGTGAAAATATTATAAAACAGTGTTAGTTAATCATTTAATTACTAAACATAAAATTACATAATACACAGTATAGGTGGTAGATCTGAGCACCAGAAACTGAAGCAGTAACGCGCAAGGGCCTAGATGATGAATTTCTACGGGTTAGTAAAATTTCAGCGTTTCTCCAGTAGAAACAGGACAGTGTCAACCACAAGGTTAGGTCTAAAGCTATTTTTACTCTTTCTTTTATTAATATTATTAATAATACTTTTTGTTTCCTAAAAGTGAGGAAATTAAGGTGTCTCTCATAGAGTTAGCCTAAATCTGAACCAGAAAAATCCTTAGAAACTGGCGGCTCGGAGCTTTACTGAGGTCTGTCACATTAATAATCATAACATCACTGCACTAGTGTCTCACAGACCTTTGCAGTTCCAGATCCAAGTAGGACACTTCAGACCTCCAAGAACAGCCAAGACCATCTCTAAATGTCACTAGAGGTCTCTTGGCACTGCTGACACGACAGCAGACTTATTTTAGGAATGAACAATAATGGCATTCTTTTGAGATAAGATGATTGCTTTTTGCACTGCAGTCAGATCTTTCTCCATCTAATCAATCTACCTTGCACCTCGGGAAACAGTTCTTATAAGCAACTGGGATGCATCAAACCCAAAGGAAATGACCCTTCCTTCAGAAATGCACTGTTGCAAAAACAGACCTACAAGAAGCACAGAGGAGAGTTTCCCCTACAGATAATCACTTGGGAGAGAAACAGTTTGCAAAGTTATGTTTAGTGGAGCTAATGAATGCCATAAAATTGAATTAAATCACTTCTCAAGTAGATCCTAATGTGGAAAACAAGGATTCTCAACATGTAAGGAGGACACTTTACCTCTGTAAGAAGAAAGATAAATCAGTTCAGTAACTTTGCTTAGAAGTCACTGAAGATCACCTGTTTTTCTGGGTATCTCAGTCTTTCATCACTTCCTTATATTTTCTCTTCCATTTTTTTTTAATATAAATTTTCTAATATGCCTTATCTTGAGGGTAGTGAGTGAGACAAGTGGGAGCAGATTTCACTTTTTTTTTGTTTTGTTTGCTTTGTTTTTAAGTACAGCTTTAACTTAATCCAGGGAGACATGAAGACGAAGACCCAGACTCAAGTATTTAGGTCCTGGCCTCCAATCCAGTCCAAATCCAACAGTTAATTTCATCAAGATGTGAGCATCCAACTGAAATGCACAGCAAGAACACCCACCAGATCTCTGAAGCACTCCAGTGGCCAGAAGGTCCCCACTTCTCTCCAGGTTCCACCAGCCCTGAGACTAGCTGGGACAGGATCTCACCACGGCACACTGGTGTTCCCCTAAAGCCACGATCCATCGAGTTCACCTTGGGTGCAGCTTCTCACAGAAGCATTCTAGAGGCCCTCAGAAACTCAACAGGAAGGTTTCCTTACAACACTTGCAGTTCTCATCTTCAGTTCTTTCGTGGCTTTGAGCCTAGGCTACTGCAAACCCCTGTAACGCTGTGGTCTTCTTTGGATACTTTAAGCAAACAAGCAACCAATCCTCCACACCCTCTTTTTTTTTTTTTTTTTTTTTTTTTAAAAGACATTGTATGTATCTAGCTATACAATAAAAATAAATTTCTACCAGAAAGCTGAACAAAATCCAAGGTTTTAGCTGAATTCAATCCATTTAGGCCAATACAAATACAGGAAATATAATACAGCTTAGCAGTGTAAAAGCATATAAAACCTACAGAATATTTCTGGAGGCAGTGATCCATGCCAAAATGCCAAGAATAATATGTCCAGTAATACACATACCAATTTTTAATGCAGACAACACAATCCACAAGAGTCACATTTGTATATCTAAATTGGTATCACCAGTACTGCCTATTCCAGAGCACAAAGGAGATTAGTTAGAAGCTATGACATACGTATACATCAACAGTGAATTACATCTGAGTAGAGCGAAGTGCTTGGCAATAAGATACGCTTGAAGACAGCCAACTCGATAAAAATCACAGGCCCAGATAGTCAAGGTCATGAATGATTTCTTCAGTCTTACAACTTGATGAGTATACCAGTTGCAATCAGACTGCTGCCTTCATTAGATGACCCGTTAAAAGGAAGGCCAAGACCTCCAGTGCTTTTCCAAGCACCCAACAACCCGGCAGGCTGAGCAGATAAACAAACTACGTAACATTTGAGCTCATGCCCACCTTGTCTCTCACTTGCCCATTAGCTCGTACCACAAGCCCACATGTCCTGAGTAGGGGCTACAGCCCCTTATCCTCGTACAGCATGAGAAGCGTAGCCACAGTGCTTGTCTGCAACGTGCGCACTATAATCATGATTCCTATTTCTATGATCATGGTTATGTTCTTTCAACCAATACTCTATGAGAAAGGTTAACCAGACCTCACAGTGCAAGAAAATGTGAAACTTATGAGCCCACCAGTCTGGAGAGCAGCAAGCCTTGGCAGCAGAATATGTAGAGATGTGTGTGGAGCCTCAGCTTGGTTGGCTCTGACTGGTACTGCTGGTTTCTTTGTTGCACTCTGATAAAAACAGCAAAAGATGTGCTTTTAAAGTAAATAACCAAAGTCAAGCTATAGCAGTTACCTGCTGGCAACATCTTAATTGTGGTTATTCCATCTAAACTGCTCAAGACTGCCAAAAGACATTTGCAGAGACAGATTATACACAGAACAAAAAAGAGATGTGATAAAGTTCCTTTTTCCAGAAGCCCTATCATCCAGCAAGGAGTGACTGGTCAGCAATACAGCGAAGGTACCTTAGGCACTGCTAGCCTAGCCTGTGCAAACTTCAGGGAAAAAAGAGTAGATGATCTGAGCTCCAAGATGAAAGCTGCCAACGCTTTCTTACCAGGGGGTAGAAAACCATACGAGCTTAAATACTTCATGTTCAATAAGAGCTAGGCCTTTAAACTGTTGGCACAACTGGTCCTTCAGGTTGCTGAAGTTAAACTACATTGGCATTGCCAGAAAGCAGCAGCAGAGCGTGCCAAGGCGTCAGTCCCTGAGTAGGCTGATGAAATCCAGCGCATGCAAGCAGCAACACCAGCGGAGGTGAGGCCACTGAATGGACACGACACTACAAAGAGTAAAAAGGCTTGAAAGAATGACTTCTATAATTTCAGATAATTCCTGGGACAGAAGAAATCACTGAGCATATGAAATGGATATACATAATGTGATTGAATAGTATTATTGAGCTATAAAGTTTGAATGCCAAGGCGATTTGAAATACGCACCAGATTCTGGTCTTGTGCAAAACAGCATGATTGCACAATGGCAAATCTGCCTGAATGTTTGGCCTCATACATTTCAATCTGGATCATCACTTCACGATCACTTACCTCCTGTTGTTTCTGTATTAATGTTAGAGATAACTATTTCCTTCAAAGTGTATTTTAAAGTGCAAAATAATCCAGTTTAAAGAGCCAGAATTTAATCCGTAAATATGTTCAGGCATCTTCTGTCTAAATCAGTGCAAGTTGAGCAAGAACACATACCAAAAAGATTGTCACCCTTCTGCCTTTAAAATATCTGGTGTGTTTTATTTTATCTAGGACACAGCAATGCAACCGTACATATTCACGCATCACACAGTACTGCAGACTCAGCTCATGAGGGGAGTCCTTCAACGTGCTCAGCAGAGCACCATTTGGAATCTTCCATCAGCCGCTGCATGAAATTATTAACTCTATTCAGATCTACCTCAGTCATAGCCTAGCAGATTTGTTAGAAAGAATGAAGGCCTGATCTTCCTGCGTTGAGTTTTTTAGCTGGCAGAGCGTGGTTATGTTCTCCCTGATACCATGTTTTCTTTTCAGTCATATCAGAGACTCTGCAAAGAGCCTTTCCTAAGAAAACCAGCAGGGATGCACCAGGCCACAAACACTCAGCTCCCTCTGTAAACGCTTTCTGTGAGAAGCAAACCCAAAGCTCTGCTCCTAGCAAGGTCTGTGGATGCTCCCCTCCCTGTTGCTGTTTGCCAGGTGAGGTTTCCACACTGTGCTTGAAGGACAGTGCCATGGCTGCGTGTGCTTCTGCAAGGTCACGGTGCCAGGAACTAATGATATGTGAAATGCTCCATCCCTGCAGGTTTTCCTGCTCAAACATCTTCTAAATAAATAAATAATTGAAGACAGTGACGCGCGCCGCATTCCAGCCCCGAATTCCCGGAGCAGCTCAGGTCCTTAAACTGAGTAATTTGCCTCAGCTTGCGTATTGCAAAACCCATTCAGCAAAAGATTATGGGCCTTTAAGTGCCATCCAGGCCTGAAATATTACTCTAGGGCTTTAGGATGTCAGAATTGAGAATTGCTGGTGAATATTCTGTTCTGGCAGTACTAAAACTATCGTTATTTAGCAACACGGAAGCAGGCAAATGGGGGCAGGGAAGAGAGAATCTGACAGAAGGGAAAGACTATAACTTAACACAAACAGAGGTGCAATTTTCATATGTGGCCACATAAATTCTTTATGGAATAAAATGCATTTGTGAATCAAAAAGCAGATGCAGATTTATATTCCCACTTAAATCTGCCAAAAGCGAGTAAATGAATACTGAGAGCTCATTTTAGTCCAGGAAACAATTTATGAAGATACATGGGTGGGTGCAGGTACTCTGCGTGAGCAGTCTCAAGGGGAATTAGCAGCTGCTTCTGCTCCTCACAGCAAAGAATAAATAGACTAAACTGAAAATTAGCAGCACCTCATTAAATGTAAAACCATCCACATGTAAAGCAACTAGGACTCAATCTTTAAAAAATTCAGAAGGTGCAGCGTAACATGAAAGCCAAAGGAGCTTTTGTCTTTCCATCACAAATTATTTAGGCTTAGATAGTGGCATCAAGCCAGAGCTCAGAGACAGAGCAGTTTGAGTCATTTTTCCTGGTACAAGATGCTTTTTGATCTCGGTCTTTCAGCTCTCCTCAGCACTCCATAACCTCTGCCCCACCTTCCTTCACACAAGTGCAGGCTCACATTCCTACCAGGGAGACCTGGTTCTGCACTCTGCCTTGGTCCAGGCAGTGCTTTCGGTCCCCAGTTATCTTCAAGAAAGCCCAGAAACTCCAATAAAAATTTCTGCAACACATTTACAACTCTTCCCATAATCACCCATCACTGGAGCTCAGCTCAGGACCTCAATGTATCCATAGACTTAACAGAAACCATTTTCCACAGTGCTGTGCATGTAAACATTACTTTGGTACCAATTACTTGCAGCTTTCACACTAACTCTACTTCCCCTTTTCTCCTGTCTCTTACATGTTAAGGGCAGAATTACTTACAAGCCACAGGAGGAGCAGCTTGAGTTCAGAGCCATAGTACAACAGCACCAGCACACATGCAGTTTTAATGGTCTAGAGTCAGAACTTCTGCTCACGTTCCCTCATGTTCCTTTTCAGATGGATGGTAGACAAGGAAAGCCAAAGCAGTGGCAAAGGGCTGCCAATTCCCCTTCAGGCTTTACAAATGGAAGTGTCTATTAAGCACACTGCAGAGCTTCCTTTCCACCTACAAACCACACTTTTTAACTTGCATCAAGGATTATTGGACTTCACAGAATATTGGATATCCTTCATGCATATTCTTAATGGACACTGATTGGAATGGTTTTGTTGCATTATTGGAGTATTGATTATTCCAATACTATTGAACTTTAGAGGATACGTTTGATTTTTCGTTATCATTAAGTCTTAATAAAAGAAATAACAAGTCAAAAAAAAAAACAAAAACCACCACCAATTCCATTTAAGAATCTGTAGTATAGCCGTCCCTTCTACGTATAAAATACCACATAAGCGTTCTGGCTACAGAAGAATTTCCCTGTGCCTTTGCAGATTGTTTGTATCAGAGAGTGGCTTTACGTGTGACTTTTTGGAGCACAAAACAACTGCATTTCCGGGTTAAAAACTTCAAATTTCAACACTGTCTTTCTTATCTGAAAGTAGGCAACTAGTTTGCAGTTATTTCTTTTCCTAAAACTTCTCAAAAATGAGGATATTTTCCTCATTTTCTCTTTAAGCTCCTTTATCCACTGCATTTCCCACAAAAGGAATTGTGCAGCCTTCATCGCCTCCATTTTAAAGACTCCAACCTGGTGGTTTCTCATTGGTTGGACTTCCAGTCATCTACAGACACACACTTCTCCCATCAGAGCCCATCTCAGTTTGGATTTACAAACTGAAACAGATTACTGTCAGGGTTGACAATCCAGACCGCCCAGGCATTCAGTGTCAGATCACAAAGGCATCACACCCAGTCAGAAGGTAGCTGTATCCTCCAATATCACACATGCCTTACAAAACTCACCTTTCCTAAAGCCTTGCCACAGCAGAGATCGCTCTCTAGCTTAAAGAGTTCTCCCAGGAAGGCATTTGCTAAGTATCGACATTGAGCTACAGGAGCTCCAGAGGAAGGGCAGTGCCAGGAGAGTTATCTTTGGTATTATTTCCCTTCTCATTTAGGCTTTCCTTGGAGATCCAATATCCAATCACTCTGCTGAGCTTACGATTGCATGGGAATTACAGCAATAAGCGTTACTGATCTACACATGCTTAAAAACAGAAATACATTCAATTATCAAGCAAAACTAAGGTAGAAAATACATTAGGCTTTATATTCAATACTAAATGAATCTTCACGAGAGAACCACTAACTCTTTTATATGCTTATAAACAATAAAGTCATTACACTGGCTCAGCTCTGACTGCATATTCAAATGAACCAGAAAAGACCAGATCTGTTACTCAACTTTCCTGTATTACTGTTGTTTTGAGTTTCCTTTCAAGCCCTACAATAGGCTTTTCAGAAGATTGGTTTTTGACACTATTTCCTGACACCGATGCATCAAAGCAGTTAAACTAGGAGAGGCATCAAGGGAAAGGCACATCTTACAAACCCCTAGTCATTAGCAACATCCTCAGGTGACAGAGAGAGCTAGAACAGTGTCAGCTCCCTTGCGGAGCAGATCCAAGGCATGCGAGTGAAATACCAATCTGAGGCTCATGTTTTTATTGGGATGGGAGCTGTGGAGAATTAGACGTGAAAAAATATTAGCTTCTATCAAAACCCCCTCTCCCTTTAGTAACTGTTGGAAGTTGTAGGTACAACATGTGAGATGACAGAGTATGAATGCCTTCACTAGCAGGCTGTGAAACAAGGCCAAGAGCCAGGGATTCATGGTGCAGCAGACAGAAACTTTCTTGCTAGTCCGTAGACATCTTCATTAGATGGCTTCATGCTGCATTAACAGCACATGTCTAAACAGACATGATCAGGAGAATCAAGGAGTAACCTAAAACCAATCCTTATAAAAACCACATGTAAAAACTTTCGTACCTTTCTACTTTAGAAGTAAATATTTCTGTTTAAAGAAATATGGATAGATATTTGGGGTTTGAATTTCCAAACATTTAGAGATGCAACTTTCCTGAGCCCTATGTTTAATGTTATCAAAGTCACCTACTGTAACTAATGCACCCAGCTGCCTGAGCGTTTGCAGGATGAGACCCCTTTGCTCACTGCATTCATAAATATGAAGGCCAGCAGGGACCATTACAGCCTGGGCTGACCTCCTGCATAAAACAGGCCTTCAAATTTCAGATGTAATATAATTAGGGTTCTCAGGTTTAACTGATAACAGCAGCAAATACCCCACAGACACTTTAAAAATGTGTCAGGCAAATTTACACATAGAAGGTATGCTTTGATGTGTGTCACCGAACATCACCAGAGATCAGCTCCTTCGTGCCCAGAAGTTCGCCTTTCGTTTTTATTTTTGAAGCTCTTCCTGACAGCCTTCCTGCTCCTGCTCCGGGGAAAGCTGCGAGGACTGTTTATTGTTCTTGTCTTTTCTTAATATTTTTAAGCCCCACTCCAGGCAATGGCCTAAGATATTTTTCTCTTTGTTATTTACTTGCCAGGAATGACTGTGGATACGGTGCCTGAGGGTGCCGCAGGCTCTCCAAAGACAGCAACTGACACAGCATTTTTGTTTTTTAACTCTCACCAATGCCGATAGCCTCAATTATGTTGGTTTTTCTCTATTGTAATTACTTATAGCTAAGCAGCCTTGAAAAATAAAAGATCTCCACTTAACCCTTGCTAAACTATTTCATTTTTTATTAATATTCAAACCACTTAATCACTTGTACCATCACTCAGATTGGCTATATTTTTCTCCCCAGGGAAAAAAGTTATTCCCCAATAATCATTAGTGCCATCAAATTACAATTCCATGGAGAGAGACGGATCAGATGAATATACCACTGAGCACAAAAATACAAGAGATGACTGGCAAGCTGCTCCAGACTTGCATCTATTTTGGTGTATTTGTTATGTGATGCTGAAGGGCATGTGTGGTATTGGGTAAGTGATGTGTGTGATAGCATCAGCAGATACATGGTACTCCCACTGCAGAGGTACTGTAGGCAAGATTGTGGAAGCTGGTATGGGGAGCTGAAAGCAGCAAAACCATGTGAATTATATTAGTTCCTACCCATTACATATTCATGAATGGGGGCTGGTATTCATGAATTTGGCTCAGATCAAGCTGCCCTGACTGGATTCAGACATCCAGCCAAACATTTCTTACAACTAAACATTTTCCTAAATGTGACATGATTTATTTAAAGAGATGTTTTCAAAGTGATCCAGTTACTGAGACTCTATGTATCATATTGCAGCTTTAAAAACTTGGCACTCCCCCTTATCCCCCAAAATTTGCCCTGGTTATGAACTCCAGAGAACATAGTTTATGGTGGCACTGCTGAGACACGGCTTCAATTAGGCTACAGCGAGGCTGTCAGGTGCTGCAGCCAATTATCTAAAATGTAAATGTTTTAAGAAAGGCAGCACTTTTTGTCAGGACCAAAATGATTTCCAGCCTCCAGTTCATTGTTTCAGAACCAGAGGCACATAACTCAGAGAAACATAAGTCGTACAGTAAAAACATCACATGCTGATTTACACATTGTATTGACCAACACTATCAGTGAAGTATTTATCTTAATCAATATTAAAAGATCACACCAATGATTTAAGTGTTGCCTCAAATCAGTCACTATTTTCATTCATAAACATACGAATACCCATGAGCTGTCTACTTTCCCTACCAACTTCACCACCAGGGAAAGAACACGCTTACCAAGCATCTTCTTATCCCCAATTACATCCAAGAGTACATAGTTTAAATTAGAGTTCTAAATACTAATCTCTGCATACAGCCACCTGTGTAAGTTTTACATAAAAAAGTGTTCTTCCAATTCTGTGGAGGGTTAGACCCATGCCTGACGATGAAGAAACAGTGCAAAAGGTTGTACCCAACCAGTGGGGATTTCCTCCCAGGCCCCCTGTGTGTAGAGATTTCCACCTCACACCCTAATCCATCTCACCTCCAACATGACTGCAATGATGATGCCAGGACTGCAGGGCCTTGTTTTAGGTGTACCTTCACCATTCCTTCAGGACAAACTCCACGCAAACCATCTCTATCTAATTCCTGTTTCTGCAATGTTTTCCCTTCACTATAAGCACTACCTAAGTCACCAGTCATCATGATTATAAATACTCTGTATTTATATATATTTATATATTGTATATATAAATAAAATGTATATATTGTATGTATATAAATTCTCTGTATGAGAAAGAACATATTTGAGTTTATTCAAGTTGCAACATTTAGTAAAAAATCAGTTTTAATTCTAAATCAGATCAGCACATTACAGCCTCAGTTTCTGCACCAGACTATGGCAATTATAAATACATTGCTTAGTTGTCAGAGTCATGTTGCCATTATTTACAACATGTGTTTAACAGATACATTTGTTTTTTTTTTTTCCCTACAGAGAAATATCTGCTTACTTCATGCACATTTGTATATTTTCAAATATAACCACAAGATAGAGACAAATAATAATGAATTAACAAAAGAATGTAATAGGATTTCTTGTTGCAAGCATGGCCAAAGCTTTAGCTGCTTTTCCTGATGACCTGCATACATAATTACATGCCTGAGTAACAGATGTAGTTCTTGTGGCCCCAGCACAGAACCATAGGTGACTCTCCACTGAAAATCTGAAGTTCTCATGCTGAACTCCCTATCCTCCCCCTACCCCAAAAATCCCTATGCTTTACTCGGTCGCCTATTTAACGCTGCCTATTTTTGCTCTTGCCAAAATTTACACAAGGTAGTCATTAACTGATCAGCTGACTTTCAACACAACCGTGTAGTTTCTTCCACTCTTTAACAAGCATAGATCAACAGTATATCTGCCTTATGCCTATTTTTTAAATATATACTGAATCCTGCTACTCCCACTGATGTTCCCATGAAAAATTACTTTGGTCTGTTTAGAACCAAACATTCCCAAATACTTGCAGCCCATATGCCTCACAGACATGGAGTCTCTGTAGTTTCAGGCTCTCTTCAGGGTTCAGCCTTATACTCCTGTCTCGCTTTCACAGCAGACATTAAGTCCTGACCTTGGGCCACGAGGGCTCCCTGTGTCTTCAAGCTGGGGATGCACACTGGAGTTTCATGGCCTTGGCGAGTACCTTCTTAAAGGAACTCATAAAAATGAGGTCTCTTCTGCCTCTTCACTCCAACTTGACCTTATTGATGATATTTTACAAGTCTCAACATTATTAGATCTCAGGCTCTCAGCCCAACCAGGAATATCGTGCCAGAGATATTGCTCAACCAAATAGTCTTACAGCATTTATTCAAGGGGAAACAAAAAACAAAACTAAAGAAAACTCAATGTTTCCATGTCATTGCCAAGCTGCCATCCTGAAATGCTGGAACCTCCTGGAACTCCAGCAAGTCATAGACCCCCCTGCCTCTGAGAACATTTACTGGTGAATGTCACCTGGGAGCTCATGACAAGACCCAAGCAGGGAGCTGAAGCTTAAACACAACTGTATGGGACAAAAGAGCAACTTTTTGGAATGATTAGCCATTATGTGCATCCAAATTATAACTTTCCACACTTATAAAGCAAACTACTCTCCTCGCGTGAACTCACTGACGAGCCATGAGCTGCAGGATTTGATTCCATACTTTATGTTCTATGGGCTTTATGTTCCATGGGCTTGTTACAAGGCAAGAGGCAACTTCTTTACAGTACCAGTGCTAAGCCATGTAGCTCAGACTTCCTCTCATGGTCTATTTGCTCTCCCAGCACACACTGCCCATCGCCTCAGAAGCACTGCTGCAGCAGCACGGGATGAGCCAGCCTCCACGTTCCACCTCTACCCGAGCACTAATGGCACAAATCTCATCCTCTAATTGGAGCTCTTGGAAGTGCTGAGGATGCTGACATGAATAGTGGTTTGTGGAACTGCCCCCTTAAACTTCTTCTTAATCTACTTTAACAAAGCTCCTTACTCTCCCTTGATTTAAGGGACTGTTATTCACTGCAGCTCTCAGATACATTAGCCTGTGAGCGAGGGGAGAGAAGACTGATAAATCACAAAAATGGATTGCAGTGCAGGTAATTTACATGGGCGAGGGAAGCACGCTCCTTATTGTCCTGAAGAGAATGCAATGGGAATGAGTTGTAAATCTTCAAAACATTTTTTGTGAATTAGGTTCCAACTTCAACTGATTCTACAACTGCAAAAAAGAAAACTATTTACACATAATGGAATTAACTCTTGTAAAGACAAGATTTACTTACTCATAAATTAAAGCATCCTTTCACTTTGCATTGCATTACTTACTACTAAATAAACAGAATTTCCTGCCCAACTACTATGTAGCAGCAGGGCTTGAGAATATCACTTATTTACTATAGACAGAAGCTGTGTATATTATATAGCATACACAGCAACACAAATTCTGGCTCAGAGCTCAGTAAGTCTTTTGGTTGAGTTTTGGTAGAGAAAATTAGGGTTTTGCTGTTTTAGTGAGTAAACTTCAGCCAGATCTCCTTGCCAGAGACTTGTCACTTCAGTAACTTTGGATCTTTCCTCACTTTAGAGCTAAAAGCAGAAAAACTGTCCAGATTTAGCAAAGCACACACCAAGAAAAACTAAATCATAGTTTAATTGGGTGCCTATGCTAGATACTTGGCAACACATTGACAAATCTGAGGTCTGAATCTTCAACATCCATAAACATCATGAAATCATTCTGCCAGCCGCATGAAGTGAAAAGTGGCTATAAAACGCTCCCATATCACAAAGATAATAGCTCATAGCACAGCAGGTACTAAATCCAGCATTAACTACTTATTGCATGGGGGGAACAGGCTAAAAATATCTTTTAAAGAGGAACAGCATGCTTCCAGCCCCATGCCGGCCAGCTGCAAGTCAGCTCACTTACAGTTCTAAGACAGGCAGGAATGGAATGAAGTAAGTCGGTTCCAATCATAAGGAGTAACCTCAAAAGTAGTTATGAGAAGGGAGAGGATAGGAGGTAACCTCAGGTGATCTTCAAGATAGTTTGGGAACAGAATTCCTTCCCACCCAGAAAAGAGAGAGACTGCAGTGTGGGCACCTGAACTAGAGGGGAGGGCGCGTTCACAGTTGGGTGCACAGAGCGAAGCTCTCTCCTTGGTTTGGACCCCAGCCCCACTCAGACTCAGCCACGTCCCTGCAGTTAGACATTGGAAATAATCCTTTCTGACCTCACTGAATCTATACCATGTGCAAACCTTTCAAGCCAGGATGCAATCTGCTTGCTGGCATGCTCATCTTATTCCTGGAGATGTAGGAGTGCGAACTAGGAGACTTGGAAAGGACAATTAAAATTCTCCATAGTCAAAAGGCCTACTTTGTTGTTTGCAATTGCTGTAATTACTGTGGAAACATCTCTGATGAAGAGCAGCCAGCCCCACAGCACCTGGCTCTCCCAAAGCCCCAGGCAGTAAGGAAGAAGCTCACGGCGTGCTCTGGGCTCTCCAAAGCCCTGCTTGCTGGAGCACTTTGAGTCTGGGGACACGACTGCAGCTATGCACACCCTGCTGCTGCCCCAAGTATCCCCCCTGGGAATCTCCCAGGTCAGAAGTGTGGTCTCTAGACAGATGACTCCTGCATATGAATAATATATGTGCATCCGCTTAGAGCAGGTGTTTAATCCGCGAGGGCTTTTCTGGCCAGTGGAAATTCTATTGCATTCTTTCTTCCTTGTCACCGTTATAATACTTTTAAATGTTGTTTTTCTTTCCCCCATTAAAAGGAAAACATTTCTCAGAAACAGTAGTGGGCTGTTAGGGCTATAAAACAAGTTTGCACAGTCATGTAACACGTTGAGCCGCAAGACACGACAGAGCGTGTTTTATGGGGCAATTAATACTTGCCTTGGGAGTGCTGTGAGGTATGAAGCTCCATCAAACACACCCTGGTACATCCGAATGCAACTTGTAAGGCTGCATTTTGAGCCTTGGAAAATAATTATGAATTAGTTGCCGATTTATAATTTGCACTGGTTGAAGGAGCCACACTCAACACCAACAGCAGGAAAGAGCACTACCAGCACATTGGCCTCACCTCCAACCCAGCTGCACCCCAAAGCAGCTCAGTGCAGGACATCCCTCTGCCAGGAGATGCAGCACTGAACAACACACCAGCACCACAAAACGGAGCAGGAATGTTGTAGCAGCAGAGGCTGACTGGTGAAGCACAGGGACCACGTTCCTCCCCACGTATTACGATAGGAGAAGGAACAAATGAAGTGATAAGGCTGAGCTGCAAGCAATGCCAGGCCTGCATAAGCAGCTCAGAGCTGGATCCTCACCTGCTGTGAATCAGCACCATCCTACAAAACACAGTTACCTTGAAACTAATGTCCTGGGTTGTCATGCCTAGAGCCATGACCCTTACAAGCTGGTGTTCCAAATTAATCCTCCAGAGCTGTTAAAAAATATATACTATTTTTTCTTGGATCTCCTTTAAATTCTTGGAGCTCATCTAGATTTCCGCTAGTCTTGTTTTTTGAAATCTACGATTTTGTTTTTATGTCACTTTAATACAAGTTCTTTAAAGCACTGGAAACAAGTATTAAAAGGCCTTTGATACGAGAAAACACACTGAGCTGCTTCCAGTATTTCATTAAGTGCATAGAATTTTTTCCTTTGAAAGACAATTTGATAAGTATGAATAACAACACAAAAATGTTAACATATCCACTGTAGCCATATCTACCAGTTTTAAGTTGACCAAGTCCTTCCCTAAATTAGTTTTATCAGGGACCTCACGTTTGAAGTGAAGGTGGGTTGCAGGGTAGTTCTATGACACTTTTCAGTGCCTTTACTTCCTTGGCTGGTTGCAAGAATTTCCTGCAGCATGCATTACTGCAAATGCTCTTATGCCAAAAGAAGCAAACAGAGAGGTACAAAAACAAAGGACCTGCATGTAACAATGTATTGCTCTACTTCTCTCTTAGACTGGAGATTTAATACCATCCATTCCACTTTTGAAAGGAATGTTTGCGAGAAGTTGCTACTAAAATTCCTTACCTTTTTTCTTATCAAAGCAGCCTTAAAAATAGAGATTGCTGAATTTCTCCATGGCTGTGTTCACAGCTCAGTTTGTCAACTACGATGTGTGCATACATGACAGCTCCTGCTGCCTTCATTTTTTTTCTGTCGCACACTTCAGGAAGTTTCCTAAGAGCTACTTGCAACTCTGACCTATCGTGCTACATGCAAGTAGCTGTACAGCTCGTTAAAGTACAGCAAAGCAAACAAAAAGTGAACGTTTATTTTATATTACTGTGTCAGTCCATAAAAGTGAGGTCTACTTTTCCAAAGAGAATAAGGTGAGGACAGTTTGGGGAACCTCCAGTTCCCTCCCAAGACTGGCTATCCTTTCAGTACTTAAAATTCAGTATTGACCAGCTGTTCTTACTTATATCTACTGAACTTGTAATGAGGTTTGTGACATTTTCATTAGAAAATGCACCAAGAGGTAATACTGCAGTAGCACAAGCAGAACTTAAAAGGTGGCAGTCTCTAGTGCTAAGTTCTCTCAACGTCCATTTGAAGATAGCATGCTAGAGATGTTTGCTTTTACTCATTTTATTTAACCACTCCCCATCTTTATCTTACTCGAGGCCTGTACGCTGACCTCTACAAGTAATAGCAAGGTTACAAAGACAGCAAGAGCTCCCAAATATAGGTATTTATCTCCATTAATCTGCCAGAACTGCTCACTAATCATGGTCCCGTTAAATAGATGTCAGAGAACATCAATTTCTTTGATTTCTGAGATCCAATTAAAACTTAAGAAGTAGGCATGACAATTACAGTACTTTCCATAATAATTTTGCATCCCCATTCCTTCTGCATCCTATTAAACATTTTAGCACCTATAAGGGATGACACGTTGTGTACTAAGGAGGTCAGAAACTTAAAGGAATCCATCCAAAAGTCCAAGACTACTCAAAACACTGGTGGCACTTGACATAATTTATAGTGCTAAAGAGCTGGGGAACAGGAAAAGGTTGATGTAGTAATAACATTAGCAGGAACTATACAGTCCATGCAAGGCAGTGCTAAATAAAGTGCCAATCAATAGCTCTTTTATTAGCAGGTACAATCAATGTACAGCAGGCAGGCCTGGCCAATTAAGCTTATCGACTGACCAAAGAGTAGCAGGAAGCATTCTTTCCTCGGTTTTGTTTTCCTTTCTGTAAGTGAGAAACGAGTTCCAGTTTTATCACTGGATTCCCACCAAGGCATCTCCAGGAGTTCCTGTGGAGTGGAAGCGCTGACAAAAAGCAGGCAGGAGCTATCTTGGTATCCTTTAACCTAGGGTCAGCCACCAGAGCCCACGTAGTCAGGGGTCACTTACAAAGTAACTTTTTTTTCCTAGTGACTGTATGAAGTAAAAATGTTTGAGATGAAGGGGAGAGAACCGGTAAGGGAAAAAAGCACAGCCACCTAGCAAGGCTTAACTATTAACAGTCCTGAAAGGCCCAGGGAAATGAAGCCTGTTTCCATTTCATGTATTCAGTGTATAAACTCGGTAAAAATCCAAGTGTAGAGCAACTCGAGTACATTTCTTGGAAGAAAAAAACACCAGAACTACAGTTTCAGTAAAAATTAAACTGAATTTCCATCTCACATTGTAAAGACTGCTGAAAATAACAGGGGCTTTACTATTCAGCTGTGACTAACTAGGCAGATGCAAATAGGATATTTATCCTCAATGCCCCCCCTCCCCACTCTGATCTCCTCTTCCTCTGTTATCTCTTTCAAAAGGAAAAAGCTCGAACGCCCGATAAGCTGTGGGTTCTCAAACAAACACTGTGCAGTGGCCACAAAAAAGAAAACACGTCGTAGGAACAAACGGTAAAGATTATGTTTTACGAAGAATCACATCCAAAATTAGCAGCCCTGATGCCAATTTCCCACTGATGGAAACTGGCTGGGACGGCTGGGGCCCGGCCTCCCAGCAGGCAGCACACAGCATCCATCCCTTCAGCCGGGCAGGCTACATCAGTCTGCTCTTCTTGGGTTTGATCCTTCAGCTTTTTATTGGAAGTCAGTGAACACAGCCTAGTTTGCCAGGCTCATATCCCTCAACGTCTGGCACATTCAGAGCTTCAGTTATTAACACCTCAAAAAAGCTGGGGGGAAGAAGGGCATTCTCAGCATGTTTGACCACAGGCAGATGGACCCTGCAGGATGGGTCAGTTTTCGGCTTCATATCAAGCAGCTCCCTCAGCTGTATCCAATTCAGGAAATATTTTAGCAATCTGCAAAAGCTGCCTTAAGTGTCAAACAATCCACTGCTGTGAGGGAAGTATCCCACTCATTACATTTATTCTGTTTGCTGGCATTATTTGCTCGCAGATGATAAATACAGGCTTAAAGAAAGCAAATCAAATAACTTCACATTCTATCTAAGCATCACAAGCCCAGTCTTTGTTGCAGCTCAGAACAGCTCAGACTGTATCAACCACACTGGGTGTTGTACAATCGTGCTTTTAGCGCACAGCCTCTGTTAAAATTCACCACAGACTACATGGGCATGAGTTTCCCTTCACTAGAGAAGCCAATCTAGCAGTAACCCAGCTTTGTTCACCTACCTTCATCAGACATGAAATTCCATAACTCCTGGCACCCTGTATTATGACCACGAAACAAAAAGCTCCACAAAGCAAGAGGTGAAAACAAAGCAGATATTTCACAGAAGCACAGAATCAAATGGATTGGAAGGCACCTCTGGAGACCCCTAGCTCAACCTCACTGCTAAAGTATGTTCCCCACAGCATGTTACACAGGAAAGCATCCAGGCAGTTTTAGTATATCTTGAGAGAAGGAGATCGCACAGACTCTCCGTGCACCTAACTCCAGTTTCCATTTGGCTTTCTTACATGGCAGCTCACAGAAGGTGATGGAAGACAGCAGTGACAACCACGAGCAGACTAAAGCAACTGAGTTTTTCAGAAGCGTTTCTCACTCAGCCCTATGATTCGGCTTTCCATGAGCTCACAGGTCACAGGGCTTCCAAAGAAAAGTAAATCACACTATTGCTTTTGGTTGAATAAATAGCTTAAAAACAAACTGAGAGACGGTCTCAGCTATTTTGTTCACAAAACACAATTTGGTTCAAGATCCCCTTATTTAATCCAGTCTGGCTATCGGGCTCAAAGAGTTCAGCTTGTCTTTCAGATAGAGGTGATCTGCTCTATGAAATGCTTCTGCAAATGACAGTTCAGGCGTACATTCTGCTCCAAAACCAGGACAAGGTCTACAATCACTATTCAGCACATCTGAGTACGGCTTTACTTCAACATTGCACTGTGCACATCCAAGCACTACGATAAAAATCTAGACGCAACTTTCTCTAGAAAGCCATGGGTGCAGGGAACAGTCAGCCCCAAACTTCACCCACCTCTCAGAGCTGCCCAGCACTGCTTCCTTCTTGCTCAGCACATGGTCACGTCACTGGTGGAGACATCCAGCCAAGCCACTTCATGGCTTCATTTGCCACTGCTGGCCTCTCCTGTCCTCAGAGCTGGAGATCATTCCTCACGAGAACATCTGTAACGCAGAAGACATCCATTAATTTGGTTGAACATCTAAATTAAACTGAATTGAAATAAAATAAGTCAAAAGTCTTTGCGAAGGTAAAGCCTGCAATGAGATGCATGGGAACTTCTGTCTTCCAAGTTCTGAAAAAAGAAAATCACACCTTAGGGTCCTGGTGTGCTGTTATTGCTTTGAGGCTCCAAGGGCGAGTTATGACTCAAACTACCAGGACAGTCATCCTGGTGCTCCCTCATAAATTTACAGGTTAGTCAGGGCTCTTCTTCATTTGTGGCAATGCTGTTTGGTTATAAACCCCATCCTAGACATTGAAGTCTGAAGAAGCTTAATCTTCTTTACTGAGTCAGTTTTGGTGGCAGGCAAGGCTTGGCAACATTGCTGAGCAAGTAGGAGTTGAAGGCATATCTCAGATTTGGGGAGAGGGCTGAAATACAGCCCAGTGCTAGAAACATCTCCAAAACTCCAATTGAAAAATCAGCTCTTTTGCCAAGAAGCAGCAAGTTCTAAGACGCAGGACTACATTTTCCCAGTCAACACATTCCCAGCTAGAATCCTTAAAGCAAAAGTAGGACGTGCTACAAATCCTACTTGGTTGCTCAGCAAAATCACTTTGAAATTCCCTTTTTATGAATCCATTTTAGTAGATGGAAGAGAACCAAGAAGCCAAAGCTTCCTGAAGGCCCTCTTATAAGCACAGAGGTGGTGCCCATTGCGAAACTCCTGATACTCCCTGCACCTCTCTTCCCACTGCATTCCTTTCTCAGTGGTGCAACAGATGGCAGCAGTTTGTTTTTTAAAGGTTTTTATTTTCTGATTTCAGTTTTTCATTTACCATTTGAATCCAACCCAACACCATTCTCAAGCAAAGAGCAGACATTACGCTAAATCTAATTATCAAAGACTGAAACCCAGCAATCAATCAATCATTTAGTGACACACTCATGCTTTCACTGATCTGAAAAAAAATTTTTTGTGGCTATTGAAAAAAGGAAAAACTGTCAGAGAGAAAAACAGAATCACAACACAGTAGATGAAAACATCAAGACTGGAGGGAGACGAGTGAAGAATGTTCATTTGTTTTCTCTGAAACCAAACCCAGCTCCTTGGCACATGAGCCCAGAAGTCACCTATGATGCCTTTTATTGTAAACAATCTTTCTGCTGAGGTTTGCATTATAATTAAGGGTGATTTGAACTGCCACAAAACTGGCACTCCTAAGTGACTTTTCTTAAGAGTCAAAGTTCTTTATTTTTCTTGACTTCCCCCCCCTTTTGTTTTCCTTTAATTTTTTTTTTTTTTTTTTTACTGCCAAACAAGTGCTCCAGCAGCCGCATTCCTGGGGAACACTGACATCCAGTGGAGAGCTGGGGTCATCCCCAGAGCCACTGAACTGGACCCCAAATCAGCAGCCCAGAGAGCAGCAGCCCAGGAGTCGCAGGTCACACTGCAAACCAAGCTGAGCATCAGGAACAGCTTGGGTGACCTTGAGCTACAACTGTTATTTTGTCTTCAACATCCTCACTAAGGTGATCACATTTCTACCCATGTTATTTCTAGTGGTTTACTTGTGAAGCTCAGATGTGGGTTGGTATTTTTTTTCTTTTTGGTTGAGGAAATGTTGAAAGAAAAACCGCTTGTATCCAGCACCATGCTCACATCTGTTTCTTTCAGTGATACAGGATGATATGGTTATGTGTTTGTACAGCATTGTATTTCAAATGATAGCAGACAGTCAACGATTAACATTGTTTTCCTTGGGAGAAACAGAGCCTCTAAGGTCACTCATGTTATCACCTAGCACAGAGCCATCTGATAGCACCAGCTGGCTCCAGCCACAACGAGGATGTGCTTGCAAGTTGGCTCACTGAAAACCTACCCAAAGGCAAACATGCAGCTTGGTCTGGGAATCAGGTCCATAAAGCCCACACTGAGATGTGACCATCTCCTGCTCCCTGGTAACTGCATCATAGTCCAGGAGTTCTCACTTCAAGGCACTGCTTTGTTAGGAGCATGAGGGGTACAGGAAGAGTGAATGGCTACAAGAATCACAGGGCTGGTAACGCTGCCTCCAAACCACAGTAAGCAACATCTGAAGAAAGAAAACAGTTGTACTGCAAGCTGCAAAACAAGAACTGTTTCATACAGAAACATTTGTGGTTTCTAAATTGGTTTTCACTCCACACAGCAATCCAGGACACAGCTTCAGAACATTTCATCCTTCCAATCCCCCAGCGTGGCAAATCGACAAGACTGACCTGAGAGGGACTGGGTTTTCCAAGTCCCACAGAGAGAACAGGAACCCAGGACAGTCATATCCCAGGCAGTGTCCCCATGGCTGCTTTAGCAATCAGCCTCAGCTTGCTCTCTGCTTTGCTATAGGTCCCACTTTCATTGGGCAGATCCATTTTTCAATTAAGATTGTTTCATAGCATTTCCAAAGAAGTCTTTGATCAGAAGTTCCCAACTACCTCCTGTCAGCTGTATTAACCTCCTGGCCAACAAGCCATCCCATGCTCCATTTCACAACGTGTCATTTTAAACCAACTCTAAAAGGTTTTTGTGAAGTTCCTACAGATTTGCACCAGAATGAATGATATCGTGTTGTTATACATATTCTCTAGCTTGCAATAATGCAAAATAATCCAGTTAAAGGGACAATTAGCCTTCACATCTTACTCAGTGTGTGCACTGAATTGCATCCATCAGTACCTTACTATTGAGAGCAGCACCTCAGGGTGGTCAAACCACTATCACCTTTGCTTCAGAAGGACCTGAGCACGTATTTAAAAACAGCAGCAAGAAATGGAGAGTCTGCCTTTGGAAGGATGCACCAAGAGCAATGCTAAAGCGAGCCTGTGCTCACGTGCTTGCTGCACCTGGGACAAAAGAGCATGCCAAATAGACAACCTTTTTCTACTAAGGGTCTCTGCTTCAAAGGTGAGTATGAGATACCTGTGCACTTCACTCCTGACAAGAAGATTTATAAATCTCTCTAAAGTTCATGCTATTTTAATCTATTTTTCAGAAGTATACATACAGATTGTAGTGCTATTAAAGAAAGTGTTCCTTTTTCCCCTGTAGCAAACCACGTTAGTCCTGTCTTAAGGCAGGATATCTCCTTACTGCCTGTTTGATTTCTGTTACACAGGTTAAGTAAAGAAATAACTTTTTTTTTTGTTAAAAAAAAAAAAAGTTCTTAATGCATCCTTGCAAAGGAAATAATAGGGAATGGCTCTTGTTTCTACAGCTAGCAAACTATGTGGTTTCTTTTATGAGCTAAATGAAAGGAACATACAGAATAATCATTATGGATTTGTATGAAATTACTAGGTATGGAATGCAGTAAATCCCCAAACAAGCTTTAACTATAGCTTGTAAGATATAATAATCAGGTAAAACTGGAGACTATCCTTTTGTAAGATGCAGTAACCTAATATTTTATCGGAAACCTTGATTTATGTTTAATAGCTCTGCTACCTACTAAAAAAGATCTTGTATTAGCAAATGGGTACAGATCCAGTCCATTAGCTTAGGACAACTGAAAAACTCAAGGGTTTTGTGAACTAATGCAATAAAATATCATTAAACACTGTAGCATGACAAGACAGACAGAAGGTTTGAGTTGAAAGTCAGGAGAAGTGTTTGAAATGAAGTAAAATGTACAATAGATATGTTTAGGTACATCTGGCTTACATTTGCAGTAGGTCGTCAGAGGACCTTAGTGTCTGTGATGTAAATGAATAACAGAGCCCTCAACAATTTAACTGTCATCAGTATAAATGCTTTAACTGGCACAGTAAAGCAAAGCTCTGGGCCCCTTTCTAAATCTCCATAAGCTCCTGGTCTGAATTATAAACTGGGGCTGCATTACCTGGAGATGAAAGCAGCCAGGTCAATTCACTTAAAACCAGAGAATTACCACGGCGAGGCTGAGATGAGCAGCACAGCAGCATGTGTGTGAATGTGCAGTTGGGTTTCCATGTAGAGCTTTGTGAAGACAAGAGGAGCATCTGACTGGCTGGGCACTGCAAATCCAGATTTGCAAAGGTAAGGAAATTTGTGTTTTCAGCAAGTCAGCATTTCCAAACAGTAAGGCCAAAGATAAACCTCCAGAATTAAGTCTCTGCTAAGAAGAAGAATGCTGCTTTAAGGAACTAATAACTCCTGTGTGACGTGCTCTGAGCCCATGGCTTGCATGCAGCTCCCACCAGGCTGCAGCTATCACGCTTACAGCCAGGCTGGTGAGCCTGACTACACAAGCTCTGCTGCTGCCTTTAGGGCCTTTAACCAAATCTTTTCCTCTCTTGCTCTCATTTCTTTACTTATCTTTTGTCAGCCTCAAGATCAGCAATTCCAGGCAGCAGAGGTTATCCCGAGCGCTGTACGTGTGTGACACAACAGATGGGTTCCAAGGCTCCTAAACCAGACAAAACCCAGATACCACAGCTACAAAGCTTGACGAGTTGGAAATACCAAACAATTCTGCTTGGTGAGGGCAACCAAGCTCAGAAAGCTGTGAAAGCAAACTGAGCACACTTACTGCAATGCGGCTCAGTTAGCATCTCGTCACATAACCTTCTGGGCTCAAGATGAAATTGTTTCCCTTCCCCTTCAACAATCGCATAGGATGTTCTCCTTTATAGTAAATTCCAAACAAATTAATGGATTCCAACATGCATCATCAAATTTATATTTCCTCTTCCACAGAGTCCTACCCCTGTAAGTAATCCTTAAAATTCGTCATGAAGCTTTCAAAACAATTTATGCAAACAAACATCAAGCGGAGCTATTTGTATTGGCAGCACATTTCACTTAACAACCTACAACAAGGAACAGATGGTCGGAGCTCTGGAAACAGCTACAAAGAGAACAGTAGGAGCAAGTCCATCAGAAGCACTTTTTTCCCCCAATTTTGTGAAGATTACAGACTTGTTCATGTTTATTTCTTTGATTAGGCTGTTATTTTATGTACCCATGAATCCTTCCCTTGCATTTCATGGAATAAATCCCCCAGAAGCACATTCCCCAACTGTGCCTCGTTTACAGAAGTGCTGTTTTATGAACTGAGCTATCTGTTCCTCACTGATCCGGCACGTTCTGAAGTGGTGGGGAAGGAAGCAAAACAACATGCAGATGTTATGACAAATTTAAGGCAAGCATCTTAACAATTCATATTTGTCTTTACCCCTTCGCCCAGCCTTGAGTCTCTATATTAAAGCAGTCAGAAGCAAATTAGCTGCACAGCCACATCCATCATACTCAACATTTGTGCCACCGCTGGTGCTGTAAGCAACAGGATTCTGAAAGAAATCAGTGAAACATCATGAAAGTGAAGCAAAAAGGACTCTGATTCCATTTATGATGGAATTGTAATTGTATTTATCAAAATAAGTAAAAGGAAAAATTATTGTTGGAAGCAGAAACACTACTCAACTGTACATATCTTTTAAAAAGAAGCATGTCTGTGATGGCCATTAATGAGGCATGGCTCGTTATTACCAACAACACTAAAAAAAAAAATTGCTGTCAGGTCCACTAGCATCTGTGCTAAGTTCATGGGTTTCTATCAGTATATCTACACGAAGACTGCCCCAGCCCTGGGCTTAATTTGAATAGACAGGGACAGCAGCCCCACTGCCCAGCTCAGCCCTCCATCACCCTCACTGCCACACCTCAGGCAAAATAACCCCGTGCTGCACAGGGACCAACATGGGCTGTGATGGTAAAAAATGAAAACCAAGAAGTCCTTTACTCCCACAGAGACCATCATGATGTCTTGAAGCAACAAAAACCTTTCTGAAGGGCATTAACCCAGGTGGGGACAGAGGTCAGCTCAGAATGGGCTGGCTTTGAGAATTGAAACCATGTTAAATCTTGGTGGGGCAAAGCCAAGGACAGCACAGACTGGTCTGACAGCTTAATAGCACCTTTGAGCATCGCAGTAGAATAAACTTTGTTTGACACACCGCCATGTAATTTCTGTTCTGCTAACAGTATAAAAGCAGTTGGGACAGCAGGATGGCTGCAGAGTTGTTTTCACTGGCTGCCTCAGTGAGCCACGGCACAGTCCTTATACACCCTGTGCTTCTGCTGCAACACGTAACACAGCAACGACTAAAACACTGCTCAGGGACAAACCCAACGCTGCAGAACAACATCCTGCCTTACACAGCACCACAGGTGCAAGTTTTCTCCATGGAGCAAACTACAGTTGGATGCAGTAGCAGAAGCCCACGCAGCCAACACAGATACCTTCAATGAGGTGCTCCCCAGAGTCAAGCTGCAGCAAAACAAATTCACAATAGAACTGAACTAACAGTGCTGCTGAGCAAAAGGCACTTTGGGGAAATCAGGTGGAGCAGAAAATGAGCAAGTTTTGTCATGTAGGTATTTCTCTAAAGTTTTACTTGAAAACAAGTAAAAAGTAAACACGAAAGCTAATTTTTCAGAACTTGAGCTGACTGCAGTTGAAACCAATTTGAGATTAGGTACAACTCTGAGTTTGCAATCCGACCTGTAACACAATATCCAAACCCAACAATCAGCCTGAAGTTCACTTCAGCTTTCTTCATTTGGAGGATTACGACGAAGCATTTCCTGAGATATCACACTCTCAGCAGCTAATGGCATGTGACAACCAAGCACTCTTACACTGACATTCTAGAATTGCAAGCACTTGGCCTCTCCCCTGAGCAGAGCAGTGAGCCCGATGTTGGGGCTGTGCTCTTACTCAATGAATTTGTTTCTACGGTGGCACAGGCAGCCATACAAAGCCATGAGATGAACTACCAACTGAGAGAAATAGGTGTCCAACCCCCCTTGCATCTCTGGGGCTCTCCCCAAGGAATCTTCAGAGCTGACCATATAAAATAGCATCATTCCACGATGAGTAAAGTTTCATGTTTGCTTTAATCTTCCCCATTTTAGTTCCCACACCTGCATGCACACTGCTGTTTAAACCAGCAGAGTAACTTCTGACCCAATCCATCCTGAAGAGCCTGCTCAGCTGCTGCAGGCACCAAGCTGGGAGTCCCAGCCTGCACCTTGTGCTGCAGGACAGCAGCAGCTTCCTGGGGGCAGCTGCACCATCCCAGCATTGCCCAAAGCCCCAGCACAGCTGCTGGGGTTCAGTCTCAGTACTGGAGCCAGCGCTATTCTCAAAAGCTGTTAAAGAAAAAAAAAATAAAAAATAAAAAATCAGGATGCTTGTTATTACGCTTCAAGTTCCCTCCTAGGGGAGAAATGCTGTTTCAGCTGAATTTGGTGGAATTACAGAAACTGGTTAGGTTAAATGCTGACTGTGTTTCCTGTAGGGCACCTGAGACAATGGCCTGACCCAAATTATTTAATCTTGATCCAGACTTGAATCATTTAATTTTGAGCTTCACAACTCCAGGAAGATAAAAACATAACAGAGGCTTGAGAGCTGCTTCCAGGTTTGGCAGCTGGGAAGCACACCATGACCCAGAGCCCAGGGTGACAAATCTTGACAGAAGGAGCTGCAGAGGGAGGGGACAAGGGCTTCATGCCAGCTTGGCACCAGCTGGCTGCTTTGCACAGCAGTGCAGCTTAACAGTGCAGCTTCCATCAGTTTAGCTTTAGGACTCAGGTGAGATTTCTGCCCAAAAATGAAGTAAAGAGGCAAAGGTCATCTCCCCAGGCTCCCAGCCTGGGGCAGCCACCAGCACCAGAGCCTTGCCCCTGCCACATCATTTATCCCCAGTACAGCTCTGACTATGAACCCCAGCCTGGCCCTGAGATACTTCCCAATCAAAGCATCATTAACAGTTTCCCCAATTACTCCTGCTCAGGACATTCATTTTTCAGACTGAAGGAAGCCAGCCACACTGTGTCAATAATAAGGAACTTATTAGCCTGAAAAAGATAAAGTATTGATCAGCTTGCTCACACCTTTCAAGAGCTTGCTGAGTATGAATTTAAAGGAAAACACCTCAGCCTTTGCATGAAAGGGATTTAAAGAGTACACATGAAGCGTTTAAGAGTATTGCTGAACTGCACAGTGCAGCAGCATGCAAAGCTCCTAAAGCTCCTCACCCAAAGATCACCAAGGCACATGAAGCTGCACAGCTGTGTTAGTAGGACTGCAACCACTGTTAATTCATCCGGGTGAGAAATTGCATTCATTAATTCAGACAAAATGGCCCCATATCTCAGCTGGACCCACAGCAATTTTATGCATCTTCCAATTGTACAATATTCTGCTACATGCTTTAAAAAAAAAAAAAAAGTCTCTGGACTCAGCTCAGCACAGGACAGCTTAGTCTGGGTATTTCACCACCAGCCACACAAGGGAAGGGCTGTATGGGCAGCAGCATAGCCAAGGCACCCGGCATGGGATGCTGCAGCGTGACGCCAGAAGCACCAGCTCCCTGCTGCTGGCAGAGGGCTCAGCAGAGCAGTGCTGCCTCATACCAGCCCCTGCACAGCCTATTATTTCTAACTCCACCTGAGCAGCAAAGCACAAATCCTGCATACACAGAATGTGTCTCAGCAAGGGACACTAATTTTCAGCCTTCCCTCTAACCCTCGCTGGGCAATTCCAAAAAAAGCATGTCCTGGTAGAGCAGCCGAGCCCTTCCCATACACTCCTGACCTACATACATGCTTAATATGTTAATTTTTGTTTTGGTTTCAGAACAAAACCTGCCTTTTAAAGAATATTTTAACAGATTTTAAACCAGAAACACTGCACTCCCCTGAGGCATTAAAAAATGCAAACTGAAGACTTCCCATGTGTCGAGGTTATTACTTATTTCCTTCCAAAAACAGAAGAAGTGTTGCAACAGTTGTAATGCTCCAGCTCACTAGGCCAAGAAGATGTTTTCTTTCTGCACACTCATTAACCATAGTGTGGAACTCAATAACTGGTCTAATTTCCTACTTTAAATGTTTTTCTTCCCTCCGGTTTTCATTTTATGTTTTACATTTACATAGGACTACACTCGACCACTTACCTTGAGAGTCTAGATGCTGTCAGAAACAATAAAAGGAAAGGAAAAGTGTCTGGAATCACAGAAGCTTTAGTGTTGAAAATCGTAATTTAATTTCTGTAAATGAATTTAAGCACTCAAAGCTTTCTTTGTCAGCCACAGATGAGAAACTGATAGGCTTTGAAGGCAGGCAATGTTTTTTCAGTCAAACCTCTGAAGTAAATATTTACATTAGATATAATAAGAGATGTTATTTCACACCACAGATCAAATCGCAGCTAGTTATTAAATCTGGTATAATGCTGCGGAGCTCCCCGTTCCTGCTGCCCACAATGGGTGCTCTGTCACTGTGCTGGGAACCCCAGAACAGCTTCCCATCCCCAAGCATCTCTCAAGGTGCTTCCACAGCCTCAGGGGCCCTCACACAGCTTGCTGTGCGGCACAGGGATGGTCACCCCACCTGGTTCCAATCCTCAGAATAGATCAGCAGGGCTGGGGAGCCCACAGTGTTCAGCAGGGGCTCAAGGAGAGGACCCTCACCCCAGATGAGAACAGGCAGGGCAGCAGCCTTAAGAGGGCATGGAGCAGGAGTGGGCACAGAGGCTTTTCCTTTTATTTGGAAAGTGGCTTTTCACAAGAAAGCCTCAGGGCATGGTAAAGATGACAACACCTCATCGGTGAGGAGGCACTTCATTTCTGCTTTTGCTCTAATAACCATTGAGGGTGGGTCACTGCCCTCCCATCCTGCCTTTCTTTGCCTTACTGCACATGCTTAATGAGACTGCTCATTTGGGCATCCACTGTGCTGTACTTTTAAGGCAAGGTCATTAACTTTGGAAGTCTCACCTTACCTTTCATATCTGCACCATTTCTGCCTTCTATCTCACCAGAGCACGAGGGCAGCAACCAGCAGACTAAGGGCAGTGGAATTCCTCCGCTCACTTATCCTGTGCCAATACACTGCAAAAGTTGCTTTGGTTTGGGTGGACACATGTCATGCCAAAGCATCTGAAAGGGAAGGGTCTGTCTGTAAGGGAGAGATGAAGGAAATCCTCAGCTATCACACTCACCCCAGCACAGTGAAGGTTCCCAGGCTGGTTAATGAGCTGGGCATCTCCCTGAGCATATGCACAGCCACGCAGACCTGGCTCCCCAGGTAGCAAGGAGCTCATACAGGGAGGTAGCAAGGGCTCATACAACCTCCTCTCATCCCAAGTGCCATCGACTTGGGAAAACTTTTAAGCAAGATGATGCAATCCCATTAAATTCCAGAAGCACCAAGGAGAGATACAAAATAAAGCATGTTCCTACTACTGGCAGGCCACTGTAATATTTTCCTCTGCTCATCAGCATAATAAAACAGAGAGTAAGGCTCTGCAAACAAAATTAAGCCAGAAACCTTGCTAAAAGGGGCTAGAAATAGTACTGCACTTCACCAGATATCCACCGAAGAAGAATACAAACATGTAGTTTCTAGGAAAGAACACAACCACGGTATGCTAACTACAGTAAGTATTAATTAAATCATTATTAGCAATCAATCTAATTTCTGTCACTTTCTAATATCTTAACTAAAGGCGTATTTGCGATACTCTTATAACAAGTTACAGCTCAAGCAATAGAGCTGCTTGCAATAATTCAGAAACATGTACACTTTCATATGAATATATCATGCCTAACTAATGAGATTGCTCATTTCATAACTTCAGTTCCATTTTTATTATTTCATAAAACTGGAAGTCCTTATCCATTTTATGAAAAACACCAAACCTTTGTGAAATTCATTAAATAAGCATAAAAAATTCATTAAACAAGTGAATTGCATTCATGGCTGCTTTGATGCAAATGCCCTTTAAGCAATGTAAAACTCCATATTGATTTAACCTTTCATGTTCTGATATTTTCATGTGGAGATATTTATATATAAATCTTTATTCAAGGAATGAAATTAAGTTCTGATCCCTTGATCTCCAGCCAGGGTGAGGTAGATTGGTCAATTTAAATAGTCACTGCTGATCAGCAAACAGCTGAGTTTGTACTAAAGCAGAGCACTAGTATTCCTGTACCTCCTTACCAGCAGATAAATACACAGATAAGATCTAGGGCCAAATCAATACGATGCCTGAAGTTTTGTCTATAGAAGAGAGGCAACACTCACCCCTGCTGGGCTGAACATCACAAGGCCAAAGGGACCTGCCGAGGGGTAGCTACTCATTCCCATTGCCCTCACTTCCACTGAAAACAGCAGCCAGCTGCACAGCCAACAGGCTGGGCTCTGTCTGACTCCCTGTGCACCCAGGAGCTGCCCAAGATGGGAGCTGCACAGTTTTCCTGAGGTTACTCTGTACCCCTATGCCCAGCAGATGCAATACTGTATTGTCTCACTTGCTGCTTTTGAACTCTATGGAAACCACAAAGCTCTCCAACCTTTAGGCAGACAGAAGTCACTGTGATCCCGAGCCCAGTAGAGTTCTTTTCTTCACCGTGTTTACGGTGCATAGTGCTACACAGGTGGTAACGTGATAAAGATGTTCCTGCAACCAAGCTACACACCCAATACCCAAAATATACAGTTAGAGCTGCCGTGTACTGAAGCACCTGCAGTCCTCCAGTCATCCCCAAAGCTTCATTGATGGGAAGCAGTCATTTCAGAGGGTTTATAACAGTCTGACTGCAGCAAGCCATGGCAGAAGGACAGCCACTGTGCACTGTGCACTGACACAGCCATGCCCACGGCCAGGATTTGTGTGCTCATCCCACCATGAAGGTGCCAGCTTGGAGGGTACTGAGCAAACTCACCATAGTGAGCCTCAATGCAACTCCAGAAAATCAGTGGGACTTCAAGGGGATTTAAATGACACTGTTAAATACCATATAAAACACTGCTGAACCACTGCTGAGCCTAAAGCACGCAGGTGCCAGTAGAGCAGAGCTCAGTGCCACCTCTTGACACTCCCATGCCACGTACCCTGCAACCCCACTACCCTCCTTGCAGGTGCCTCTCCAGGATGTGTCCTTCTCCTCAGGCTCACTGAGATCCAGCAAACCGAGCCAGGAACAACTTTTTCCATTTATAACCATTTAAATTATAAACAATAAATTTTACACACCAAAACAGGTCTTTAATCCTCATATTTCTCTCCAAAATACACCCAGACATCCTAATTCTCAGTTGGCTCAGCCAAACAAAACAAATTAAGTCTCTAGCCCAAGTTTTCCAGGAGTTAAAACTGAGCCCCAAAGCATTCAAATAAATTTTAAAAAGAAAATCACAGCTAACATATTCAAAGCATCATCACTTTCAAAGGTCTCCTCAATTTTTACCCAACTTCCCAGAAAACACTGCCTCAAAAGGAAAGCAGAGAGTTTCTCAGAGAAAGACAGAATAGCACCCAGAGAAGCTTTGCACAAGGGACCCCAGCCTCTAGCACACAGGCAGGGCTGCCCTGCAGCAGGGAGGAAGCAGGGCACAGCCCAGCCACCTCCGTGCCTCCCAGCCTCACCATGCTGCAGGACAGCCCAGGATGGGCAGCTGCCAGCCTCAGAGAGCACCTGGAGCCCTTTAACTTCATCATTATGAGGTTTTAGTTCATGCTGCCCTTGGCACCCTGGGACAACCATAGGGCCCAGGGGGACCCTGCAGGTCCTGGAGCTGTGGGAGCACACATTCCCACCACAACAAAAAACTAAAACTGGCTTTGTGATAATTGTAAAAGGAAAAAAAAGGAGATAAAAACCTTGGGAGCTTTTTCATGATTACTAATTTAACATACACACTATGTTTTATTGATAGTTCCAATAGCAAGCCTGCCTTCTGCATACACTGCAGCTAATGTCTGAAATAAGATGAGCAAGAAGAGATTCTTGCATCTAAGACTTTTTTTTTTTTTTTTTTTTTTAAAAAAAAAAAAAGGATCACAGAATGGCCAGGGTTGGAAGGGACCTCAAGGATCATGAAGCTCCAACCCCCCCACCACAGGCAGGGCCACCAACCTCCACATTTAATACTAGACCCGGCTGCCCAGGGCCCCATCCAACCTGGCCTTGAACACCTCCAGGGACGGGGCATCCACAGCCTCTCTGAGCAGCTGTTCCAGCACCTCACCACTCTCTCTGTAAAGAATTTCTCCCTGACATCCAACCTAAATCTCCCCACCCTCAACTTAAAACCATTTCCCCTTGTCCTGCAGTTATCAACCCTTTCAAAGAGTTGATTCCCCTCCTGTTTGTAGGATAATTTGCTATGAGAGCTCAAACAAGCTGTAGATGTTCAACAGGGAAGTGTTGTGCACGGCTGCTTCCAGCCCTGCAGCAGAGCTCCATCCCTGCATGCTGTAGCCACGCATTGGGTCACCAATCAGTTTCCCAGTTAAATAAATTCTTGGTGCAACAGCACACCAACTTCTAACATTTGGCTCTGCATGTGTTATTAGAAATGGAGGCATAAACTCCAGAGAGTCCGCAGCACAAACATAGCTCATTTGTCTGGAGCAATATTATTTGGCAGGGAAGTAAAAATTAATACTGTATGTTTTGGAAAGAAAAATGATTTTCCCTAGATCTCACACATAAATAAATGAGGCATATGGAAGGAGCAGACCCAGAGCAGCTCGAGGCTAGTGGGGCCACTGCAGCTGAGAACGTGGTCTGGGGGCTCCCCATGGCCCCACGCTGCAGCATGGGGGCTGGGACACTGCCTGTCACCCAGCATAGCTCCCTTCCTGAGCACACACTGCCCCATCAGCTGTCAGTGGAAAACTTACAGCAGCTGCAAATAACCACAGTGCTGTTAATGTGTAAACACAGCTTTCTGCAGCCTCTTCCTTGCATTTAAATCAGTTTCACTTGAGGAAAAAAAAAAGTTTGTTTTAGCAAGGCTAACCAGTCAGTGATGTGTTTGGCTGGGAACTTGTTATGTTTTGCTACTTTATCATGTATCTATTTCCATGTTCAAAGGCTAGTTAAATTATTTACACTACACTTCATATATTGTGTACAACACTTGCCTTGAAACGAACAGCTGCAGAGCTGAGATCCTCAAGTCCATGCCTTGGAACACAGCGCTACACCTCATGGGCACAGGAAGCCCCACCTGCAGCTCTACTCAACTGGAGAGCCACATGGAAGCATTTAATTCTTTGGGACATTAGAGGACATGAGGTATAAATGAACAAACTGAGTGCTAGCTCTGCAAAAACAACAAATCTGTACAATTGTACAAATCTGCAACATACAGGTGAACCACTATCAGTGGCACCAAAGCTGAAATGCACCACCTTCCACCTCACTGTGTTCACATCCACTGGCTGGCCTCCTTAAATGTTCAGCATCAGTGACTATCAGCAGGTGTAATTTCTGGCAGACATGTAATAGAATATTGGTGGCAAGGTTCAATTTCTACTGCCGTACCACCAGCATCTGGCTCTGACACTGTGAGCCAAATACAACTCTCAACCAACCTGGACACAGAAGTCAGGCAGCCAGTTCTTCTTGCCAAGAATCAATGCTCTACAGCCTTAGCACTCATCTCAGTCTGAGACCTTACCAGCACAGTGTTCTCAACAGCAGCATTTGCAAGACCCAAAATAATAAATAACTAATAAGGCACTGACCCACCCAGTCCCCAATGACCTCTCAGCTTGGGCAATTCTCTGCACCACTGTTGGGTCACCTGAAACTGGGTTTTCCAGCAGAAGGCCCTACATCAGATGGAGGACAAGACAGTAACCCAATCACAAGGCTCAGAGTTCTGCTCCATGTAAATTCATTCCAATTATATAAACTGCCAAATTAAGAAATGAGGTATTTAAAAACAAAGGGGTTATAACAGAGCCACAAATACAAAAACATCACAGAAATCTGTAATTCCATTCCTTGCCTTGCTTGCCTATTGAAGTGCCATATGCTGCTGCAAGTGCTGTAAAAATATCATAATAAGATCATAATTATAAGGTTTGTTGAATTACAGAGTAAACAAGCCACTTATTTACATTTAAATACAAACACTGGTAATTGAAATGTCACATGCTTCTCTGTTCTCAGCTGCAGGAAAATAGCTATCTACTGACAGCTTGATGTGCCTCTCACCAGCAGCCCAGATCCACGATGCTCTCCATGTCGGTCCCTGCTTGTTTGTGTCATTCCACTTCCACCTTCCAGCCCCTGGGCTCAGTGCTATGGAGCAGTACACAGCTGGCAGCCAGTGCTCCCAGGGGCTGACATGGGGAAACGCCACAATGACTTTAGAAAACCAATTTTAAGATGACCTCATTGAAGCCATGCAATCTGAATGCAATCTGATGCATCTGAATCAGGTCTCGTTAGGAGTCCAGCTCAGACTGAAGGTGGGCATAGGCACAACAGACACTTTGGGATTTTGTACATGGTTTCTGCTCCACATACTTCATTTCTGATAGCTCCTCACACCTGGATTGAGTCATGGCCTTGCTCCAAGACTGCTGCTCTCCTGTGTCATGTGGAAGCCAAGGTTGGGGGCGAAATGTATCAGTTTAGGTTAATGGCCCTGTACTTCAGCATGAGTTAATGGTGAAGCTTGCAGTTAGCAACAGCAACTCTAGGCTAATGCTAAAACAGAGGATCTCAGTCACCTGCTCTGCTTCCCTGCACCTTCCCCAAAACAATCCCTTCTTTCTGGTTTAATAATTAAATGTCCCAAGGAAGAATAACTCTGAAAAAGCAGACGAGTGCCTTGAGCTCCGTGAGAACAAGCACCACTCACAGGAAAACACAAGAGGAGAAACTACTCTGGGGCAATCACAGCTCAAGAGAAATCCCAAGACCCAATGGCAAGATAGGCTGCATGGCTGGAGGACAGCAGAAACAGCCAGCCTAAGTGACAGCAGTACCTTTGCACTGGGCCAGCATCACGAGATGTGATATTTGTAGACCATACATTAACATTATTAAGGTAAGAGTGCTAATAACAAGGGCAACGTTTCCATAATTACACTCCCTTATAGGCCCTGGCTTCATACCAGCCTAACAGTGGCAGCATGCAGCACCCTGCAAACACCTGCTGGGTTTGGGGCCACCCAGATGCAACACCACAGTGCATTAATGACCAGGTCTGCTTCTTACAGGATTCTGGCTTTTGTGCTTTTTGGATATCTTTGGTATTGAAGGCCTTCCCAGTAGTATCCCTATGAATCCTGAAGACCCAACAACGCAGCTGCAGATTAGGCTGTAAGAGCAAACAAGGGACAAATCAGCAGCACAGGAGCAGACTCACCTGATTCTGTCTAAAATAAAGTGCCATCCTGCAATACTGGGGGCCATGCTTCCTACACCAGTGCAAGCCATCTCCTCTGAAGCTCACGCACTGTGCTTTCAAGTGTTTTTTTTTGTTTTTAATCTGAGCTTTGGATACTGGTGGATGCCCCAGCAACCACCCTGCTCACTCCTGCCTCCAGCAGGGCCACCTCAGCAGGCTGCTGCAGAGCAATGGCACTAGGCTCAGTCACTCCACAGACAACACAACTTCACACAAAGGGGAGGAAACACAGAAGAGGCACGTGGGCTGCACCCCTTCCCCAGGAGCTGCTAAAACAGTCAGAAAACACCTCATGTTAACTTCCCCTTGAAAATAAGAAGCACTGCACATTCCCATCTTTGTTTCATTTTCGCATACTTGCTTCGTCTCCCCTTCACAAATCATGAAGGTGAATAATGGACCAAGAACAATGTGCGTATGTTTAAAAATATAACAGCCAGCACAAGTCAAGACAAGGATAAATTCTTCCCCAGCAAAGTAAATTAACAACTAAAGTAGTAAATGAAATAAAAATAATAATAACAACTAAGCCACATAGTTAGACGCATAAAACCCTTCCCAGAGGCTCTGGTGAGCAGCCACCAATCTGTCCCACAAGAAGCTTCACCACATTGCCTGTAGAGCCATCCCACTCCACACAAACAGAACACTTGATGGAGTTTCCCCTTTGCCTCCAGAGGAGAGCGCACACACAGCTGACACAGCACCACAGCTACACACCACTCCCCAGCCAAGGTGGGCAGTGACTCCTACCATGGATCTGAACCCTCAGGAGGTGTCCTCCACCCCCAGAACACACCACAGTGGTTCCCCCAGCACATCAAGGACATCGTATTGAGACACTCACCTTAAACAGTCCATCCCACAGCCATGTGCTCCTGCTTCCACATCCCTGCTGTCCCACACTGCAGCCTCCTATCTCAGGTGCACAAACCCCACCCCCTCAATGCAGCCCCCATGTAGGGTCTCCTCCCTTCTCCAACACAGATGGAATTGCCCTCAGCTGGGAGCAACTTGCAATTCAAGTGGCCTAAATTCACCTGTGGCTGCAGTCATCCACACCACAGCTGCATTTTAACCTTAATTATAAAATCCAAGGGAAAATCCAGGCTCTTCTTTCTCCTTTTTTGAGAAGGAAAACAATCTTCTTTGGAAAATGTGAGTGCCATTGCTCTGGCGTTGTGGCCATCTCAGAAGCACATCTGAAGAGGTGACCACCACTGAGGTGTATGACCAAGGAATCCCAACCCCACTGGTGATGTAGGGAAGCCATTGGCCTACAGACACTGGGTGCTGCCAGGAATCCCACTCCCATCGCTCATCCCAGGAATGAAACCACACAGAGGGCTGAGAAATTATGCCTGCAGACAGAGATTTTAGAAAGATCATTGCTGATTGCCGCTTCCTACTGTCATAATGAACCTCCTCATTCTGAAAGTCACTTCAGGAAAACCAATACCCTTTTATGAGTTAAACTGTTCGGAACAACTTTCTAACAATTACTCAACTCCTCTGAAATTTCTTTCATGGGATTGAAGGTTTTTCTCATATCACATTATCTGGATTTCTCATGGATTATGCATTTCTCCAAAACTCGCTATTTGCAGATTAAAGAGAGAAAGGAAAGTTAGAAAGGACACAATAGAAAAAAGATCAGTAAAGAAAAATATTTTAAATATTAATGACCAAGGGGGAAATGGAAACACATTAAAGGCAAATGTGAGAGCTTTTAAATATGTTATTAAAATTGATTTATAAATGAGACTCTTCTTTAACCAAGTGCTTCAGCCTTCACTCCTTATTTCCTTCTGCTGTCTCTCCAAGCATTGGTGTCACCACCCAAAGCCTGTGCATCAAGGAGAAATATCTGCAAAATAATTAGGCTGGCAATGACTGCGTGCTGTTCAAAGGGGAAAACATCACCCTGTTAAGCACCTCGGAGAGGAGATGAAACGCTGGCTGCCACCAACTGCTGCACAGGTACGTGCAGGGCATCGCCCCGAGCCCCAGGGCTGCTCAGCACCATTCCCAATGGGAGCAGAGCGGGCAGGGCAGGGACCTGGCACATCCACAGATGCAGACACCAATTGGTTACAAAGGTAGAAAGAAACATTTCCCATTTTATCCTCCTTGACGGACCCGGCAGCAGAAGCGTATTGCACAAACCGTGCGATTAATGTACCCCAAATAGTGGAAATTATCCTTGAAAGGAATAAATGTTGTAAATCTGAGGGGAAGCACCGGTATATATTTAACAAATTAGTCTCTACATATTTAATGTTCACATAGATAGGCAAAATGCTTTATTTTAGTGCTGCTATCGGCCATAAACCACCATCACGTTAGAGGTGAAAACTCCAAACAGAAATATAAAACATCACTGAGAACCACAGAGCTCATAAGTTTGATTCTGTGGTGAGAATGGTCCACAGAACTCATTCTGAATGTCCTCGTAAGATCCTTTTTATAGCAGGTTATGAATCATCACATGATATCTTTAAATGGATGATCAATACTATATTTTCCCATAAAACGTTTGGTTTGAAATCCGATTTTAAGTGCATTAGAGTTTTTGTGCACCGAATGAGTGAGTGTCATAATAAATTGTCATCGGATACGAAAGAAATATAGCTTAGATTAATTGCCATATTTATTTATGAGTCTATAAAATACATTGTGAAAGTTCTGGCACATTTTTGGGATACCAGCTTGAACTTTCGAGAAAGTTAAAAGCATTAAGTGAGACTGAGAGTAGATTTATTATTGGAATGTTTTTAATTGCAGTTCCAACCAGACACAGGTATTAGAATGGTTGTGCCCTTAATGGCCACGTCTCATGTGTTTTTTCTTTAAAAATGATATACTTCCCATATTTTCATTGATTTTACGAGATTTATTGTAGATTAGCGCTGCCTGTGTGTGAACTTCCCAGCGGTCCCTGCCTCCCCAAGCAGCTGGCCCAGCCCTCAGCACCTCCAGAACATGGCTGGAGGGGGACGGGGGCACTGGAGGGTGTGGGGATGCATCCTGTGTGCATGGCACCGGGACCAACAGACCTCAGGGTGAGAGCAGGGCTCCTGCTCACTGCTCCCTCCTCCAGGGGCAGATTCAGATCTATTTGGAGCAGCAGGCTGAGCCCTTCACTCAGGCTTGAACTAAGGGAGAGGCTCCTTGGGGACAGCTGATTTGATGGGCTGGGATGAGGTGTCCTAGGTTAAGTGCTTTTGGTCTCTGGTATGAGCTATCAGAGCAGCTCTTTCCAATGTGCAGCAAACACGGCTGGGTTTTGGTAAATTACAAATGAAGGTAAATAAGGCAGCAGCTCCAATCCCCATGTTTAATGGGGCACGTAAGCTGGTGATAACTCATGGAAAATAAGGCACCATCACATGTAACCGGCACACTAATTAAAGCATAGATCCTGGAAATTACAGCGAGCAGACTAGGAAATGGAATAAAACTGTCATTCACTGCCACAGAACAAAGATGATGAACGATACCTGCAGTAATACAGATCAGAGCCTCCAGCTCAGAAGCAGCCCGCTCACCCAGACTGCCCCTTCTCTCCAGCAGCACAGCAGCTGCGCAGAGGCCAAGGAGACACTGCATGGTGTGGTGCCCAGCAGCACCAGGTGAGCCTGGCGTCCAGCTCAGCTGTGCCAAAGGAGCCATGGATCACCCTGCTGCACAGCTCCTTTAACAAAGCAGCCTTTCCGTAGTGGCCAAGCAAAGTGAAGGTCCACTCAAGGCCACCACACCGCCCATGGCTCCATTGGCTGTCACTGCCCCTCCCCTCTGTGCTCCTCACAACCCTCCCAGCACCGTAGCAGAGTGCAGGAGCATCCGACACCAGTGGAGCAAAACCATTCAGCTCCTCCAATTGCCGTAGGTGCACAGCTAGCCAGCAACACCATTTTGATGATCCCTTCTGGAGTATGAATGCCCAAAGACAACCAGCGTTATTCCCACTGTGTTCCAAAGTTGCTCTAAAAAAGCCCCCCAGCCCCTCGTGTTTCTCCCCCAGTTCACAGGGCAGCACTTTATCCTCCCAATTACATCTTGCCCCACACCAGCGTGTGTCCCACGCTTCGCTGTGCCAGTTCTCCCCTCTGTCCTGAAAACAGTTCTATTTTCTGCTTGTATGCTAAGCAATTAAAATGCTTTATCTCCAACAAGATATTAATCTTAATACTGTCCTAATTTGTTTCATCTTTTTCTGCCTCTCATGCAGAAATCGGTCTTGACAATAGCCACTGAGATAAGGGCAGTGCCCAGCGAGCTGCACAATGCACCATCATATACACTATTTTAGTTTGTCAAAACAATTAGTGTTCATTTTGGCTTTATTCAGTTAAATCTACAATGACTGATCAGTATAAATTATGTATTAGGCTGCCCAGCTGTACTTGTTTATTCATGCATGGACTTGAAGAATTTTCATTTTCTCAGTACAAAAAAAAAGATGCGGCCAAAAGAATCCCCCCATATTCTAAAATATAAAGAGACTTTATTCTCCACCACATTTCTGCTGCTTGTTTTTGAAGCTGCTTTGTTCTTGCCTCTCTCAGAACGTTATTCTTCCTTCCCAGAGCCGCTGCTCTAACGCTTATGTCAATTAACTTATTATTTCCTTCACAGTTATCGGCGCCTGTGTTTGTGTTGCTGCAAAGCATGCACTGCTCCTCTCAATTACCTCTAAGCAAAGAGGTATCACAGCTAAAACAAATGGTGGTGGTTGTAAAAGCACCAAAAATCACAATGTGGGCTGCATCTGAACTCCTGCCTTGCTTCAAGAGGAACAGCTCGGGGAAATGCGTACTGTTGTGCTCCCCTCTGTCAAGAACAGAAGTTTGTGAATTGAGGGGATTGCTGTGGATCTGCCTGTGCTCACAGTCACAGCCCTGGCTGGGCAACTCAGAACAGGCACTGTGTTGGGCACATGTGGGGACAGCTTAAGTGGGGCACGGACGGCACGAGTTTGGATAAAGAGAAATCTGCAGTGACCTCTTACAGCACCAGTTCACCAGTTATGCTTCTCTGAGAGGCAGCAGAATGAAATCAAAGCTGTTTCCCTGCAACGAAAGTAGCAAATTGCACGTTGCTTCCCAAAGCACAGAACCAGGCTGAGCTCAAGATGCTGCTCACAGACAGCTGGGAAAAGGCAGAGCCCTCATTGCTGCTGGCCGCAGCCGGGGCCTAAGGGCAATTCATGGGGTAGCTCCTGGGCACAGGGAGGAACAGAGCGTGCGGCAAAACACTTCCATAGGGCCAAGCACTGCAGGAGCATGGCCATGGATCACAGCTGGGCTCAGCTAAGCATGCCCAGCAGTCAGAGATGCACTCAGGTTGGCTGTACAACTAAAGTCGGAATACGCAATGCCTGCTTCTTTGGCGGACAACACACGTGCTGGTAAAAACTAAAAAAATAAAAAATAAAAAACCATGAATAAATTAACAAATGAAGGAAAAAAGAGGGAAAAAAGAAGGAAAAAAACCCCTCAATTTTGCTGAATGAAGTGCTTTAGAACAAGTGGTTTTATTACTTTATAATTAGCATAATTTCCCCCAGAGGGATTCTCGCAATTAAATAATTAGCAGTAATGCTCCCCAGAGGTACTCCGTCAGGACGCTCCCAGCCGCCCCGCAGCCCCGCGCAGCGCCCCGCCCGGCCCGGCGCGCAGCTCGGCAGCGCCACCCGTCGGCACCGGGCGGCACCGGGCAGCGGGACGGGCAGAGCGGCCGCCGCCCGCCGGGCCCAGCGCCGGAACGGGGAAAAGTTGTCGGCTTTTTTTTTTTTCTTCTTTTTTTTTTTCACCTTTTTTTTTTTTTTTTTTTTCTTTTCCCCCTTTTAATTTCTAGTTTTGTTCGTTTCCCCCAGAAAGCAAATCGCGGCCGGGCCCGTCGCAGGGGGATCCCCGTTTACCACCCGCGGATGTCGCCTCAAAGGCAAACCCGCACGATGGCCGCTGCCGTCAGTTAATCGGTGCCGCTGGGCGCTGCGGTGCGGACTGGGCCGGGCTGCGGGCAGCCATCCACCCCTACCCGCCCCGACCTCTCCTCTAGGGAGGCACGACCCGGGCCCGGCTCCGCTCCGCTGCGGGGGTAACCGGGGATCGGACGGCAATAGAATCCCGTCGGGAGTCCGGCGGAGCCGCTTGCCCACCGCCTGCCCTCCGTCCGAGCCCTGGGGAAACAAGCTCGCTCAGTGCCGCGATTTCCCCCCTTATCACAATTTTTTTTCCCCCGGAGTCAAATTCGGATTGCTTAAAAAATAAAAGGAGCGAGACCAACAGGGAAACACTCGCTGCCTGCCTCCGCCCCAACGGGACGGCACCGCGGAGCTGCGGGCGCTGCCGGCCCCTGCCCCGTCGCATCCGCTACCGCTATCGCTGCCTCTGCCCGCCGCTCCCCATCCCTACCCGTACAGCTGCCCCTGCCCCATTGCATTCCCCCGTCGCTGTCCCTATCCCTATTCCTATCCCTACCCCTGCCCTGCCCGCCGCTGCCCGCCGCTGCCGGCAGCCCGTGACGTCAGCCCGCCCGCTCCTCGCCCACCGCGGAACGCTCGAGACCTATAGAGCAGAAAATAATGCACCAAGCGGGTCCGTGTCTTGCGAGCCCGACGTGATTTCCCCCCTCCTTCAAAAAGAGGGAAAAAAAAAAAGCAAAAAAAAAAAAAAGCCCCTTTGCACTTAAACTCTTTATACATGTGGGGTGGCTTTTTAAACTCCCTCTATCCAAACATATTTATTCAAAGCGATGGGAAGCGGGGGGCAGCCGATTTTATTTTTGTTTAACCCAGGCAGGGAGCCCCCCCCGCCTCAGATGTCGGGCTGCTTTTCTTAAGTGCAATCATCTATAATTGAGCAAAAAAAAAAAAAAAAAAAAAAGCCATACGTGGAAATGTGTGTGTGAGAAGGTGCATCCTGAAGCGGGGTTTAGTTACAATCGATCTTGGGGGGAAAATATTGCCTATGGTCCAAAAATAAGGAGCGGCTATGTCTTTCTCCCAGTTCGGATACCCCTACAGCACCACTTCGCAGGTAAGGCGAGTGAGCAGCACTCACTTTTGTTCAGATTCCGCTGCTGCCGTCCAGATGTCTGTTCCCCCTCCCTTTTTTTCCTCCCTTTCCCTTACTTAGAGTCTTTTTTTAAAAGGGCACATCTGGAGCCTTTTTTTAAAAAATGTGCGTGTGTGTTTATGTCTCGTTCGTGTCGTGTTAGGCTTAAACAAATAGCTCGCAGTTCGCACAGCGAAAGGCGTTTGGGAAACCGGTGCTTCCTGCCCCCGCTCCCCTTCCACCGCTCACTCGGAAGCGCAACAAACAAACACACGCGCGCTCCGTCCCTCCGTGCCGCGCTCCCCGGGCGCCGCTCCCCGCGGAGCCGCCGTCGGACCCCGCACCCCGGGGCGCTCCGCACCGCCGCCCCGCGCCGCGCCCCGGCTTGGGTGGGACGGTTCGGGCGCCGCAAGCACGGCGAGGTGCGTGTGCCTCCCCCGCTCGGGAAGTTCGCCGTCCCTTTCAACTTATTGAAATCGAGTGCCTTCGATTGCGTTAGCTGACATATTTACTGCTTTGTCTATTGTGGAATTAACTGTAATCGCAACTTCTTGCCTTGAAATCGATGCTAACGGACCGAGGGGGGCGGGCAGGGGGGAACCGCGCGGATCCTTTGCCATTTTCGAGAGCGACCGTTCCCTCCGAGTTCCGCCCGCTCCGCTCCGCGCGTCCCCGCTCCCCGCCGCTCCCCCGCCCCCGCCCGCCCCCGCCGCTCCGGGGCTGCCCCGCGGCCGCTCAGCGCGCCCCGTCTCTCCGCCGCAGTTCCTGGTGCCCGGCAGCCCCGGCGCGTCCTGCTGCGAGCCCGCTCCCCGCTCCGGCCCGGATGCGTCCTCGGCGCCGGCCGCCGCCTCGCTGTGCTGCGCCCCGTACGAGAGCCGGCTGCTGGCGCCCGGCCGCGCCGAGCTCAATGCGGCGCTGGGCATGTACGGAGCCCCGTACGCCGCCGGCCAGGGCTACGGCAACTACCTGCCCTACAGCGCCGAGCCCGCCGCCATCTACACCGCGCTGGTGAGTGAGGGAGCGAGGGAGCGCCCGACGGCCGCGGCGGCGCGGCTCAGCCCTGCGGGGCCGTCGAGGGCCGGGGATGGGGTCGGGGTCGGGGTCCCACCGCTGCCGCTTGCCTTGCAGAACCCCCAGTATGAGATCAAGGATGGCGCCAGCACTCTGCACTCGGGGATCACGCAGCCCGCCGCTTACTACTCGTACGAGCACTCCCTGGGGCAGTACCAGTACGACAGGTAACCGCGCCGCCGGAGCGCCAGGGGAGGCGGCCGGGAAGCCGGGCGGGCAGGGCCGGGATGGGGTCGGGCACCCCTCACGCCGCTCCCGTAGGTACGGGCCAGTGGATTTCACCGCTTCGGCCCGGCGCAAGAATGCCACTCGGGAGACGACGAGCACCCTGAAGACGTGGCTGTACGAGCACCGCAAGAACCCGTACCCCACCAAGGGCGAGAAGATCATGCTGGCCATCATCACCAAGATGACCCTCACCCAGGTCTCCACCTGGTTCGCCAACGCGCGGCGGCGGCTCAAGAAGGAGAACAAGATGACCTGGTCTCCCAAGAACAAAGCGGGGGAAGAGAGAAAGGAGGACGGCACGCGGCACGACGGGGAGTTCGGCGCGGGGAGCGACGGCCGAGGTAGGGCAGGGCGGGACAGGACGGGTCGGGCGGCGCGGAGAGGCCCCGGGCCCCGCACCTGCCCTAAGGACCCGCCGCCCCCTCCCGCTGTATGTTGAGCAGAGCGGAAGAGCTGCAAGGAGGACAAGGAGCTGCGACTCAGCGACGTGGACGACCTGGAGAAGGAGGACGAGGAGGATGAGGACGAAGAGGAGGCGGGGAAGGCGGCGAAGGGCCGGCCCGGCTCTCTGCAGGAAGCCCCCGGCCCCGGCGCGGCTCTGCCCGGGGCCCCGCGGAGCGCCTGCAGCGTGCCCGGGCCGTGCCGCGCCTTCCCCTGCCCTCGGGCCCCCTCCGCGGCCCCCGCTGCCCTCGCCCCGCCGCCGCCCTACGCGTCCCCGGAGAAGCCGCGCATTTGGTCGCTGGCCCGCACGGCCGGGGCCAACGCGGCGCGCAGAGGCAGCCCCGAGGGTCGCGGTACGGAGGAGGGCGGCGGGGCGGCGGGGGAGCTGCCCCCGGCCGCAGAGGCCCCGTTCCGGAGCTCCGCCTTCAGCCCCCAACCCGTCCCGCGGAGCTGCGCGTCCCACCGCGGCCAGGGGCAGCCGTGCCAGTACGCGGCGGGCGAAGGTACCCGCGCCGGCGGGGCGGCGGGGGGGACGGGGCGGACGGGGCTGCCGCTTCCTGCGCGCCCGCGGCCCTGAATCGTGCCCGGCGGCCCGGGATGCGGCGGGACGGGTCGGGCGGAGCCCCCGCGAGCTGCGTGTATCTGTGCAGGCTTCGGGCGGGGCGGCGGGGGCGGCCCGGGAGGCGCCGAGCCGGGCGGGACGTGCCTGGAGCGGCTGCGGACGGCCTTCAGGCCGGTGCTGAAGAGGTGAGGTAGGTGAGGGGCCGCCCGCTCCGCCCCGCTCCCGGCGCTGCCCCGGCCGGGCGCGTCCCGGAGGTGCCCGTCCCGGGCCGCTCACTCCGCCTCTCCCCCTCCCCCCGCTCCCGCAGGGCCGCCTGCCCCTTCCTGAGCGCCGGCGGCGGAGCTCTGGCTGCAGCCAGGCTCTCGCCCTGAAGCAGGACCCGGTACTGCCCAGCGCCGAGCCCCCGGCCCGGGCACGGCGGGCACCGCTGCTCGCAGGGCGGGCGGAGCGGTCCCGACCTCGATGCCGCTCGTTAAATACGCGCGATTGATGTCTTTACCAAAACCGAGACTCAGCTTTTCTCCCGTTTCCCCACGTCGTGCTTTTGTTGTTACTTTCCCCCCAAACCCGCTGGTTCCATTGCTCGGAGCGGCGGCGCACGACGCGCAGTCCCCGGCAGCACTGTCCCGGCCGCGCCGTGACCCCGCGGCACTCGGCGCTGCTCCGGGCGGGGACGGGGCGGCGGCGGTCGGGCGACCTCGGTGGGTCCGGGCCGCCGCCTCCGCCCCGGGCAGCGCTGCTCTCCGCGGGACGGCCGAAAAAGGGAAACCGCATCTCTGCATTCTTTCTGTTTAATTAGAAGTGTCATCAAACACTTTGTGTTCGAACTAATAAACCAAGCAGGGATGAGGAAAGAATGTTTCTTTGTTCCTGTTTCTAGAAGCAGTGGCAATAATTTAAATTAATAACTGCGGTAATTAAGAGGTCATCTATAGATCAAGCCGATACCTGCCATTTCGAAGTTCACCGGGGTCAGCATTTACATTAAGTCATTTGTGGTCAATAGAGTCCAATGAATTCTGCCTTAATAAATCAGGGAAATCAATCTTGAATATCGAGTACACTTCTCTATGTTTACCCAAGGTACCGAAGGCAGCGGAGGGAATTCCTGGGGGTGCGGAGTGGGACTGGGGCAGCGGAGGGGCAGCGGGGCCGGGCCGAGGCGGGGTGGGAGCGCGCGGCCGCGGGGCTCTGCGGTCCCGGGGCGACCCCGAGCGGCGCGGTAACAGCGCGCTGTGTCGCAGTGACCCGCAGCTTAGGGTAGGGGAAATTAAGCTGCGAAAAGATAAACATTATTTCAAGTGGGATTTGAAGGATTAGGGCCTGTAATAAAGAGTATTAGGCCCTTTCGGAGGGTTCTCGAAAGACGACTTGGCCGCTCCTCCTGTGCCACCGGCGAGGCCGGGTGCCGCCCCGAGGAGCGCAGCGCAGGGTCCCCACGCGGCTCCATCCCGGCTCTGCGGGGACGGGACGCCTGGAGCCGCCCGCGGGAGGCGAAGCCCCGGAGCCGTCCCGGCAGCGCCCCGAGGGGCGGCGGGGGCTCGGCGGGGCCGGGAAGCTTTGGGATGCTGCTAAGGCAGGCACGAAGGTACCCTCCGGGAGCCTTAAGACTCGTGTTTTTTATTACTTTGCCTCCCTTTTTATTAAAGGTCAAGCGAGCGAGATGCAGATTATCCCGCCCGCCCGCCCGCCCAGGACTCCTCTGCAATCTGTCACGCCGGCAAGATATGTATCGCAAATCTCTCCAAATATAATCTCCCGGAATCATATTCCGAATACTGTTTTGATTAAAAACCAGAGCGCGGATTGACGGAGAACAAATACCGGGAGCGGAGCACGGATCGGGGGATCGGGCTCGGCGGGCTCCAGAGGGGCGTACCGTCCCGGTGCCGTAAGGCCCGCGACAACCGCCCGGAGCGAGGAGCGGACAGTGCCGGCCTCCCCCCGCCGCTCCCAGTGCCGCCGGTGCGGTCCGGGTGCCGCACACACTCCGTTGCGCCCGCTCAAAGGCCGCGCCGCGCTCGCTAATGAACTTTTCTCCGAGACAATTAGGGGCTCGGCGGTGCGGGGGCCGATGAAAGGCCGCCTTTGTGCGGTCGAGACGTTGAGGCTCTGCCCGGCCCCCCCGGGCTTCCTGCGGCCCCGTGGTGACCCGCCCTGCGGCACGGCCCGGCGGGGGCAGCGGCATTCCCCGGGCGGCCCCTCCGGGCTGCACCCCGCACACGGGGGCCGCCATCCCGCTCCTCCCGCCCGCGGACTGCTGCGGTCAGCAAAAGCGACGGCTCGTAACGGGGTGGGCGCCGGGGGGGAGGAGAAAGCTGTAGAAAGGCGCTCCGGGGAGACGTGAAGGAGGGCTCGAGTTCTGCGACTGGGTGGGAGGGAGGTAAGGGGAGAGCTGGAGAAGAGCGTAATTCCCCACCGCTTTCCCCAAGTCCCCCACGCTGCCCTCGGGCACCTGCTCGCTGTGCTTCTGTCCCTCGTGTACCAGTACAAGCGCTCCTGTTGTCCCTGGGGTCACGGCATGGCCCCGGACACAAGGCACCGCCTGGCTCAGTGCCTCCTGGTCTCATGCTTCCCCTTGCTGGAGGGTGGGAGAGGAAAGCTTCACTCACCCCTGCACCCCACACCAGGACAGCGGCTGTGACAAGGAGCAGGATGTCAGCCCTTGCTCTGCTTGGTGCCCTGCTGTCCTTCCCCTGAAGGGCAGAGCTGCCCAGGGCAGCAGGAACAATTCTGTCATTCTCACAGGAGGAAAAACACAGCCCTTGGAGATCCCTCCTTAAAGGAGCAGAAGTTGTAGAACTACATGGATACTGAGGTAATGAAGCAATGGACTGCAGCAATTGGTTCAACACAATCTCAAAGGCAGCATGAACAGCTTTTGGGCCAAATGCCATTTCTGGCCCAAAGCATCTGCTGGAGAAAGGCACTATATTACTTGTGGCTTTTTTTTTTTTTTTAACCTAACGTTCATCTGAAAATAAATTGCAGGCCAGAACAGGTGGATAACATTCTGGAATGATTTAATGATTTATTTAATCTGGATTCTCTTTCAATCTACTTAGCAGGATGAATACTTTTTTTAGCCCGAATCCAAAAGCTGGGTTTTTCATCTAAAGAAGAGAAAATACCCCAACAGAGCTCTGTGCACCAAGGTGTGCTCTGTAGCGCTGCCTGCAGCACATTGGTCATTCTGGGGCTGCTGAGAGCCCCCAGAAAACCAGATTTTCTTCCTTGCCATCTGCACAGTGCTTCAGAAGGTATCTGCTCTTCTTTGTGCAGTGTCTGTGCAATAAGGCAGCTGATCTTAGCACCAGGCACTGCGCCTTCAATCTGAATATGGGCAGCTTTCAGCCTGTGAAGACAGCCGCTTTCCAGCTCTCCCTCTCCATACAGCAGCTTGGGGCACCAGTGATCAGAGAGTGACCAGAGAGTGATCAGAGAGTGACCAGAGAGCAAGTGCTGCAGCACAACACCAGCAGACACGAAAGCAGTGTTTCCCATCCCCTTGCCCTTGGTAGAGCCTGGGAACCTGGCCAGGCTGAGGGACTTCCAGCCCCTGCCCTACTGGGGACAACTTGGTCACCTGCCAGGTGCTTGGCTGCAGAGTCTGTGTGGAACGGCAGTGTGAAGAAGCATGGGAGTTGAATCATGCTTAACCCCAAGCGTAACGCTGCAGCCACAAGCCCTTGCCTGGCTTAGATGACATATCCAAGTGGATTCTCTCTATTTTAAAGGCACACATCATCCACTTAAAACACCTCCAAGATGCCCTCCATAGCTAGCTGCTTAATGGAACATCTTAAATATATCCACCAGCCATGAAACAAGCAGTGCTGGAGCTCCCTGCTGCCACAGCCAATCCCACTGCTGCTCATTATGGGTAACAGAAAAATATCACCTCCACATCACTGTGTTCAGGTCTTCCCTAGTGAACCACGAGAGGCACCGGACAGTGACATAGTGGGTAAAAGTTAATGTCTGTAAAGAGAAATGATTTCTCAAAACAAATGCCAAATGAGGGATTTTTTTTTTTTTTTTATCAGACACTTGTTTGCTAAATATTCCTGTGAGCCATCAGTACCCAGAGTACTGTGGGTAAAGCAGTGCTGGCTGCCTTAGCTGGGGGAAGGCAGCTTCTGCCAGCAGGACTTCAAATGTCCCATTCCTTAGCACCTGCCAAAGGGAGCTGATGCATTCCTGTTCCCCCACATCACGCCCTCACTGAGGCATCTCACAGAGGCACTGTATCGGGCCCATCTGCCTATCAAGGGTCACAATTTACCTGCAGAAAAATCAATTGCCAGTAAAACTCCTTGAGTATCCTGTAGAATTCAGAAATGTAACATATATTACTCTTCTCCCTGAACTTTCCCATAAAATATTGGCTTACTCAGTATTCTGTGGCAGGAAATTAATAAGACTTGTCCTAGTTCCTCTCAATTGCAGTGATAATATAACCTCACTTTCTCTTCACACACACTGAGAACTGGAGCTACAGATATAATACATGGTATTCCATAAATGAATCAGATGTAATTACACTGGAAGAATGTAGTCGTAGGGGCAATTGTATTTGGAGCCTAACTCCAAAAGTTAATAACAGTGACGGGCTCTCTGTCACTCCCTCACCCCAAATCACAGAGCCACACTGCATTACGCAGTGCCCCAGGAGGAGCTGGCTCCTTCAGCCTCACCCAGCAGAAGATGCTGGGCCCTGGATTTGCTTTCAGGGTGCTCTGGGTTTTCTTTGGTGAAATAAAACTTGGGGTCAGATTTCTTATGGAAACAATGCTCCTGTAGTCACCATGAGAGAACACAACCACATGCCCACCATTTCTTAATTTGTTAAATTAAACGATGTATCTCAGCCAATTGCAAACATGAGTGCCCATGCTACTGCCTCCTTACATAAACTGTGAAAGAAGTCTGTGCCACCCACAAGCAGAGCAGCCCCAGAGCATCCTCTCCAGAGGTCCAGGGACCAAAATGGTTGTTCAACAAGTGTTGGCATCAAAAGTAGAGGAGCAAGAAATGAAACCCACAGACCAGAATGGTAAGGAAATTTCTGCTGCAGAGCTCTATCACTCTTTTAGCCACCCAGGCTCTGGCATGCAGACATGTCCACAAAGCTCTGCTAGCAGCAGTTGTTAGTCCACACCCTAGGTCACAACTTTACCTTGATCAAAGTGAGCAGCAGACCCTGACCTTTCCCTCCAGAGATGCCCAAAGACAAGAGCAGGAGCTCCGGGCTGCAGCTGGCTCACAGCAGGTGCTTACACAGCCTGCACCACGCCAGCCACACTGCCTGCAGTCGTGTCCCCTGTGCACGGCTTGCTTCCTTGGAGGGAGTGTTGGGCTTTGTGAAGGATATACCTGTTTGTTATCTTGATAAATGACACATTTTTCCTACTTGATTTGCTGGGGACTGAGTGACCTGGCAATAAAAATGACTTCGTATTGCTGCTTAACTCTTATTGATGTCTTATTCAGCTCCCATTTACATACATGGGAAGCAGAATGTAAGCCCTGCTCCTGAGCAGATCGCAGGGGATTCTCTGATGGGTGCTGCCCAGGATGAACTGCTCACACCTCTGTCCCTGCACGGTGACTGCAGCAGTGCTCCCAAACTGCCGGGGTTTGTCTCACTGTTGCAAAGACTACAGCATCCCACAGCAGCACTTCACTTGACCGTATTTTAAAATTAAAAACAAACTAAGAAACAAACGAAGCTACCAAACCTGAGGACAATTTTTTTGTTGCTTAATTCCAGCAGGAAAAACCCCAGTGAATACACTAACAGCAACTTCCCCCACTCCTGTCTGTTTCATGCACGTGAAACTTCTGCCAAGGGGCTTTGCCAGGACCAGAACAAAATCCCTGGGGACTCTTTCCCAGAAACCCGATCACTGCCATAAAGTTTCAGTAACCGATCCTGAATATCTGAATTTCAGACATTTCAGATCCAAACCCATACATAACACCACATCTTTGCAGAAAAACCTGGTGCAGTTAAGCGGTAGAGAAAGATAACAGATTCATTTCTATTGGACTTCGAGGTGCACTCTGCAGTGGTGTTTTATATTAGTCGTACATGTTTTATATAAAATATAGAGATAAATTTACATTTATCAGGCAGTTCTGAAATGTTAGAAGACATTGTTAATGTCTTAATAATTCAGTGAAATTCTTCCCTCACAACATCTCTTTCCCTTTTGTTTATGTTTTGGGAGGAAATGTCAGCAGTACAAAGCAATGGTGCTGCACAAAACAACCACCCCACCAGAGATGCTGCAAATCAACAAAAGAAATGAATACAACCAGGAGAGAGCTCTGTAAGGAGATCCCTGGTGGAAGGAAGTGAATAAGTGAATGAATGGAGTTTTACACAAACACAAACACACACTTATCATTTTTTATAATCAGAAAACTATTGTTTTTTTCTTTCTATTTGAGTCATCTCTTCATGCCACTCCAGGTGCCACTGTGCTCCTCCCATTCTGAAGCTCACCTGATTTAAAGATCAAACCAGGATTTAAAGAACATGAAGAAAAGAAACCCCAAAGTTCATCATCACCTGGCCGGTGGCAGGTGCAGATACACAGAGTATCTGACGGTCCTCCCTTGCCTGAAAATAGCTTTAAAGCAGCCCCTCGTTGCCTTTTGGGAAGCGAACTGTCCTTAATCCTGAGGTACAAACATTTTAGGATTTCTTTTTTTTTTTTCTTTTTTTTTTTTCTAATCTATCATCCAGGCAGCTGCATGTACATTACAGAACACCGGCATTCCACACCCTTACGAGTTAAGAAGAGATTACTTTGCAGGGCAAATATTGCAAGCACTTTCCACTTCAACCTGTGCACGCAGTTTTCTGCAGCCATCACAAATAAATGGCAGGAATATCCGTGGGAAGAGCAGCGTTTAAGCACGTAATGGAAACCCCAATGGAAAGCAAGTTGTGAATGCATACTTCTGCCCATTAGCCCTGGAGTCACATTTAGCCATGCAGAGAACAACAACAAAAAGATCTAAACCGGTTGTTTACTGCTCAGACTACAGCCTGTTCAAATGCCCCTTGTTCCTGTAGCAATAACACGCCTTTCCAGGATTGTGGCTGATTTTGATCAGTCATACCCAGCCGTGCCTCAACCCATTTCAAAATGATTAGAGCCTGGTCATATTTTAAGTGTCTATGAAATTATGCAAATGGAATCTGTACCAGAAAATCAGATTGCCAGATAATTGACCATTAATCTTTGATAAAAGTTTAAAAAAATTAAAGCAATCAGAAATCAGCTTAGCATACAGTCTCTCGGGCCTTATTTTGGTCCGGTAAGTCTGTACGCTAAGCTGATTTCTGATTGCTTTAAGTTGTAAAAATTGCTTTTTAACCCACGGATATCAATGAGATTGCACCTGGAGTAAGTCGGGCTGCACTTGATCCGCCGTGTGCCTTAATCACAGTATATTTTTGTTAAAACCCAGTATTTGTGTGGATCTGGGGATGCTGATTTGTTCGAGCGCACGATAATCTCCCCTAAGCCCGTCAGGATACAGCAGGTTAATAATGCCGTAAGGAGAATCCAATTTATTCATAAAGCACAGCGCCTGAACCAAACTGTTCTTTTGCGGCCGCGCCGCTCCCCATCGGCGGCGGCAGACAAAGGGCTGCGTGTGCAGCCAATGGTGCAGGGAGCGATGGCGCGGCCGGCCACGCGGCCGTGAGCCCGCAGCACATGCAGGCCCACAGCACGGCGCTGCCGCTCGACGCGCCGGCACCGCGGCCCTCGTTAGTGACCGCGCTCCGTCTGCACGCCGAGCGCCCGCTCGCTGTTTGTCAGAACGTAATGAGCACACGCTGTCAGACCTTCCTTCCTCTGTGACCAACGAAGTCGAGATAAATCTGGAAGCTGGGCTTGCTTTGTGCTAAAGAAAACCCAGCGTTTCCTCCCTGAAGTGCAAACTGCCGCAGTCTGTGAGCTCTGAGCCCCACCACCTGTCTGCGCTCCTCTGCCCGCACCAAGAAGCATCTCTGCACAGCTCTGCGGGCCGTTCTCTGCTGCCGAGCACAGCACAGCTCCTCCTTCCAGACCTCCCCTCTGCTGCCCTGCTCAGAACTACTGCGACAGGGTGACAGGATGGATCCCTGCAGGATGGGCACCCAGCAGGTCCACCCTGCCAGAACATCCCCTTCTGAGATCTCCAGGTAAGGGAAATGCAACAGCAGCCAACACACAGCTTCAGACTCATCCACATAATATATGCTTCTGGTAAAGTTACTGGTGAATCATAGAATTATAGAATGGCCTGGGTTGAAAAGGACCATAATGCTCATCTGGTTCCAACCCCCTGCTATGTGCAGGGTCACTAATCACCAGACCAGGCTGCCCAGAGCCACATCCAGCCTGGCCTTGAATGCCTCCAGGGATGGAGCCTCCTTGGGCAACCTGTTCCAGTTCCTTACCACCCCGTGTGAAAAACTTCCTCCTAATATCCAACCTAAACCTCCCCTGTCTCAGTTTAAAACCATTCCCCCTTGTCCTATCACTATCCACCCTCATAAACAGCCATTCCCCCTCCTGTTGTTACACTCCCTTCACGTACTGTTAGGCCACAATGAGGTCTCAATGGAGCCTTCTCTTCTCCAAAAGATAATGAAGGTAATTAATATATTGAACAGACTGCTGAGGAGATCCATCATCCACTAAGCACCAGAATTCCTAGAAAATAAACCATTCAGCATGCTTCAGTTCAGCTCAAAGCTGCAGGTGCAGCAGTAAAAAGATGAGACCGAAATCTACGCTTTATGTTTCACAGGCGGCTGACCTGAATGCTCTGAGCATTTTCTCCCAGGACAACAGTGACTTTGCTGATGCGATGGAATTTTTGCTAAAACCAGAAGTCAAATCACCTTCCTCTCCCCAGGATGCTGCAGTAATGAAGTCTGTCATGAGCTGGTAGGGATCCAAATGCTGTAACTGCTGCTAGGGCTGTGCCCAAGGACACCAGCGCTCCTGGTCAGCGTGGCTGAGCACAGTGCCAGAGAGCTGTTCATGCTTCAAACAATTCCTAAACAACTACACTTTTACAGGTGCTTGCCAGAAGCGTTTTCTCACATGTGCAGCAGAGACTAACATGGAAAAATGCTGTCAAACATTGCTGAGATCTCAACACCTTAGCACCGGCAACTGCTGATTTCAAACCACTTCCCACATTCTCACCAACACAGCAGCTTTATTCCACATCAGCTGGGTTGCTCATTTCCATTCCTTCATAGAACTGTCTGGGCAATCCTACAGCATGGAATCTGTGCATGGAACAGGAGGAGACTCCCTTGCCACTGACCTCCCAGGTGTTTCAATAAATAAAGGAAATACAAACTAGAGCAAAATGGGATAATTCAGTGAAGAAGGCAGCTCAGAATTGAAGTGGGAGTCAGAAGATCCCTCTGGTCCACTAAGAGCAAAGCACCATATTCAGTAACGGCAACATTGCCTAACTGAGGCCAAGTGGGCCTTGACCTGCAGGACACAGGGAAATGCAATTGGGCTGAAGTAGCCCATGGTATCTCGTTTTATTTTTGGAGAAAAGCTTTTCAGCTTCATGCAAATCCTGAGGGACAAGTCACCTTGCTCTGGACAAAGCATGCATCTCATGGGTAGGTCCTACTGACAATTTGAAAACTTAGGTTATGAGAACACTCAAGACTTCGCACACGGAGCACAAAAATAAGTCTCCAAATACTCAGACACGGTGAAAACAGCCCTCAGTGAGGATGGAAATGTTGCCACAACCACCCAGCCATGTCTGTGTATCCTCAGGCATCTTTTGGCTAATTCCAGCTCTGGGCTTCAGCTTGCTGAGCACAGCCACATGCCCACACCACCATCCTGCACCGCAGTTCTCTTCTGCAGGCTCTGATGGAGCAATCCACCATTCCGCTCTTCCAGTTGCCTTAGCAGGGCAAAAAAAGCTAGTTCTAAAACTTTTAAAACTAGTTCCTCCTGATAAAAGGAGTACAGGACGGCTGCAGGAAGGCTTAAGGCACTTAGGAACACACTTCAGGATGGTCAGGGAGGCATTCCTGGATCAGCAATGCGATTTGACCCAAAAGTTTCAAACTTCCAGGATTTGCATGAGGAATTTGCTTTTTCCAGGTTGTTTGCCCATCCCCTGCCTTTGCCTGTGGCCCAGGGGCTGTGGGACTGGCGGCTCTCCCTCTGCCAGAGCAAACTCACACGAGCAGCACGGCTTTGATGGAAAGCTTTGTTAGAAGAAGGGCCATAAAGTTTACAGGCAGAGGAAAAGGTTCCCTGGATTTACGTAAGCCTGCTTGGCAGAGAATATGTTAACAGTTGACCGTGAGGGTTTGGAGGGAAACAAGCTGCTAGGATGCTGGCAGGGAAAAGATGGCTTCATCCAATTCCTGCAGTGCCAAGCTCCTCCGCCCTCTCTCAGAGCAGCATTTAGACAAATGCCAACATTTTAAAATTAAGTGGCCCCATCATTATTAATTCATTTGGTATTCATTGTAACAGCATTAATCATAGTAAACTGCGGCAGCTTTATTACACATGTAATGTGTACTTTCCCTGGATTTCCCTGTAAAATCTCTGACATTGCTAACAATGTAAAGACAATGAGATGTTACAACCAAGCAAAACAATAATAAACACGTAACTTAATAAATCATTATTCTGCCCGCAAGTATGCTAAAAAATAAACCAGGGGGAAAAAAACAACGTGCAATAAGTGACATCAGTGAGTTTGAGGCTTTTGGATGCAACAAAGAAACAAACCAGCATGCTAATATGACATTTACAAATAATACCTAACCGCAGCCTAATTAACTTATTGTGTGCTTACTAAACTAGCATACATATTATATTAAAGAAAAACACTTATTTGTTCTGTTGCTAAGAAACTTCAGACATTTGCATATTTAACAAATTGTTAGAGTGTTTTTAACCAGAACCCATCACTATTTATAAAAGACAAATTTAAAACATGAGATCAAAGGCACAACATTAATTTTTCTTTTGTCAACTGTCTTTGTTCAGTGGCTCAAAGAAGCAGTTTTATAGCCAGCTGATACATAATGAAACATCTGGTATTATTCTGAATTACAGCAGAACCCACTAATAGTCAGGGGCTTCTCTGGATTTTTCATACAGCAGTCAGCATCCTGCAGGGAGCGAGCCGGCAGCGCTCACTTGAGGAACGGGCCTTTGAAATCTGGGCATGACTTTGCTGTGCAGTACTGGCTATCAGCAGAACCATCACCAGAGGGAAATCTTACACTCTGAGCCTTCCCTGCTGCTCACTGCTCCTCTCTCCCACCTTGCATTACAGCACTATCCCCACCCTCAGTCGTTCTTGTAGAGAAAACGGGGTTTCAGTTTCCAAAGAGCTCTACTTCCCACCAACTCCTGAGCACTGGGAGCTCAGGTGCACTTCACCACTTGGCACCTTACATGGAAGGATACATTTCCCCACATAAAAGCCTACAGGATAAGTATTAGTACAAAACCAACAGGTACTCATTGACTCTGCAGCAGCCTATGGCTTTCCTTGTCAATAATCCACTCGATCAGATTTTGAGTACAGAATATATTTTTCACAAAGCTCCTAAATACACATGCCCTAAACTGACCACAATGGCACCTTTGTAACAGCCCGTCTCAGGTGGGTCTACCTACTTCGTCAGGGTTCCAATCTTCCACGTTTTATTTTAGCCTTTTCTGAAGCTCCACCCAGCCACAGTAAATCAGAGCACCAGCACAGGAGGAGGTTTGGTAGGAGCAGTGGCTGGGGCTGAGCACTTGGCCTCACCACATTTCTGTCGGCTCCTGGAGTGCAGCTAGCTCTGCACGTGCTTCTGTTAACATCACTGGTTCAGTTAGAGGTGGAAAGCCTAAAAATATAGCTCTGCAATTACTGCTATAAAGGAGCCTTACGGTATTTTCACTTGCTCTCCTGCCCTTAAAATGATCCAAATCTACTTGCACAACGACTTTGCAGCTCCACAGGACAACAAGCACAGTGAAACTCCTTTGTGAAAGCTGCATGGCTGTGGGTGCTGCTCAGACAACACAAGGGAAGGGACAACTTTCACCCAGAGTTCTCATTAGCTATTTACAGCACCCTGCCCCATGCACCAACTCATGCCAGCTAACCTGCATCTCTCTTACAAGCCTCTAATTACTACAGACTAATTGGTATTAGCCTACAGGCCCCATTATCAAAGCAGATGTGCAGTTCCTCCTGCAGTCTCAGGTGAGTGCAACACCACTGCTGCAGCTGGAGGAGCTCAGAGATCGGATCTGCCCATGACAGCAGCACAGCTTATTGCTTCTCAGGAAAGGAATGGGGATGACAAGCTGGATTTAATCAACTTTCAATGAAAGCCCCAAATCAAACATCTCTAAATACATCTACCAAATACTCAGGCCATTTCATCCTAACGAAATGCAGCATCCAGCAGAGAAAATCCCATGGAGAAAAACAGAAAGTCTGGGGTCAAATTCAAGCAGCAATACTCCTGAATTGCTCGTCAACTCGGTGCTTGAGCAAAAAGTGCTCTGGGTCTGCTCCTCCACCAAGAACAAGAAGAAAAATGCACTAGCAATCCCAAGAGTGGGCCTGGGGCTGCTGTCCCATGGCTCTGCACACAGCAGCACAGCTTGACTCAGCTCTCTGCTGCCCAACCTAAAGCCATCTGGGGACTCATTTACTCCCTCAGCGCAAGCAATACATTTTGAAGAGGGGCTGCATCACGGGGCAGTATGAGGTGCTTCCTAGAAGCCTGCCTCTTTCCTAGAACCAGCTGAGCCCAGGCTCACATGCAGCACTGCTAGAGCATCACATAGTGCTGCTTGGAACTCCTCATCCTGGGGAACTGGGTCACCAGAGTCCTTCTATCACGGGGCAGGCAACATTTACAGCAGCCCAGACAGCGGGGGGTCAGGGCACTTTTATATTGCACACACAGGAGTAGACTGAAATGGAAAAAAAAATTCCCTTGAGATGCTAAGAAGAAAGGCTACTATTTGTAGGTAGGGGGCAGCAGGGCATCAACACAACAAAGCCAAGTCCATTAAAAATCTCGAATATTTGAGAACAAGAGATGCTGCCGATCATTCATCTCTAATCTCCTTATAATAGCCTTTCCTTGTTTTTATTTATGCAGTTTATGATGATCAGGTTTGCTGAAGCTCTAAATTAACATGAAAGTAAATATAACCTTATATTAAATCAATATATTGAGAGGTTATTCAATCATTCCCTTTGGCAATATCATCCATATTGGGCCTAAAGAGCTACCAGCCAAGACACCTGCACGTCTTGTTTGGAAATGAAGAGCCATGCTGCACATCTAAAAACATTCACAATGAAACCTTCATTACAGAGGCATACATCTCACCATCCATCATCTCCAAGCATGCAAGCTTGGAAACAAAAACCTGTCTGCGTTTAACCTGACACAGGTACGGCATTCCCATCCTATATCTGCTCATAAATCTGAGAAGAGCCAGGTGAATGCAGGTGGTCTCCAGCCCCTGGAAGCACACTGTAATGATGGCTGAGCCAGGCACACTTGTTCCCCACCACACTGAGGACTCTGCTGCCCACTCCAAGCAGCGTGGCATCCCTGTGCTCCCCTTCCACACTGACCACGATGTTGTTTATTTCCTTTATTTATTTTAAACGTATTTCCTCAATTTTGCTGCTAATTTGTCTCTTTGTGGTTTCCTGGAGCCCCTCTGACAAAGCCACATATTCTGTTCCTGTCCCCCATGGCACTGGAGGGCACTACAGAACACATGAAATTTGTTTCTAATTTTACATCCGCCAAAAAGCATTCCTGGGTTACGAATACATGCCAGCAAAATTGGTAGGGCCTGTCCCGCTAATGCCACAAGACAAACAAAGCCAACAGGAAATCAAAAGGACTAAAATACAGCACAAATATTTTTGCACTTCTTTTAGCTTGTGAAACTTTTCCTTCTTCCCATCCTCCCACATTTTACCCAAGTTAAGCTTTCCGGTATTACATATTTATCTGCTTATATTTGGAAACAAATAATTACAATACAAGAAAACAAGATGGAACAATTCTACTTTTCCTCTTCTGCAAGCCCCAGATGCAAGGGGAAAGGTGGAAGCACCTTCAGCCCGAAGCCAGCATAGGACAACTCCCTCCCCAGTACACCAGGCACTGAATGCTTTGGTTCCAAGGAACCGTGGACAACCCCAAGGCTCCAAAATCAGCTGCCATTTACAGGTGCAATGTGCTTCACAACAGCTATTACTTTTCATCATGGTGGTTCCTTAAATAATTAAGTAGCTAGGTTGTTTCAGGCTTTGGAAGTGTGGTATGCAAGCAGCATCCCCTGTGATACCAAACCTGCCAGCTGGAATGGCCAGGGCTTGTAGCAGGGCAGCCACTGCCCCAGTGATGTGTGTGGCAGGTTTGGAGCTCGGCTCCTCTGTCAGTGCCTGGCTGCATGCTGCAGCAAATTTACCCGGGCACAAGCAGCAGCTCCCAGCCTAGCTCAGACTTCATGATGCTAAATGTCAACAGAGCAAGGAACACAAGTCTAGGTTTATTTTCATTAGCAGTAGCACAGTGTCACGATATTTCAATGCTCTGCAAGTGCTAATTAAAGACCTTGCCATAAGGAACCTGAGCATCTCAGAGCTGGGTCTAACTACAGCTTGGGTTCTTTTGGCTTGAATGCAATAACACAGATATGTTAACACTCCACACAGTCCAAGGAGAGGACTCTCATCACCCTAGCAGAATTTTGCACCAAATTAAAATTCTACAGCTTCCAATGAAGAATATCTGCTCTTACCTGGGGAGCCAGGGCTGCACCCAGGGCACGGCCCCTCCAGCACAGGGAGGCTGTCAGGCAGGGGCAGGCAGGAGCCCAGTGCTCATCTCCATCATGGCCACTGAAGCCCATGTCACAAAGACCCAGTCCCTTTCACTGGAATGCAGTGTGAAACACCTTGCCATAACTATGCAAAATTCACCAGCTTGTGCACGAGCCCCAGTCAGAACCACCACCAGTCCCACCAAGTTTCCCTCAGACACCAGCAGATGTGATCCACCATTCAGGACCAAGTCTGAAAACTGTGCCATTTGCAGATTGCATCAGAGAAATTTTGCAAGCCCAAACTGAAAAACTTCTTTCTTTTTTTGCAGTTGTGTTTTTCCTTCATGTTCTATATCCACTTCCCCATCAGTTTCTCTTGGAGAGAAATTCCAGCTATGCAGACTTGCTAGAAACTAACCCGCCTGTGTCTGCACATGCACAGCATGGCTTGTACTGTACAAATGTCTTTTCCAATACGGATTATGGGCTAATAAGCTGTATGGTTCTGCAAATCTTCCTGGCCTTTACTTTTTAGCTGTTATGTAAGAGTCGTATTTCCTAAAAGGAGAAACATATGGATTGTATCTACCCTGCACTATATGATCACAGAGACTGCTGTTAAAACACATTTGGAGAAAAATGAAGCCATCTATAGGAGAAGTGTGAGAAGAATTGACTTTTTTTGTTGTTGTTTTGTTTTCTCCTGTTTCAAGAATAGCGAAGAGCAAAAATTAAAAGGGGTTTGTGTTGGAATAAGCTGACCCTCTGTGTCCAATGTTTGTGGCTTTATATCCTTTTATGAGTATTCTCACCGATCTTTTGAAGATTCCAAAGTGAAAACGTTATTTCTAAGTTCCTTGTTTGGAAAAACACTTCAAGCCTTCTGGGAAACGGAACTTTTTGCTCAAAACCATCCAACACATCTCTCCTGAGTTTTTACCGGTTCGGACTTTTTACACAAACTTTGCCGCCCGTTTCTGTCCTCCTGCTGTCCGCCGGTCTCAGTTCCCGTGCCGGTGCCGTAGGATATCGGTGCAGGCTGCAGGGGCGGCGTTGGAGGGGCTGAGCCGCCCGCGCCGGGCAGGACAGCGCGGACCTGGGCAACGCATAGCGCACAGTGCCATCTATTTGGCAAGGAAACCGTGACCAACAAAAGAAACCGTTTTTTAAATGTTTATTTCAGCACTCCCTCCATCTCTTCCCTACCGCCCCGCTCACAAATGACATCGCTTTCCGTTATTTCTCATTGCTCCCCATCCCGCACGCTCCTCGTACAGCCGCCCTCCAGCCTCAGCGCCGGCTCGCGGCTTCTGGTCGGCTTACTGCAGCCGCGAGCCCTGCAACAGACGCACTTTTTTTTTTTGATACAGATAAACGTGATTTGTAAGAGGAGTCCAATTAACAATCGATTACGGCCTAATGGGCTCTAATCGATACACCCGTTTAACGAAGGGAACGCTCTCCCGGTGCCGCTCCTGCGTCTCGCGGGCGCCGCCCTGCCCCAGCCGCCATTGGCGCGGCCCAGCTGCGGCGCGGAGCTCGGCTGCCCCCTGGCGGCGCGGCGGGGCGCAGCGCGGGCCGCGTTCTGGGCGCCGCACGCCGACGGTCGCTCCGAATGGGCGGCACTGAAGTGGCCGACTGCTGCAAAAAGTAGAGCGATCCCTTACGTTCGGTTATAGCATTATATATTATAGTGGAAAAAAGAGAACGTGCCACGCCACGGTCTGAAAATGAGCCAGCAGCCCATCTGCGGGAGAGCCAGCCCTTGGACACCAGCCTCTGGGCACACGCAGGTGCAAGGAGGGGAGGACGAGCAGCTCTGCCACTCGGTTCTGCTAGGAAGGACATGGCTGGAGGCTTGGTGGCACATGCAGAAAGCGCACAGGTTCCATGTATGCTCAGGACTTCAAGGAAAGCCAAACAGAAGCAATTGAACTGTTTTAAGAATACACAGAGTTTCTAAATCCTAGCAAAAAGTTGGAGAGAAGGCAGCAAGTGCACATTTCATATTGCGCTTTTGTAGGCTGAGTGCCTTGAAGGCATAGCTTTCCTGTCATGTAAGTAAGTAGAAGTGAGCAGAGCTGCTCCCACTCCCTCACCCTGACACCCAGGGCCCCATTGAAACAACAGCAATGCATGTGACAAGGAGTGGGGCTGGACCTGAGCCCTCCTGGGCTTTTGGAAATGACTCCACTGAGTCACTTTGAGATCTGCCTTCTTTTGAAAGCAGTCCATAACAGCATTAAAAAATAGTAAAGTACCATGAAAAACTAAAAAAAAAACACCAAACCATCTCTAGGAAGAGATCTGATCAGGCAAAGATGTGGCCATGGGTTTCAGTGGAGCCCAGTGAAGAAGGCAGGGTCCCACCAGGACGGGATGCCTGTGCCATCCCCAGCACCAGGTGAGTGCCGTTCTCCAGCCCCACTCAGACACATCTCATGTGGCAGCACACCAGGCAGAGGAGACAGGCTCTCCTGCCAGGGAGCAGCATCTGGGGCAGCTCTGGCCACCAAAGAGTCCCTTATCCCATGTATGCTCCAAATCTGCTCCATCTCAGGAAGCTTGCCCCAATACATGCATGACTGCTGGAAATGGATGACTTCTTTTCTTAATACTTGCTTCGGAAAATGTATAATCCCCTTGTCTGTGCTGATGTGCTTCCCACACCTACAGAGACAAGGGAGCATTGCATAGAAAGGCAAATCTTATGTGAGTGTCAACACAAAACTTGGGAAGGGAAATCTGAAGATAGGTGGCAGATTCTGCTCTGTGAGTGGTAGAGGAATAATAGTGATAAAAGCGCAGATATGGAAGATACTGCTTTTGGTTGAGCACAGCCACAGAACACTCACAAGAATTGCATGTAAATCACTATGAAGGACACTGCAACCCATACAGTGTGTAGTTATACACCAGTAAAAGCCAGCGTCAGCCACAATCACTTTGATCAAACCCCTGTTCTTGCCGGGGCTGTGCAATGCCTGCCTCCTGCAGCTCTGCTCTCTGGACACATTTTGCATACCGTTCTCATGGCCAAAAATGTGAGAGCTTTATAAGGTGGGAGCAGAAGCCTTTTGGCTTGTTTGATTACTGCTGAACCTGCAGAATACTATTCTGATTTCTCTGACAATGATAAACTTCAGTGATGTTGGTGAACTCTGAACCCGTTTGTACAACTATTTTCAAAAGAGTCTCACTGTAAGGAAAGTGAGGCCAATTAGGGTCAAGCAGAACACATAAGCAATGTGTCTATTAAAAAAAATCTTCAATTAGCAGGAGAGAACATTTACAATCTGCTGCATGAAAACATCTTACCAATATAAGTTTAAAGACAGTTACCTTTTTCTACAGTGCCATTTTATTTACTGTTGGGGCTTTTGTTTTGTTTTAACTCTAGGTTAATCCTAGGAACCTTGGCTAGGTACCTGGGATATGCCAATTACTTCCCAAATCAATTAGTGCCACACAATACCACTTTAAGACACTTTTATCATTAATCCCTACTGGCAGCTGTCCTGCCTGGCCTGACTCCCTGTGCACTCTGTGTTATCCCCAGGATAAAAGGCCTGCAAAGTGCTGGCATGTGCTCATGTGTGGATCCTGGCATGCTGCTGCAGGAAGCCTGTGTCCCCATGGCCCTGTTCTGCCTGGAAAAGAGAAGAAGGACCATGTGCTGCTGTAAGAAATGAGAAGTTCAGAGTTACAACTGACAGTTTGATCGAACTCTGATCTGAGAAATGAAGCCAAAGCAGAGTAGTGACATAAAAGAAGGATGAAGAGTCAACTGCAGAGCGCTCTGTTTTGTCAACCCTCATTCAAGCCCTTACAACGATCAAGCCTAAATTACTCATATTGCAGCAATTAATTAAATAAATAAATAAATAAAAGGAAGAAATGATGATTTCCTAAGTGTTTACATGGGAGCACATCTGTAATCCATCCACTTGAAGAAATCAAAGCAGCGCAGTCCTTGCATGAGAGAAACTTCTCTGAGAATTGGCAATACCTGGGCAACCCCACTTACACCCTAACTGAGGGATCACTCCTACTCCATCCTGCACCGAACCTGCACATAAATGCATTCATAAGCACAATCCCCACTGAGATCAGCCCTTGCTGCCTGCCACGCATGGCCCACTGCTCCCGCTGAGCTTCAGCCAATCCCACTGCATGCACAGAGGCTGGGTTGGGATTCCACCCAGATTACTATGCTCACACTTCCTGAGAGCACGGCCACAGGCCCACACATCTGATTTTGCTCTTTGGCTTTCCAGAAGTGGCCCTTGGGCAGTTCACAAGTATTTGGATCGAGTATTTATTACTTAGCAAATCATTCCATTGCCATATTGATGGGGGGAGATAAAAATCATCCCAGCTTTCATGCAGCTGCCTCTATTTCACATGGTTAGAGGAACCTCCTGAAAGAGTCCATTGAGTTTCACCACTCAATGAATATTTATATTGTTTTAAAGAAAAAGAAAACTTGAGAGCCTTGTTTTGCAAGATTAAGCAATAAATGTCTTATATTTCAAATGAACTGCTAAGACTTAATCCTGCAATTCTTTGCTAATCCGAGTAGTCCTAAGGACTTCCATGAGATCAAGGACTCCTGACAGGGGTGTGTTTGCAGGGTCAGGGCTTTCATTTGTGCAGAACGCATGCAGGCAACCCCTAGATGAACTCACTGCCTAATTTCTAATCCACTAGAGTATCATGAGCTGGAAAGTTCAGATAAAAATAAAATTAAAAAACAAAATCAAACTCTATTGAATTTCCTTTCCACTTAGACAATGAAATAGCAACAGAGAGGATGAAACAAAAAGTATTCTATGAGAACGTGGAACATGCTATAGGAACCACGACTGGTAGTGCTGCTCTTGAGGGTGAAGTGAGTTTAGATTGGCCCCTGTACTATTCCTCCATGAAAAGAACACAGCTATCCACCCCCGGCTGCTCAACACACATTCAAAACTCAGATGACCTCTGCAGGAGCTGCCAGCATTCCTGCTGCATGCTGTCCTCCCCTCAGTGCCACCGCGGCTCCTCCTGCTCCTGTCTGTGCCCTTCTAAGTGCTGCTCCACCTGTGGAAGTTCACTGCAACTGGCCAGCCTTTTTTCCTTCTTCCCATTTCACATCAAATTTGTTGTGCCTGTTACAACTTGGATTCAATTAACAGAACTGTGACGACATGTGAGATGTTCACATTCCTTGGTGTTTTGAAACAAAGGAACTCATGGGTGGCTCAGCCTGAGCCTGGCCCCAGAGTCACCCTGAGTGCACAGCTGGGTCACGGGAAATTCATTAATTAGAGTATGCAATAAATTGTTATTGATATTGTTCTGTTGTTTGTCACAGCCCCAAATGGTCAATAATTGTCAACAACATTAAAAGGAACGTGGCAAAAGCCAACCAAAGCTCACATAAATTAATTGAGGAAAAAAGAGCACTGAAGGATGGTTGCAGCCAGGGTGTGGACAAGGGGGAAGGAAAGAGGTGGTCAGGGGGTTTGTGTGACCTGAAGGCCTGCACCCAACCATCACCTCAAGTACTTCTTGGGGTCCTGCATGGCAGCAGAGATGGGTGCTGGCTCTGTGCAGGGCCTGGCCCCAATGGCCTCCCCTCCTCACCCACCTCCAGCAGCGAGGCCAAAAGCATGGCAATAAATTTTACAGAAACAGACAACATCAGGGCCCACTTCACATGACTGAAAACCACTATGGCCACCGTGAGGATCAAACAATCTGATGTATGCATTTTAAGTTTACCGAGAAGCTTTTTTTTTTCTCCCATCAATTACATTCTTTACAGTTCCCAGAAGGAAATGATCTTTCATAGGCAGAAATAGAATAGCCTGTCATAATCATTCAAACCTAATGAAGAATATTTATTGCTGTCACCAAAAGCTTAAGGTCTAACTATACCATCACATAAAAATAAAAAAAAAAGAATGTAATGGCTTCACTGATCTGTTCTGTTAAAGCTGAAGTATATGGAGAATTAAAATTGATAAAATATCTTGGATTGACCTCCACAGCTCCAGTGTGGAATAGGGAATATTGGACATGTACTTGAACATACTTCTTGTAACACACTGCCAGTTTACTTCAGGTTGTTCCCAGAAAACTTCCAAACCACAAGGTTTGTAATGATGTCAGACAGAAAGTTCACGAGGCCAAGCAATGTGCTTGTGAAAATCCTGCCCATGCACTACAAATACAGCTAAAATTTTGAGGGGGTTGAGGTGAGGTATTCTGACGTCAGGTTTTGTCACTGGGGTTCTTGTTGCTGTTGTTTTAAATCACAGAATCATAGAATGGCTAGGGTTGGAAGACCTCAAGGATCATGAGATCATGAAGCTCCAACCCTCTGCCACATGCAGGGCCACCAACCTCCACATTTCATAGCAGCCCAGGCTGCCCAGGGCCCCATCCAACCTGGCCTTGAACACCTCTAGGGATGGACGGGGCATCACAGCCTCTCTGGGCAGCTGTTCCAGCACCTCACCGCTCCATAGTACAGAACTTCCCCCTGACATTCAGCCTAAATCTTCCCTCCCTCAACTTACAACCATTTCCTTTGGTCCTGCTATTGTCTACCCTTTCAAAAAGTTGAAAAATTTGCAATGGAAGCTATTTACATAGGTAAACAGCTCTGTTTTGCATCGTTGTTTTCTTAGCAGTGGCAATGCTTCTAAAGTGCCTATTTCTTCCACATTCGCTTTCTTTTTTTTCTGTGTCTGTCTTTCACTTCATTATCAATGTTTGATCAATACTTTATTTTAGATGATAGCTTATTTTGTCCTGATGGATGCCCATATCTGTTTATGTTAAAAGCCTTAGCTTATTTATGTACTATACACACACAGAAGTACTAAGATTTTTTGTCCCCTGTGATGTCAAGAAACTCAGAAGACCATCTACACTCACCCTTGGCGAGGATTATCACTAATTTGGGGAATTTTAATGCATGGAAGCCAAAGCACCTTGGATCAGAAACAGTAATTTACTTTACAGCTCAGAGACTGGTGGACTTGCCTTCATTTTCCATTGGTCTCCCGTGATGCCAAGCCTTGAAATACATGCACAGCTCTTGTTCTCTGTCATCTGTTCAGGAGCAGAGTGACACCTGAACTCTTTTCATCCTTTTACCATACATGTCATTCCCTTTTATCTCTATAAAAATATTTTCCTGTTATTTTTAGCTCAAATCACAGCTTATTTAAAAGAAAAAAAAAAAAAAAAATATCTATGCTGTTTTTAGTACTGCCAAAAACTTAATTTCCTGGGCTGAAAAAGGAGAAAACACCGTTGACTTTTGATCTGTTTTAGTTACAAGCCAGGCTTCCCAGTGCCAACTGAAAGTCCTCCGTCTTTTAAGCACCTCGAGGTAAAGGATGCAAGTCCCAGCTATGTCAGAACACACTTTGCTCACCTCTTCTCCCCCTCCCCCCCAACCATTTCTGACCCTGCTTTGGGGGACAATATTGAAAACAGTGAAAATATAACCCTGCTAAAAACATGAATCAAAAAGTCGCTGCTTGTGGACATGTTTTTAAAATTGCTTAGTTGCATGGAAGTCCCTTTAGTGCTTGAAGGACTTTAATAAAATTGATTTTCTGAGTATAGCCTTTTAGCAGCTACTGTATAAGCTTGAAATATGAACCCTTCATTGTTGAAAGTGTTTCATTTTTGCCCTGTAACTAATGATCAAGGGAAAGAATGTGTTCAGAATTCTCCATGGTTGCCATTTTCATAATTAAATCGTGCTAATAATAAAGCTTTGCAGACTTTAAACAAACTAGCACTGGAGTGGAATGTGGTTTGCGGAGTTTCATTTACAGACCTCTGCAATTAGCCCTTAATGAATAAGCATACCACAGTGATCAGTAAGACATCGCTATGAACCGGTTATTTACCGAAGCACAGAACTGTGATATTCCCATTCCACTCACTGAAAATTATTCTCCAGATTTCTTCTGAGTGACTCTTGAGCAATTTGGGAAGTTAAAGCCCATTAATTGTCTTTAATACCTGATGTGTAATGCAGCAGCAGCTCTCCATTGTTCATCCTAAGTACAGAGGCTCAAAACTAAGCAGCCAAGCCAGTAAGACACAGCTGAACGCAATGCACGATTGCTGCTGGTGCATGCCTACTACTGGTAAGCTACAAAGAACTTGAAGTTCCTAGAATTGCCTTCATTGCAGAAACAGTTGCAGGTTATGCCTTCCCTTCCTGCTCTGCATGCTTACATTAAAGACTGCTTCACTTTTCAAGCATGCTCAGATCCCTCTGGATGTTTTCCCTCCCTTCTATTGTGTCAGTGGCACATCAGCAAACTTGCTGGTGACACTCTTCTCCCTTTTCTCTGGTGTTTTTATTCCCAATAGGTTTGAATTCAGTCAACATAAACCATGTCTGTTAAATGCTGACTTAATTTAAAGCACTCAAGCATTAGACCCTCTACCCAGAAACACACAGAAATGATGAACTGTAAGCTGCACACCTTGGGTCACCACTGGAAAAACTGGCAGTGCTAGGTGTACTTTGTGACAAGGAGAGTCATAGCAGTGGGGACTGGGACAATGTCCTGGCTCCATCGCTGCCCAGGCAATATGTCCAGTAACCTCTTCATCCCTGTTATAATGCACAGGTACTTTTCTCTCTATTTAAATTCCATACACCAGACTAAAATTTTGCATACAGATGTGGGCCCTGCAGAAGTGTTTTTCTTAACCGGAAACCTTACAGACTTCCTCCTAAAGCAAATCACCTGCAGCCAGCACAGAGAATACACCTTCGATAGGCCCAGATGAAAAAAGCAGAAGCAATATATTGTGTTCATTAAAGCGATCTTAAAATTAAATTTAATACAAAGTACCTGAGACAAAAACCCAAAACTATTAACCCCAAAGCCACTAACTATTCATTAGCCAAGTCAATTTTGCATCCCATTATCATTCACAATGTGTAAATTCCCATTGAAATTGATTTAGTAAACCAGCTCTTTGATGGGTCTGAAATTAAAAGGATAGAAGAAAAGATACAACTAATTGAAGAACATAATTTGATGCTTGTACAGGGTGTGAAATTCACTGTGAGCGGACTGGAGCTTTAATTAAAAACAATGGGCCAAGCTCACATGTGGGATAGCACTGAGGGATTTTGCTGAGGTTAGACCTGCAGCCACGCATGGTGGGCTGCAACTCAGCTGCTGGTGGTATTCTGCTTTGAAAAGAAATGCTCCTGCATGGACTCCCAGACTACAGGCACTGAGAAGAGCAGCAGCTTTCCAGGAAGACTGGCAGAATAAAAACATGTCCTTTGCACTAGGACCAGAGAAATCAGAGCATGCACTGAGGTAGAGCCCCACAGACAGGGCTTTACGTTCCCCCAGCGCCATCTACACAACAGGGAAGTTAGAGCTGTTTGAAAGAATTCATAGCTCCTCTTTTGCCTTTTAAAGTCACCTGAGCACATCAAGTTTCGCAACTCCTGTGTGATGAACATTAGAATATTCCTGCTTGGGAACCTGATACATTTACTGATTTAACATAATTCAGATGTTGTCCTATGATTGATCTCATCTTTATGGAAAAAAAAAAAAAAAGACAGCTGGAGAAATGACAATATTCTGCATAGTTTTGTGAAAGAATATACATCGGGACATCAAAGTACCTTACAAATATTTTCCTAAGAGTGGCAGCACCTGGGACAATATTACAGTTAGCAATTATAGAGTATGAAGAGTAGGATTAAATATAATACTTTGGTTGCTTCCTTTCTGAGAGGGAGCTCAAGCCACACTTACTAATTTCAATGTGTGGCCGTTTATACTGTTCACTGTGGACGTAGATGAGGAATTCTATCTTTTCTTCTTTTTGCAGACAGACTGTAAATAGGCCAACATTAACTCTTAACTTGTGAATGATTTATATTTTTTTAATGATGTACCTAAGTTCCAAATTAGTCCATATTAGAATGGTCGCCAGCAGAACTCACTAATTATTAATCTCAGTGGCTGCTTGGCTGCTGAATTCTCAGGTGCTGCTGTTCTCACAAATCAGCTCTGTTCTCAGGGAAGAAGTTGTGACCAAACAACCAGTGACAGGACCAAGAGGGAGAATCTGTGGCTGGCACAGCCTGTATTACAGTATAGCAGAATAGTGCTATGTTGTTTGAGGTTAAACAAAAAATTTTAGCATTTGCCCTCTCCTGTGACTCATCAGTAAGGAGCTCAATGTCTAAAATGGAGTAAGAAGAGCCAGGAGAGAAGCAGTAAGTACTGTCCTACCCACAGAAACGCTGTGTGTTGGTTCTTTGGCTCACTGTCTGGTACTTGACTGATTTAACATTGAGCTTTCTCTTGCTTAAAGGCTTGTAACCGATTCCTCAGCTGGGTATGCCTTGCCCAGTGGACTGGAGTGCTCCAGTAAAGACCCATGTGATAATCTGCTGAAGGTTCTTTTAACATAAATGGTAAGGAAATAGAGGACTACAATGCTGAACCTAGAAATTCCAGGAGTAGTTAAAGTCTGAGATACTATCTGCAGCCACATCACAGGTGTCCAACACTTGGCCAGGCAGGCTGGGGTGATACAGACATGAGCTAAGTCCCTCCTCACACACATTTATTATGCAGGAATGGTGTGAGCTGATCTGCATTTGGTTTTGCTTCGCTGTTTTATTGATTATTATTTAATTGCCCCATTGACACCGGAAGCCTTAATCACACGCATGCTAAGCAGCAACCAGCAGTGGTTCACACCCACTCTGTGAGGGTCCTGGGTGGCTCTGAAATCCCCAGCTGCATCTTCAGGAACGCAGGCCCTGAAGTTGGAGCGGCTGGAGCCTTGCTGCACAGATCTGTGCTGTCACGTGTGTGTTTGCACCTTTATCTGCTGGCAGGGACTCATCTCCACAGTGAAAGAAGGCATTCTTACTCAGAAATTATTACCAAAGTTAGGAACGGGCTGAAAGGAAGTCAAATGCAGTACTGAGCAATGTCTGTTTGAGCTCTATCAACAACACCCGCATAAAAGCTGTTGTGCAGAAGTAAATAAGAAAAGTTGAATTCTTTGCCTAGTGTAATTCACTTCATTTATTGACTTTTTTTCCTTTCGTTTGCCAGTGGTTCTGAGATGCCTGGCATTCAGGATGATTTGTAATGTAAATTATATAATTGTACTTTCACATATTTTAACATCAAATAGAATGATTGACTACAGAATTTGAGCTGTCTACAGGTGGGGGTCAATTATCATCTGAATAATCACACTGCCACACAAGAATAGCATGGCCATGGAGTGTGACATATTTTTATCTCTATGCATTTCAATGAAGTCAGTCTGGTACATAAAAGGTTATCACCTAGGAAACATATTTTCCTAAGCACAAGTTAAACATGCAAGCGAGATCAGCATAGATATTCAATTTAGCCAGTCAACCCTAACCTATTAATATTTTAACAAAATCCAGTGAGGATAATTTTTTTTCTTTGATCCCATTTCATTTGAGCAGCTTGGAAAGGGAAGAAAAATTAAAAACAAAATAGTCAAGCATACAGAATGAGGTTATGTATTAAGTGGGCTATTTAATGTTTTTGGCATATTATAGCCCTAGGGAAAGTGTGGATGGATTTAACAATCAAGATCTGTGTTCCCTGGGCCCACAAAGTTCGAGAAACATAAAATAATCTATACTTTCGAGCTGACAAATCTTACCTGACACTCTTCTTCATCTCACTGGGACTCTCCAGCTCAGCATTAATCACATGTTACAGGGAGTAAAAAGAAAAGTAAATCACACTAAGCTGGAAAGTGAGATGGAAGGTCTTTGGGCAAAGCTTTTAATCAATAATATGTGGGATAATAACCAGGAGCTATTGTTTGAATCTTCAGATATGAAAAGGTAGCAATGCAAAACACAAAGCAACTACAAACTGCTGCAGCTGCAGAGGGGTGTGATACAAACAGCCGCAGCTCACTTTGCCCCAAACCCACCCCCCCTTTCTTCCTCTACCTGGTCCATCACAAAATTCTGCATAGCTCACTAGGATGCAATTACAAGCATCTGTCTCATCCTGGAGGTGGAGGATGCAGTGGTATCATACGCATTACATTTGGGGGATATAATCCGAGATCCTTTAATAGCCACGGAGACTCAGACAATGCCCTGCAGAAGATCTTACTGCCTTTGCCAGACAAGTCTTCTCTTTCCACATTGGTCTGTCTTCATAGCTGCCCTACTAACACAGAGACAGGTATTATTCTGCCCTAATTCTCCCTCATTCCCCAAGTAAGCACCTACCCTCCCTGGCTACTGCTTCCCTTCCCTCAACTCATCTTTGTACATTAATAAAAGAGGGAGGAAAAAAAAGTGCTACTTGTCTGTAAACACCGAAGAGCCCTTCTGCTTGCATGTTTCTTAACTAACTCATTCACTGGGTGGCTGAAATGCAGGTGGCTGCTGGGAGCAGACATGGGGCTGGCACGGCCATGGCCAACCTAACCCAAAGCTATTCATGCGGCTCAGTTCATGACCTCTCACTTTCCTCAGCCCTTCAGTAATGTATGAAATAATATTTGGTTTGCCGGGTTACGAACAGGAGGTGGAGACGCTAGTCCTACCTCATACTTTTGTGATTATTATTATTATTCTAGCAGAAGGAGAGCGAGAGTTACAGCTTGGGGTGAAACCTAACCCAAATCCAGTTCAGGCTGTTCATTAATGCAAAACAGTGCTAAATCTGTGAATGGAGCTCCAGTAATTCCTGCGCTGCTGCTCGGCGGGAGCCCAGCAACACACAGCGTGTGCAGCCACACTAAAAACACGGGTCATTGCCAGGCAAGCACTCCAGGGCTGTTTGCACAAGCAGCCCTATCGGCCGGACTGTATTTTTGAACTGCTGAGTGTGTGGCCACATTCTCTTCCTTTCACTTTGTCTCTTTCTCAGAATACAATGCATTTCTTCTCCCTTTGGTCTTTTTTGCATGTGAGTAAAATTAAAGATACTCGGTCCTGCCCTGCCCCAAAATAAAGAAAAAAGAAAAAGACCTTTTGTGCTTCAGACAGATCAATATTTGTAGAGTTTAGTTTTTTAATAGCTTCAAAAGTCCAAAAACATTTCAGTACTATAATTCAATATATATTTAACCCCCCAACATCCTAAGAAACACTTGCTGAAAATAAATAAAACAATAATCAGAATTTTCAAAAACTGTTAAATTCATAGGCTTACTTCTGAAGGGGCTGCAGAAAGCACCAGCCTCTCCTTCGTGGGCTCTGGCTGGGTGCAGCCAGACTTGGCTCTCACTGCTTCTTACACTGGAACAATCTCACTGGCCTATTCAGCCTGCTTCTCTCTAGGGGGTGAAAGTAATTTCTAGCAAAGGGTTGGCTGTGGTGTTTTTCTCTGTTCAGCATCAAACCGTACCAACTCTCAAGAGCTGCCCAGCTTCAGGAAAGGCTTGGAATCCCAGTTACTTTACTGCCCTCCCATCAAATAACAATCTTCTGCAACGTCTTTTCTACTGATGGCGAGCAACAGAAATTTGTATGCACGCTTGAAATATGACCAGGTGAAGCACATTACTAATGTTGGCAAATCAAACTAGACGTGAGAACGTCAAAAGTGCTGGGGCACTGTAGGAGCCTGCAGTTCTCACCAGGTACATGGCCCCACTGCTTGCATCAGCATGCCCCCCAAATGGCCATCCACCTTCTCCATTAATGAATGAGCTGCACACAGGGAACCCTGCGGGAATGCATCAACACTTGTGGATGGGGTGTACCCAGCACATGGCAATGCCACCTGCTACTGCTCCATGAGCATCTCTGCAGCATCACTGCCTCTAAGAGATTTTTGTTAAGACAGTGCGAAAGGAATACAGGCATAAAATCAAACAGCAAGTTCCCAGCCACTTCCCCCTCTTGTATTTGTCCTACAGTGGTTCCTATTACGGAGTCATCGTTTGCTACCGGGTGCAAAGCAGAAATCTGCTTTGACAAAAGGAGTTATCATCCTCTGAAGCTGCATTACAGTAAGAGCTGCCATCTTCACAACTATAACATATCCAAAGCCACTATTTCTTACTTTGCTAATGGACAGCCCAGAGAGCACATGTGGGCAGTGGGTGTGGGCAGAAAAACCATCTCGGGTTCAGCAGGTTTCATTCTGCGTAAAGGAATACCTAAAAAACCACTGATACCTCTGGAAGCAGAGTGAGCTGCTTACAAGGGAATAGATGTGAAAAAAAAATTGTTTCTTTATATCACAATGAGCCTTTGTATGACCCTTGAGGAAACTAGTAGTGCTGCCTGCACTGGCTGCCGGACTGGGAGACACTGAAACAGTTAAATGTAGTGGTGCTGCCTGCTCTGATCTCTGCAGAACTGGACTCAGTACGGACTAATGAACAACTCTTTGAACCTCCAGGTCTCACAAGGTTTAATTTGTTATTTCTGAGGAAAAAAAAGCATGAATAAATAATGAGACTAAGGGACACGGAGGCAGAGACAACTCACCAGCATCATTTACATAGACGGCAGGGCTACCGAGTCCTAGCATTGCTCATTACCACAGTCCTATAGAAGCAACTGCCCCAAGTCCAGGAAGGCAGCTAAATCCAGGGCTGCTCCATCCCACAGTTAAACAGAAAGGTTTCTAGTTCCCTCTGATGCTAGTTTATTTCTGTAAAAATCAGACTGTGAAGAGCTAACAGAGGCTGGGAAGCCCAGACCCACGCTGCAGCCCGCAGTGTGTTAGGGTCAGAGTTCACTTGGGTAGTAGAAAGGAATGGAACAATCCATAAGATTGCTCAGAAAATACCTCTATGCAGGAAATCCAACTTTTAAGGAACACAGCAGTTCTGGCTGTGCCTTTCGCAGGAGAGTTTTGTGAGGTGTTCAGCTGAATTTCTTTTCTCAGACCCAGAAAGCACATCACTGTCGCAGCAGCTGGAACAATTGCTCAAAGCGTGACAAATCTGGGTTTAAGCTCTCGATTCAGAGCAGGGACATCAGCTCGGATCTCTCCCATCCCACACAACTGCACCAGCAATTAGGCTCCTGTGTATTCTGGGCTAGAATTATGCTTCTCTTTTTGGTTTCCATTGTTATTAATTTTATTATGCTTTTGTTATGTATCTTTGTTTCACTCTTACAAGAAATTTTTTCTGTTTCAAAATTGTTCGAAGATGCGGAAAGCATTTCCCAGGAAGAGCAAGCAGCGTGGTAACGGCAGCGCTGGAGCTTATTTTTCTTTTATTTAAATGCTCTGCGAGGCAGAGAAAAGCTACAACATTACAATAATGTTGTAGGAAGTAGGCTTTGCACACAAAGCAAATTTTCTTCCTGAAGAGCAGTTTATTGCAATGTACGGAGCTCGCTAATTGGATTTACGACAGGCAAGCAGTATTGGTAAAAAGGAATAATGCAAACAGGGAAAAATAAATGGATATTAAATCTTACAGACACCCCCACGTTCCCCGGGCTCTCCTGAAGAGATGCTAAGGAGGCAGTGCTCCCACAGTTGCCCTGGTTCTTTGTTTGCTCAGCAAAGGGCTGTGCTTACACTGGAGATAGGCAGGTAAGTGACACGCAGAGCCACCCACCCTCAGCTCATCACTGAGCTGAGCTCCATGGAACATGCCGTGCTGCACTGCCTGGGCTGGAGCTGAAGTGCCCATTGAGCTGTTTTGTCGACCCAGGTGAAGTGAGGGGTGTAAGCAGTCATTAATTGGAATACCTGAGTAGTGTTAACGAGGCTCTCCTCAGTGTTCTGCCAGTCTGGCGTTCATTTGCTCCACATGACAGCCATCTATACATTACACCCTCATTTATGCACTCCTGCAGAGGTGCATCAGCTCTGAAGTTGAGCTTTTCTTTTGAGGCTTCTCAAAAGAAAGTGTTTCTCCTGCTCGGTGTGGGAATGAAGGAGCAGCACAGGGCAGTTTGTTAGCTGGGGCTGCAGTATAACCTATCTAATCCTGACAGGCATAAATGTTTAAAGCCCGGCTGAAATTCTGCAAAGTGTGCTACTGAAAGAGCGTCACTGCAACAGTCACTCCGGAAACCCTGCACTTATTTCTCACTTTCATTCAGTGTCATAAAAGACCTCAGCATCAATCATTAACAAGTTATTAACACATGCAGCTGATAAAGGTGCCCAAAGCCTGTGCAGTAACAATGACGGAAATTCCTGCTTTGCAGCCAGTTTAATCGGAGCGCAAGGAGCCCACTTCAGTTATGTGCTTGGCTAAAGATCGCTTCTTTGCTGCCTTTGCTTTCATCTCTGCCTGTGTAACAGTGCTGTGTTTTCTCCCTGCCCTGCAAGTGCAGCTGCTTCATCCTGAGAAGCAGCTGCGAGTGAAGTCAGGAAACCATTCCCTTCAATTGCCAGGTGATTTTTATATGCCATTACCTTGCAACGAAAGTGCTACTGAAACCCAAAGAATGAGGAATCTAAGCTCAATTTGCAGTTTGTAAATGCAATAAAACAGTGCTCATTAACAACGAGAACGGAGCAGGCTAGCAGTCAGAAAACATCCCGATGTGGTGCCTCCTTCCCGTTCCCTAAATGGTACCATAATACGGCCGAGCCGCCCTGAAGGCTACTGCTTCGGCCACCTGAACTGAAACATTTGAGCATTCTGTGCCTTGCTCTGTGCAATGCTGCGTTTATTCCACAAACTCTGATGCCAAGCAGCCCAAGCAGCTGCCGGCAGGCACGGCACTGCACACACAGCAGCTGTCACCGGCCTGTGGGCTGCACGCAGCACTGCCGGGTTTGGCATCGCCCCGCTGCCGGCAGTGCTTGCCTGTAATTGCATTCACTCTACGGCAGCTCCTCGTCCCTGTGCAAAGGAATTTAAGGATGGAATCTGTAGAAATGATTCCATAGACCGAGTACAGGCTCAGAAAAGCACAGAGACACCCAGCCTTCATCTGCTCCGGTGCAATCCACTTCACAGCTCCCATTTCCCACGTAAAACAGAAGATGATTTATAATTTATACTTTGTTGGTGCAGTCCTTCTTGGAAAAAAAAAAAAATTCTTTGATGAAATACTGGCCTTATGTTCTAAAGCTATTGCGAAAAATCACAGAACATTTGGCAATTTACCTCCACTACCACATCTTTCAAGTTTGGGTTTTTATATCTCCTGCACTTTTCCAATAAGCTGAGCACAAGCACAAAGAGTCCAAGTGCAGCTCTGTGCTGAACTGCAATTACAGCAAAGCACTGCAAGTATTTATGGACCTCCGGCACACTTCAGGCCCAGTCACAGTCTGAACAGCCTGTGTGGGGTGGAATTGCCGCGTTCCCCCACTCTTGTTAGAACCTGTGGCGCAGGAGCAGCTTGCAGAACAAAGGCAGCGCTGCCCTCACCTGGGAGCTGCAGCTCTCTGTGAGGGGCATTCCCCAGCACAGCAACCATCCAAAGCTGTGGTCTGACTACGGCCAGCTCACAGGCTGAGAATATGCACAGAAACTGAGGATTTTTGTGAAAAGCCACTTCAGTCCTCCAGGGCTATTTATTAACATCAAAGAGCCAGAATCAAGGAGCAAGTGGGGATGCAGGGTGTGGAAATGTGCAAGGATCGCCCTCATGAACATGCAGCAAAGTCACACAAGCCTTTACTTAAACTGTGCTGCTTCCAAAGCTCCTGCTCTGTGCTATCTCTGTTCATGGGGGGGTCCACCAGCACCACACATTGCAGCAGGCATGGCTGGGGCATGCCATGCTCCCCACTCACTGCAGCCCATTCCCTACATGCACTGCCCCAGTGCAATGCACCATGCACCCACCAACTCCCCAGGGCTGCGCTGAGCACGCACTGACACTTGGAGAGGAGCAGGATGGAGTGAGCCTCAGCTGTCGTGTCTTCTGCCTGTGACAGAAGGAGGCAGAAGAGCTATTTGGAAAACGTCAGAATATTGCAGGTTGGTTGATTTGATGAAAAATGTTATTTTCATACAAATGGCACACTTGAAAAGCATGAATTAAATTTCCTTTAGTGGGTCTGCAGATTTGTGATGAGATATCACCCTTAGATATAGCCACTGAATGAAGAGATGTGAATTTGCTTCCTTTCTGGACCACCCAAATCAAACTGTTTATTTACAGTGAGGAAAATAAATATACAATGGAAAAGGTCAAAAGCAAAATTCCAAAGATACCACTTTTTTTTTTTTTTTAGCCTGACTTCAGGGGAAATTTTAACTTTTGTTTATTTGTTTGGGCTTTTTTAATTAAAATTACCTAAGTCCTTCAGACTGGGAGACCAAACTTTTGAATGTGGTTCTTCTGCAGCCCCTCCCTGCTCACCCAGCACCCCGCTCCATGCAGGGTGTGAGGATGGACTCCTGCAGTGCCGCAGCAGTGCTGCAAGGCTCTGGGCTGAGCCCCACATGGCTGCAGATAATTACATTCCATTGACACTATATCTTGCTCATATTTTACAAAAACATCTCTTTATCAACACAAGGAGTTGGGAAGTAGCTTAGGAATCCCTGCTCCATCTGGCAGGAGTTGGATTTCGCCAGATGGATCCCAACTCTCCTGTATGAGGTGGGATTTCCCAAGGGTCCCAGAGGACCTTGGCACCCAAACAACGCTGCCTGCAGGCCTCATCACAGCAAGCAATCAAACCAGTGTCCTGGCAGTTCTGTACCCTTCATTTGGAAGCTGCCACCTGCTCAGCTGGGGGCCAGGGGCCGCTTTTCAGGCTTAGCCCATTGCTACGTGAAGTAAACCAGACTCACAAGTGCTTTCAGTTTGCTTTGAAATCGCATCCGCTGTGCAACCTACTACAGACCCTGTGAAATCAGTGAAACTCCTCGGAGCTGCAATAACCTGGCGGAATTAGGTGTGAGGAGGCCAGCCAGCCTGGAAAATGAGAAGGTGAGCAACTTCTGCAGCCAAGGATTTCATACAAAACCTTTCAGCTTTTGTTTTGTGGGTCGGCCACTGCTCTGTATAAAGATAAGACAAGGACAGGATCCTTGCTCTGTAAACGAGAAGTCTTTGCAGCAAGGCACAGAAACAATCCATTGCCTAGTGAAAGTGTGATGTTCGCACACAAGCAAAAGCAATGTTGAATTCATTAATTTGATGGGCAGCACTAGAAGAGGAAAGAGATTGCAGTAAGAAAATGCTGCCCCAACCTCTGCTTAACCTCTCACAATTGCTCAGCCTCTACTGCCTTACCCAACACCCACCTATAACACTGTGGGCCAACAAATAAAATAGGAGGCATTACTTTCAGAGCAGAGGAGAGGATGGCATGGAGGGCATGCAGCTGCACTGCTGGAAGCCCTTTGGGCAGGTACAGAACTCATCAGCTGGAACACAGTTTTCTGCTGCTTTTTTTTTTTTTTTTTTAATTATCATTCCCATCTTTCATCTGCCTTCCTGCTCTGCTCAGCTGCTTTCTGTGGTCTTTTGAGAGCTTAAGCCAGAACCAAAGTCACAGGGAAATAAAGCAGCAGTACTTGAGCTGAGGTTGCCAGCCCTGCTCCGAGACCATCACAGGGATTTTGTATAAAAGCTGGGCAGCCCACTGTGCAGCAGGAGGAGAGCTTAGAGCTACCTACCTGAGCACTTTGAACTTCAAAGAGGTTTTGTTCAGGTGAAGAAGAGAGCAGCATTTCTGCCATTTGCTTCCTTTCAAAATAAATTCACTATCCAGGGTAAAAATGTAATTCTTCTTAAAAGCAAGGCGACATCTGAAAAATATTACTAGCCAAAGGCCAGATTCTTTAAATATTTTGCGAGAGCTAATACTGTTATGGTTACTGATGTGGGTATCTTTGTCACAGGGGTGACAAGCTGAACTCCTCCAGCTGCATCTGAGCCCACAGTTGCACCAGGCAGGAGCTAAAGCCCCAAACCTGCTCCCTCACACCTCCAGCTCTCCCTGATTTTAAATGGGAGCACTTGTAGCTGAAGGCAGGGTTTGCCCCTAGCTGAGGACAACTATAATCCACGCACTAAGATGCTTAACTCATTTGGATCTTGAGTGCAAGCGGCAGCTCTGCCCACACAAAGCCACGCTGCTCCTTTCGGAGCTGTCATTTCAAAGAGCAGGAGTTCTCCTTTGTACCCATTCCAATGCCTCTAACTTTCTACATTCTCTTCTTTGCTTTCATTTTATCCTCCACCTACGCTGTACCTGGCAGGTTCTGTGACACAAACACCCTGCTAGAGCTGAGCTCGTATGCTTGGACAGGGAAACTAAATATTACCAAAAAAAGAAGAAAAAAAAATCTGAGAAACATCAGGCATGCATAAGCAAAGACAAGCGATCTAAGTCAGTCCTTCTGATGCTAATCTGACTGAAAATAATATGCAGGGTACATGAGAAAATGTCAAATCCACGCTACCTCACAATTGCTGGCTTTTACTCCAACTTGAAACTAATCCAAACGCAAAAGGCTGAAAGTTATATCGTTATTTAGAGAGTTTAAAGGAAATAAAAATGTAGCTCCCATGAAACCCTGTTAGACAAATAATCTCACAAACTCCCAAAATAATATCGGCGTCTACGGCCATTAAAGTTTATAGGTGCGTAAAGAATGCGCTTAAAACAGGTTATATTGAAATCAAAACATTCCTTCCAATTTAAGTGTGGAGAAATATCTTCTGCAACAAGGAATGCTCCGTACAATTATTTTCAAAACTGGAAGTCTGTGATTAATAAAATAAACATAGGCTTTCACTGAGCACCAATCCCTTCTGACGTGCATCAGACGTGCATCCAAGCTCCTTGTCAAGCACAGCATCATGTTTTTAACACAACCCTATTCCCCAGGACACAATGGAAGGCGAGAGTCTCAGTCAGAAAAATCATAGCACATAAAACACTTTCAGTTTTAGCATCAAAGATGTGTTTACTGCAAGCACAGAAATGTAAGGGAAATGAAGTGGGGAGCAGGGCTGCAGCAGAGTTCTAAGGGTGTATTTTTAGCACTCGTGCACCGGAGCCCTACGACCCATGCCGCCTGGTTTGTTGCTCTGCGCACAGTGGTGCTCCATCTCCCCTGCCAGCAGGATGCTTCTGCACATTCCCAGTCCCAGAAAGTTTTATAGGGGCAAAGCAAACTTTCCTGCTCCCCCTGCGTGGGTCCCATCCTGCCCCGTGCTGTGCTCTCGCTGCTGCTGGGCAGGATGGGCCCCTAATCACTCCCAGCTCCCCTGGAACCTTAGCAGAGATAAAAAGTACAAAGACAGTGCTGGTTCCAGTCTTCTTATTGAATTTTCATTGCTCCTTTTATTGTAACTATGAATTCAGTCCATAATGTCACGTGCTCTTTGTTCTCCAGCATGACATACATTTTAATACGCCGCGCAATATCTTTGCGCAGATGAAGTGTGTTCATGTGCAGCGGAGTTAACACTTTGCTACAGACATGGCTACACTTAGAGATTAAAAGCAATGCTTTCCATGGTTCTGGGCTCAGTATTTCCAGCCCCCCTTTCCTCCTGAAGGTCCTCCTTCCTTGCAAAAATCTCTGCAAAGAACTGCTGAGCGCACAGATTGTGTCACTGACATCTGGAAAGAGACACGACTACCTGAGTCAAAAATAACCCCGGCGGAGGTCAGGGCTGCACCAGGCTGTCGCTCTGTATTTAAACTGATTGATTCATACAAAGACAAAATTATGGAGAGCATTGGAATCAGCAGCCTGGGACTGCAGGCACGGTTGTGTTTACAGGAAATGTATTTCAAAAGGTTATGTCTGGTATAAACTAATTGATGCACTGGACGTTATGATACACAACAATCTAAACTTAAATTGTGAATAACGCCTAGATAACAACTTCCTCTCAACTATACATGATCATGTATCATTTTTCAGGATATTCTTTGCATAAAATCTATTGGTTATGCAAATAAAAGGCTTTGGAGAATAATGTACAGTAACTAATTTGTATAATCAGTTTCCCTCAATTCAGCGTGATAATGATATGTAAAGCACATCACTACAGACTGTCTGTGAAATGAATTCTGTCTTAATATGCTAGTCAACTAGCCACTCGACCTTTGCACAGGCTCACTGTAAGAAGAGCAGAAAAACCCACACACATTCTTTCAATTTCTAAAGGGAAATTCGACTCTAGCCGTAGAACAAAGGAAGAAGAAATAGAAGTAAAAGAAAATCAAAGAAAAAGTGATTTGGATTCAAGGGGATCAGATGTTTCATTTATTGCAGGTTGGAGACCTTCAATCAGTCAAATGAAAGACACATTTGTATTAAAATACCTACAAGGCAGAGAGAAAGCCTTGATCAGGTGTATTAGATTTAAGTTACAGCTCTCTTGCTGAGAGATGTGAACCTACCTTCCAACCTATCTGTTCTCAATATTGAAGGTTTTCTATGTTACAAACACAAGATGAAAGGCACCTCGCTTGCCTTCCCACGTATCTGCAGGACGTGAATCGCGCGCCTGAAGCACACGGAAGGGGAGCAGCGCGCTCGGGCTGTTCCCAACAAGGGGCACTCCAATGTGACCTGGATCAGTTAGGTCCAGAGCACACTTTCTGCAGAGCTACAGAGGCACAGGCACTGCAGGTCACATCTCTCAATTTGGGAAGCCCGAGGCTCAGCCTTGCCTTACCCCCAGCAAGGAGCCCCTGCAGGCAGGGCACCACCACCCCTTTCTCTTTGCAAAAAAAATAAGAGGAATTCACCACACTTCCATGCAGAATAACCAAACCCAAGACAGTTGCTTGTTTGCTGACATGGAGCTCTCCTACTAGCCAGGGTTAGAGAAGCTAAAAGACAGACTGCAAGTGCAAGAAGAGACAAATTAGAAGAGGATGTGGTCACACTTTCATGTGAATTCCCCAGTAAAGCCTGGAGGTTTCGCCTGCTCTGTTCACTAGTGGGCATCTCTATATGCCACTTCAGCATGTCTTGTAGCTCTGACAGGGCTCCTCTAACCGTATCTGAATTTAAGGGACTCAAGCACTGCCCACACTGGAAGAACCGTCCGTCAGCCTGTGCTCACCCATCCCCACGCCCCCAACACTCAGCCATGGCCAGCACAGCCTTGCATGGGAGCTTCAGCCTCTCGCACTGCTCACCCCAACCCAAAGGCAAACCCTTTCTGCCACCATCCAGAGCATTTCAGGAACATAATAGCGAGCTGTGAAAGCCGGGCCCCCAGCAAGAGGAATGGCACAGATACCACCAACACCTCCCACGTCCCCGTGTTTCAAGGTGGCTGTGCTGGGCAGCCCAGGGTGTGCTGGTCCTCGAGCTTCATTGCCACGTACCACTGCTGTGCTCTGAGAGAGCCCTGCACACACAGCACTGCTTAAACAGCAGCTCCTGGCTGCCCTTTGAAACAAATCTCAATAACACTGAGCTCTGCTTTCTTGTTCACATAGCTGAAAACACTGCACAGTGGTATGAGAATTTTAAAGCCTTTCTGCTTTTTAAATAAAAGCTGTCATTCTAAAGTTTAGCTGCTCTTTTCTTTTATACATCCATAAATTCTCTGGCAGTACAGGGAAAAAAAAAGTTATTTTTCTTTTGTTTTCTTACTTTTAATATTTTGTTTTGGAATAAAAATAAATACGATGTTTCCAATAGCATTTGAATAACGCAGCTTATCAGGGCCATGTAGTCCCTGTTCTGCAGCTTGTCAAAGGGAGAGCAGGCATTAGTAGACAGAGGGCTGGAATAAAGTTCATTTTCCTCCTCTAACTGCTACATATTTTTGATTAAATGAAGGCCTATAGCAATGTGACTTCCTCAGCTGAATGAGGGAAATCCACCCAGATATTTGTATCCTTACGCACGATAACACATCATACAATTGTCACAAGTGGATTACAAAGCAGCAGCTCGTACACAGCAGTACAGCTGATAGACTGAGATAAATTCCACATCTCAGATGCTGTGTTTTATGTACAGTTAAAATCTGCTCAGAAGGAAAGCTGCTATAAGGCAGGCTCCCCCTTTCACAGAATGAACAAAAGGACCCAATATTGTGTCATGAATTCCTCTGGGGTTTCTCTCTATTTATAGTGAAATCTCTTTCAGCGCATGGACATTTAGTGGTTTAGCTTGATACATCTTTTTTTTCCCCATTTACAAAAGATCAAAACGTGCATTTCTATGTCTGAAAAGCTTTGTGTTTGGGATGGGGGGACGGCCATGAATGCAGAATGCAGGAACCCTCAGAGGAGCGCAGGCACCTCGATTCAAGGGATAACGTCAGCAGCAGTTCTGGAACTGCAATGCAACATCCCAAAGCAGTCTTTACATTACTTGAGCAGATGCATTATTTTCACTCAGTTTCACACGCTGGGCAGAATGACATTTCCCACCTCATCTGAGAGCCTTACAAGGCTGCTGCCCACAAAACATAAGGCCATCTGCCCGCCAGCCCCTGCTGCTAGCCTAGGAGCACCACAACCCCAAAGAGCCCAGCCGCCCCAAACCCAGCAGCCATGCTTAGCAGAGCAGACAGCACACACAGCTACGATGATAGAGAGCTCACTGCACACAGCCTGTGTTCCAAGCACTTTGCACTGCACGTAGGAAGCAATGCTTGCCTTCCAAGGGGGATCAACAAAGACTGGAGATTAGTTAATGCAACAAGAAGTTCCCCCTGCTGTAAGTGTAACACAGATCAGCAGCAGCCACCCTGAGACTGCTGAGATGTGTTAGGAAGGCTCTGAAAGCTACCTGCAGGCAGCCCCTGCAGAGGAGCCCCAGCCAGTGACAGCAACTGAAGGCTGTAGGATCTGCGTCCTCCCTACCAGGCAGGAGTGCTGAAAAGCAGATAAAAAGTGACTTCTAATGACCTTCTGGCTCTGAGCAAGGTCACTTAAACCTGTGTTAGGAGATCAGAGTTTTACTTGGCTTCTATGTTTTCAGCAGGGAGTATGAAATCCTGACTCAGGCTCCATTCAAAAAGCAAAGTGCAGAAGAAAGGGTTTGCCTGTAGGGGAACCTCAGGTTTTCACTCCACGTTCGGACCTCTCTCAACTCACATTCGGTGCAGTGAAAGGAAGGCTGTTGTCAGGGCTTTCAGTGGCTCGAGTTTATCCCACCACCTGCTTCCCTGCTTCAGGAGCAGCAGAATGCAGGAAGGGGAAGATTGTGCATTTGGCAACTTTGCTTTACTTTCATCTCCGGGGAAAAATCTGCTTCAGTCCCATGTGGTAACTGATTGCTGGAACGATGTTTTCGCAAACAAAATGCTGGAGGCCATGTAATCTTCAGCCTCCCTTTCCTTCCCAGCTCTCAGCAAGCCAAATGTAACACATGAAACAGCAAGGATGTAAGCTGGCAAAATGTCCTCGAGTACAAAGATGTGCAAAAACATCTGCAGTAACATGATCAGTGCTTCTTGATAATCTGCCCACATCATTACAGAATTCAGTTAAATGTTAAGCATGGAATAATTTTTTTCTAATCACAGGCTGCCAACACAGGACAAAATGACAGCTCAAAGTGAATCCATCATCTAAGCTAAGGTGAATCCATTTTCTCTTTTTTTTTTTTTAATGGAATATTAAAGACTTTTAGGAGCTTGTAACCTGCCCTGACACATGCCTCCAATTTTTGGTACATAATCATAGTCATCTTTGCTTTGCCACATAGGGATATGTGATAAGTAAGAAGCATTTTCCAATTCCAATTTGTTAAAGTAGAAACCAGACTTTCCACCATGTCAAATTGCTGTATCAGATGATCACCTCAGAAATATCTGGAACTCCTTATAAGCTAAGGGCTTTAGCTAGGCAAGGTTATCATCTCACTTGTGCTCATTTAAGAAACAGACTAAAATGAAAATTAAATAAAGGTATCAGAACTTATGACATAGGCAACGTTAGACCTGAGGAAACTAATTTGTATCTGAAAAATAAATAAAAGTCCTACTGAGAAGTTGCAGGAGATGGTTGCCACACAGATCAGAGCTGTCAGGCGCTGTCACTGCCACTGTCACATCTTCAGTATGTAAGAGGTACATTGCATAATGTTACAGATGGCACAGCTCATAACAGCCAGGATTACATTTATTAAAATCAGTTGAGATGGTTATTACTCAGATTCTACAGTTTTCTATGCAAGGTGACCTCAGCTTCCTTTTTTTTTTTTTTTTTTTTTTTTTTTTTTTTTTTTTCACAGCATCACAGTAAGATTTTCCTGCTGCAGAAAATAGCTGCAAGTAGACTGTAGCTGTGATTGTGCACCAATACCACCTCCTGCAGTCATCTGTTATAAAACTACATTCATAAACATCTGAGCTTACTGATGAATTGTTTCTCAGTGTCACTACTTCATATACTCAGTACAACGACTCCTGCACTTCTTTTCATGCGAGGGCTGCAGCAATGGCTGCTAGCATCACCAGCCACACTATTCACATCACAAGTGTCACCTGTGTGCCAGGGTGGCCTTTGCTCTCATGCAATCTCCACCTAAAATAGCTGTGGACAAAGGGGTGGGGGGAACACTTACTTAGCTGTATTTTTATAACAGAGGGGTAAAGGCACAGAAGTTCTATATACTGTGCAAAAAAGCCTGCAAGGCTGAGATTTTAAGCATGCAGAATGGGATATTTTCCTCTGAAGACAGAAATGACCACTGCCCAGCCTTGTTATAGGTGCATGAACATCAATTCCCATTGCTATGCTCAGGAATGTGTGCCCCAAAACCACAGGCACTGCCCTGCTCAAAGCCTCGGGAGCTTACCCAGCTCCACTGCCCCAATAGCTGATACTTATTTATCTCTCTTTTCCCTTGCAGTGACTGTTGTAAATCTACCTTTCCCGAAATTCAATAAAAAATTAATTGAGGGGAAAAAAAAAAAAAAAAAGGCCATTTTATCCCTAACAATAAAAGACCAATTGACTTCTCAATTTTCTTGTGGGCAGGCGAAGAAATCAGGCGTACAGGAGGGAGAAACTCAATTCTCCAAAGCTCCCCCCTTCTGGACTTCCAGAGCAGCAGTCTCAAGGGTGCTGTGTCCCCTGCTGCTCGCGGATCCCAGCCTGGTGTTATTTTCTCTGCTCTGAAGGCAGCAAGAATTCATTCTGCATTATTGATGACTTGGAGCTCGGCAGCTCCAGCAGCCTTTGGAGGAGCGCTTTCTGCTGGTGCCACTCGCCTGCTCCCAAAGCTCCCATTGTGCCGAGGCGCACTGTTTGCTTTGCTCTCTCCACAAAGCTCTCTCAGGCTCCCTTTTGCTAAAAGCTGAACTGAGGATATGGCACGGTGATGAAACTCTCCCTGTGAAGCACAGGCTGCGCAAGCTCACACACCAGCCATGTTCAAGCTGCCTCTGCTAGGATGGCAAATATAACACCAAGCACCAGCCAGGAACAAATGGGCCAAGGCAGCTGAGATCCCTAATCCTTCTGAAAGGACACATCTGACCCCAGAAACAACATCTACTGGGATCAGACATGTGGTAGGGGCACATGTGCTCAGGATGGACCTCCCTGCCTCTTTCCCTTCTGGTTTCTGAGCTCCATTTGCTTTCTGTCCTCTCTGTCATAAATAATTATTGCACTATTGTAACTTTTCCTTTGGGAATCTGAACACGTAACAAATGCAGAACCAGACCCCCCCCTACAGACAGGGAGGCTGCCCTATGGTCATTAAGCCTTGGTGTGCCTCAAACAGAAATTCTGGATGCCAGTGGGACTTTGATGACTTGATTGAGCACCAGGAATTTGCATCTGTAGCCACTGATGGTGCAAAACACACACACACATTTTGCAGAAGTCAGCTCTGTCCATCAGTGCAGAGTAGAACTGCAGTGCAGCTGAAGCTCTGTTCCCAAGATATCACAGATGGTCCCTGACACCTCCATCCCACCCCACCTAGCACAGCCTGCCTGCTGGCTCGGGCCTTTGATCCACGAGTGTAGCTGTTTACAGCATATATGCCATTTTCCTTGGCTTTAAGAAAAACAAAACTAGCATTGTCAACACCTTTGAAGTATGAACAGGTTCACAACAAAGAAGCAACTGCAATAACTCACCTCATCTACTCAACTTGAATTGAGAGAAATCTCAAGCTGATTTTGTTAATATAGTTCTAGCATGATGATTTTAGTGATAGAGATCTATGGTTTTTTTGCAGTCCTCAGAAATTCTGGGGAGATAGTCTTTAAAAAAAGGTCTAGGGCACAGTATTCATCATGTTAGATTGCAAATTTCAGGTACTACAGGAAGGAAATTAAGAATTTGTGTTCAGGTTCATACTTTTCTCCTCCTCAGAGCTAGGGGCTTTGAGAGTCAGCAGCTCTGCTCTGCCTGTAGTAGTGCCAGAAAATGACTTCTAAGATCTAATTAAGACTATTTCTGGAAGCATACTGTCTTCATTATTATTTACAGTCACAAAGACGGAGTGAGAATTAACAGTTGGAGCCCTCCTGGTTGCCCAGTTCGGTGATGACATACATCACTGGCTTCAAAATATTCGCCAAGGAATCCTCAATAGAGCCTTGTGCATTTTTGCATTCCCACCCCCAGTGCACTCTTAGTGTCCTACGCCACGTCTGAGCAGTTTGGGACTAACCTCTGAACCTCTCACCAAGCTTCTGGTGTCATCAGTTTTAACCCTCAAACGTGGATAAAATGGGCAGAGGCAGGAGTTATCTGACTGCTCACTGAAAGACAGCAACGTCAACTTTACAGTGAAATTCAATCTCACTCCAACAGTTTCAGCGATTGTGAAAATACACCTAAAAAAAAATAAAGTTAAGCAATTTCACACAGTGGAAAACAGCCCAGGGCACAAGAAAACTAAAACCAAACAGTTTGCCGTCAGTGCTGTAGACTGTGTTCAGTAAAAACAAAAGATCAAACAAGTTCTGTAATCATTATATAAAGCACATTTGCTATGGCATGTGAAGAAAACATACTTCCTTCCTAATACTAATTAACATTAGAGAGTTGTGGGCTGAAATGCAGGATAAAAATAGCTGTTTAAACTAATCACTCAGCAAGATGTAAATGTTACATACAAAGTATACCTAACGGGTTGGAATATTTATCCCAGAAGTAAAGAAAGCTTTCACTACTTATGAATTATAAAAGTTTCTCTTCCTGTCTCGCTGCACCAATATATGGACCCACTGAAAATACGGGACTGCTCTTCCTAGACTAAAATTGTTTTTAAGTGCTAAAATGTAGCAGTCAAAGTTGTGGTTAGCAAAGGGAAGTGCCCTAAGCAGAGGACCTCTTACCAATTGTTTCACATATAAACAGCACAAATGTATTCTAATGGAGTGAGCCACATAAATGTCATCAGACAATGCACAGGTTTAGGGGTTGCAGACATGCAGAAAATGAGCCCCCAGCCCACTATAATACCATCAGCTCCACCTGAGCAGCACTTACACGTTCCTTCAAAGCACATCACTAACACAGCTGGCTCTGCAGAACACGGATGGCATCTCAGGTTTACCTATTTTTCCTGAGATTATTTCTCCTTCCGTTACGCTCCGCCTTAACACAAATAAATCCAGCACTTGCTTATTTTATCTCAGAAGTTGGCAACGAGTGCAAGGAGCTCATGGTTCCAGGGCTCCAACCAGCCCACCAGAACCTCCAAGTTATTCCTAGGCATAAACAGTATTCAGAAATTCAGGACGCCAAGAGTTCTTGATATAAGACTTCAATAGCTTCCTAGCAATTACCTTTTTAGTAAATTCCCCCAGCAAGAATTCAGTACAGGATAACAACTAGAGAAAAGGCCTTGAAACGTGCAGTGTAAAACCTCAGGGTTTTTAACCTCTTGAGGAGCTCCCCATCCAATACAGATACCAGTGATGGGTACTCTGCAGGATTCGGCTGCAATCTGTGAGCAGAACACATGCAGAATTCCCATGACTCCTGCCCTCCTGCTGGATGTCCCAGCTTTGGGCTGAATTCAAGAGTGCAGCAGAAACTTTGTCAGAACAGGATGCACTCAGCATTGCTTACACTCACTAAATAAGAAGCAAACCATCAGGAAGGCAAGACTGTCCTTTGTCAGCTGGGCAAATGAAGAAGAAAATTGACTTTTTTTTTTCTCAGGCAGATCAAAAAGAAAATCCTCTAAGCAACATTCTATAATCTCAAGCCAAATTCAGATCCCAAACTCAAGCTACCCAGCACTCCAATCTCCTACTGTATGTCACAGGAGTACAATTTCAGCCTGTAAAGATTAAATAAAACAATCTTTGGAGGACAGACATTGCAACCTGGGAGAGCAGGTTCCTGCATCCTGCACCAAGACTTTTGTCAGCAGATGCCTCAGACAAAGGGTGTGGAGCAGGAGCTGTGATGGCAAAACTTCAGGACTGGAGTCCTAGCCCAATAGAAAAGGAAAGCAATCCATGCAGCAGTACTGTATTAGATTAAACCAACACAATAGCTCTAAAACGATCGGGTCATGTGAACTGAGTCACAAGGCTCCCAGGCCAGCCACAGAATAATAATAATTAAAAAAATCACATTAAAAAGGCCATTAGTTATAGTGAGTCCAAACCACCCCTACGACAGACTGCGCACTGCAATTGAACTGTTCAGGGCAACACAAATACCACCTCTGCTCCATCTTAGCACATGATTCATACCACTAAGTGCTTTGTTTCCCTCTTGTAGAATGTAATGTTTGGACTTCTTAAAAGGGTCATATTGAATTAACAGGTTCACCTTGAAACCACACAGTGAAACAAAAAGCTGTGTGCCAAACTGCACTCCAGAAGGAACTGGCTTGCAAGAGTGCAATTTTCTCCTGTTCAGTAAGGAGAGAAACAGGCATAGTGACAAGCTTCAAATGTCCAAACCACAGAGCTCCTCCTAGCTCTATGCCTTGCAGGAGAGCATCCAAGGCATGCAGCACATGGAGCGCTGGGCAGGACTGCTGCAGGGAATCACAGGGAGAGCTTGACCACAGGCACGCTGCATGGATCAGCTCTCAGATGCCGGTTATATGGCTGTCGCAGATCATATGATTTCTTTGTCTGTATCCACATAAGCATTTAAAAGACAGCCCTGTGTTCCCGTGTCTAAAAGTATTCAGACAAGCTCATATATCATTCAGCTTTGAAGCGGGAAGGAGTTGGAAACCAACAAAAATGCAGCTTAAAATAGCATTAAATAGTAGTTTTCTTCACTTGAGAACAGGTTGTGGAGAGGGTGACAGTGGTGCTAACGTCTTAGAAGGAATGAACTTACACATGATTGGTGCATTGCCTCTGCCACGCAGTGTGTGGGGAGCTGGAAGGACCCCACACCATTTCAGCCACTCGGAAACAGTTTGGAGCAGCTCATTGGGTCTGCATGGGAAAATTTTTCACCAAAAGAACCCTGAGCCAGAAAGCTGCTCTGAGGAGGAACTCTTCTTACACTGTGATGCAGAGCATCACTTATAGTCCCCGCATAGATGTTCTGCAGACCACAACACTCAGCTCTCTACTGCAGATGAATCTAATGTGTCTCAGTACTGATTTCTGACACTGAAGTCAGGACCTCTGTTTCCTCACAGCAGGAAACACTCCGGACTCTTGAGTTTTTCTGTATGTTACAGCATAAAGAGTAAATTAGAAGAAGCATTCCAATAAGGAAGCGGCCTGACTTACAGGGCCTTGGCTTTTGGGCTTTCCCCTGTGTGCACGCTTGTGCAAAACGTGCAGGTGCTTTAATGCACATCATCTTTCCTGAAGGTTCGACAGATTGATGATAAATGTGTGGAGACTCAAAGTTTCATCACAGCCTGTGATTAAAGGAGTATGTGGTGCAGCACGACTTCCCTCGTCATCTGCTTCCATTTCCTCTTTCCATGTGCTCCAGCAGCACCCGTCTGTCATGGCCCCGTGCTCCTGAGCTCCCCAGAGCTGCCAGAGCACACACAGGCCCTGCATAGCATGAAACCAGGAGCGAGGGCTGGCTTTGTGATCTGCATCAGCTCTCAGGTTCTGCCTTTCCTCTGCAGCCCAAAGTAAGGGCGGTGTTAGTTGCTTGATCGCAGTGATTAGGACAGCCACAGTGTGAGAGGAGGTATGAATGTGCAGCCGTGAGCCCCAGCAAGATGGAAGAGCTTAAAGGGAGAAAAGAAGACAGATTTGCAGGCTTCCGAGGGAAATCCTCCTTATTCCAGCTAGTCCTCGCTCCACAGCTATTTCTCCACTTCTGTCCTTCCGCCTTATTTTGCCCTTAATCTCACTGCACATTCTTCCCCCCAACTCAAAGAGCCAACCCACAAGGGAGCCAGATGTGCTGACCGTATGGATATAAAACAGCAATCTGCATAACAACAAGAACCATGTGAAATAATCTCATTTTCCCCATCTTGCTTCTATTTTTTTCCAGCAGAGAAAAATAAGTATCTACTTCATGGCTTGTTCTTTTCAAAGCAGTCTCATTTTCTTTAATTCTTTCCTCCACCTTTCAGGGTTTGGATGCAAAGTATGCCGATACAAATACTTCCCATCCACATACATACATGCATCACTGTTTTGCAGCTATTTTGAAAAGTCCCTTTCTCCCAAAGGATATCATCAAACATGGAAGAACAGCATCCACCAGGATAAAGCAAACAGCCTATTGCTCAGACAGTAGTTATACTTCATAAAGTCCTACTTGTCCCACGGTGGGCCCTGGATAAAGCCAAGAACCCAATTCCTACAGCAGCAGCAGCGATTTATTTCCAGCAGTTTTGAGGAGAGATCGTCTAGAAGGATGGAAGAAGAGAATTGAAGGTCTGTTAATTAATTGTAAAAAAGATGATTCTGTTTTGATCTATGGTGTCAGAAACCCATAGGAGAACCTGAGTAAAGATATCTCTAAATCACGATACATGGATATGGAAATGTGAATAGGAGTTTAAACTGGACCACACAATCTTCTTAAAAATCATATTTTCTCCTATTACATAGTAAATGGGGTCTACCAGTTTCCTACCCTCAAAAAGCAGAAACTGGGAGCAAAGGGAATCTCCTCTGAGGACTGTTTCACCCAAGTACGTTCTCTCCCTAAAAAAGACAGAGGCTTAAAAGGCAGAACAAAAACTAGATGCTAAAGCCGCATGCTGTGAACAGTCTCTGGAAGCTCTTCTCTCTCTGCCTATTACAGACTGGGCTTTGCAGGTAACATCTGAGCAGCACCATGGACTGTTAAGCACTGAGCATCTATAAAAATCTGCCTCAGCTGTGGGTGTCAAAGACCTTCAAACGTATCCAAAGAAAATCTGGTCTGCTGGATCTGACCCAAAGCCAATTGAATCAAGCCTTGGACTGGGCTGTAAGAATTTTTGTTACAAGATGTAAGAAGCTGGGCCTTCCCCTTGTGCTGTGCACTGTGCAACACACACCCCAACATGCAGACAGCGCTGCACAGCCAGCAGAGACTGAGGCACAGGGACAGGCAGGGAGCTACGGACACAGCATGCAGGTTGTAGGGCCATGGATGGGAGACTGTATTCAAAAAGAAGGTTAAAACATTAGGCTGCAGTGCTTCTGATCATTTTGCTGTGACAAATGTGCTGCTTCTAATTCCAGCCTATCGCATTGTTTGTTGCTCACAGCAGACCACCACTGAACTTGACATTTTAAAATATTCTCCACTGTGATTAAACAGCTGCTGTAGTCAAGTAGTTCCATCTTCTATCAAAGTTTGTAAATCATAGTATTTTAAAAGATGCGAGGAGCAAATAATCTGGTTTAGTGATTTGATTTTTTACATATGTGTAGATAAAAAAGCACATTAGATCCCTAGCCTTTAATTAAAAAATAGTTGGGGGGAGGGAGTAATATCTTAATAAGGAACATCTGACCAAAAACTATTTAGTAAATCATACCCTAAGTGTGGCCAAAAACTGTAAGATTTACTGCAAGTAAATCATTATTGCTATCTGAGTCTGAATAGCTTCCATCTGATTTCTATACGAAAATACACTCCATGGAAGCACAGCCTTGAACTTCAAAGGATGTGCAGGATGCTACTAATTTCTGTGTCTGACAGTGTGATGCAACGTTTGGATTTGCATCTCGCACTTCAAAGTGTGGCACTCTCTAGATAAGGTCTCCTTTCTTTTTTTATACCGCTTCACAGAGGTGGACAAGAAGGCACCACCCCAAATGGACAGTAAAACAACCCCAGAACAGAAACAACTACAACAAATTTAAAAAGCTGCTCCGTTGGCTTCTTTCTAAGCTCAGTAATGCCCTGGAGAGCACAGATTACAGAAGAAGAGTACAAGTTGTGGCTGCGGCACTTCAAGTAATCTCCAGTGTCCAAAACGCAGTGTCAACATATGGCACTCAAATGCAGATTTAGAACATCTTTGAAGTAATACTGAATCTGACTAACGGGTAAAATGTAGACCTAGCTGTCTTTTCTTTTTTTTTTTCTCCTGCACTGAGGTTGTCAAAATTTCAAGTAGGGCAGCTAGAGATTAGTGCATCTCTATTCTGTGCATTACACAAAATTTTATCTAAAAATCACCGCCAAGATGAATTCCGAAGGTCTGCTTTCCTTTTTGCTTACCTGGCAATGCTGGGATCCCATACTGTATCCGTGTAGAAGCTCTAATAATGCTACAACGACACTTAAAAAATCATATTGGACACATGCATGATTATATAACATTATAGACCTAAAATATATATTTATATATAATTATATATATATATATATATATATATATATATATATATATATATAGATCTAAATGATGGAATATGATCACAATTGCAATTCTTCCACCACATCTATATCAGAAAGTCTTATGCAGTTACAGCTCCTACAACTGTGCACGCTTCCCTTGTGGAAAACATCAAAGAATCTTCAATGCCAACAGTTGCTGACCAGGAGCACGTGTACCACTGTTACAATTATTTATTTATCATTAATTAAGCAGTGAACGTGCTCAGCCTCTGAGACAAAAACATCTCTTCAAAATCTGAGAGAACAGAGGTGTTGAGGGGCACAGTGTAAAACCTTTGGGATGAAAAGCCAGGAGGGAATGAGGGGCGTTCTGGGGCCTGCAGTGAGGCAGGCTGCAATGGCTTCACCTACAGCCGTGTTATGGAACATGGCATTGCCACCAAGGCCTCTAATTGAGGAGTCATTATCAAGTATCCCATACCCCAGCTATATGCTGTCCTTATAATTAAGTTTGCATAATATACCACTACATTAAAAGGATTGCCTTTGTATTTAATTATCTTTGATTATTATTTTTTTACGAGGAAAAAAACATCTATCAAAGCTAACAGGACTCAGAAGATTTGTGTAATAAATATCATATGCAGATTTGTATTTCCCACTTCAGCTGGAGACCAGTGTAGTATTTTGAAGTTTGATTAAGGCAGTTCAGCCTCTCCAAAGTTCCTCTTTCAACACTAAAAATAAGTTGTGTGGTATTATACCATTAATTTTTTTTAAAGGAATAGCAAATTTCATTTGCTCAATTAACAGACCAAAGCCCAAATACCGTTCAAAGAAAGATCCCGAAATGAGTGCATTCCTCCTTGCTCGCTGTTGTTAGTTGCCATTTGCTCGGTGCAATATTCACACATACAGCCAAATCCCTCAGTCCTTCCTTAGGTGGAAAAGGTCAGTGGGAGTTCTGAGTGAGTCCTTCAGGATTTGGGCCATATTGAATTAGAAACCCATATAAGTTCAAACACTTTATCTATTATATGGAATTCTTGTGTACTTAAGCAACTTTGTATTTAGAACGAATCTCGGAGCTTAAACGCAACTCGCATCTGGATTGTAGTTTGTGCTTTATATTAGACAATCTGCAGTTACTGGAAATGTTTGTATTCTTTACTGAGAAAGAATGATTCATTTCATAGAAATTTTCATCTGCTATTAATCTTCCAGGATATAGTTAGTGTTCTGATATTTTCAGATATTGTTTTATGGAGGGATTTAAAGTAGCTCTCCCTTGGCAGCTTGCAAGATTACTCAGTGATTATAAGCAACTCAATACTGTATGACAGCATTTCCATGCGAGGGACTTACAATCATGTTTCATTAATTCGGCTTGAATGAAGCCTCATTTCAGGCCTTGAGGAGCTTAAGATTTATGTGAAATTAATAACATAACAGATGTCTTCACAATTTGGTTCCTCTGAAAAAAACTGATTACTTTGAAAACTTCAATGCTTTAAAATGCAGACTGAGGGAGTTTTTACTCTAGGGTAAAGAGTTATTCGTTTATATCAACCGTATCTCAGAACTAAGTGGAATTTAAATGTCAGATTTATATTAAATAGTCATATTCACCATTATTACATGTAATAAACAAAAGCCTATTACTTTCATTAATAAGCTGTGTTGGACATTCAAACTAAAGCTTAGAGAGAGAGAGTCAGCACCTTTGCTAAGCAGTAAGAATAAGCGAGACACAAGGGAGGCAAGAGAAGAATATCCAGGAAGCCCTGTTATTTTATCTCTGTTTCTGATAATTTAATCATCTTTTCCTCATAGGAAAACAAAATGCATCTGTGCTCACACAAAACTCCCCACTTTATAAGAGTTGAAGCCGTCTCTGGTGGATGCACATGCCTAAGGCCAAATGCCTCCTTTCTTCCACAGGACACTTTAAACATCGGCTTCTCTTTTCTTCATTTTTTCAGAAATCCAATTCTTTTATCTAGGCTCCAGCCACACCAAGTGCCTTGCAAGCTGAATCTTAACGCATGCATGAGCGAGGGTTTATCTTTAAGGAAACTGTCTACGCGATTACTTCTCCAAGTCAAAAAAAAAAAAATTGAAATAAAAATTATCTCTCAGCTTTGCTTTTTGATCCGATGTGCTGAAGGGCACAGGGAACAATGCATTTTTGATTCATATACTCGAGTACAGCTGATAGGATAGTCACTGCGATGGCTCGATATGCAAATGTGCTACATTAAGGGTTGAAAAATTGACACGGCGCAGGATATTACAGCTAAGACACTATCGGTGAAATCATAACAATTAGCTGTTTGATTGCTGCAGACACGGTTCGTGCACCAGCCTCCCATCTCTAATGAGGTAGCCCCGTTCCCTTTCTTGTCTCGCCCCACCCTCGGCACCGTGTCCACGCTGATACCATGCTTTGCCAAGAGGTAAGGGCGCCGAGATAAAGACGAAATATCAAAAGCATTAGTATAAATTACAATTGTACATTATTAGCTATTTAATTACATGAGATATCGGAGTGGAGCTTGCTGATTTCATGCTTGTGTTAAAAGTTACCATGGCAGTGTTCCTCCCCTGTGAGACAGCGTAAGGAATTATTGTTAGCACATGCTAAAACAGACAAAGCAATGTATTCTCGCCACATTCTCTCCCTGCTTCTCCCTAAGTTTAATACTGAGGAATTCCTAAGGCACATTAAAAAAAAAAAAAAAAAAAAGCACACGTCTGGCATGGGGCTGGGAGCCAGGAGATGTGAATGCAGAGATAAAGTCAGCATCCTCGGCCTGGGGCAGGCAGTGTGTAGGTGGGGGGATGCCTGCACCCTGCGGCCAGCACCGTGCTGCTCTGCTGCTGATCGGGAAGGAGGGGCAGCAACAGGAGCAGGAGAAGGAGGATCAGTGAGGATGAAGGGGAAGGAGGGAGCTGAATGCTACCCAAATGTTTATGTAGACAATGGCTGATGAACAAGCACAGCTGTAGTGCTGTTTTTTTCAAATGTACCAATGCGCAAGATAATGCCCAAATATACATACCAGTGTACCAGAGACAGAAAAACCCAAAATTTAGATATGGTTTTTGGTATCTTGCCTCTTTTGAATGGAGGGAAATCAGGATTTTACACTAAAAGTCTAAAGAACTCCTCCACGATGAACCATAACAAACATCAGAGCTGCAGATAAGTTTTTCCACCAAACACCCAGCTGGCACCAGCTATGCAAAGCCTCCTTCTAAGGGGCTGGGAGCTTCCTAATCTGGCAACAGGGAACTATGTCGGCGAGACTCAATGCTAAAGGCTTGAGTTTATGTGAGGCTTTTACTTCTCATTGGTCTTCTGCAAGAGGTTTCCATGGATGGTTTGGTAACAAGAACAGGCAATGATAGATGTTCTCATGCACCATGGCAGAAATGTTTCTGCTCAAAGACAGACTTAAAGCCAAATTAGCAACATGAATGGAATCGGTTACTGAACCCTGGGTTGTCCTTAGCCCTGTGCCAGTGAAGTATTTTCAACCTCTTCTGGGAGAAGTATGCTGAAGCATATTGAAAACCACAGCTGGATAGGAATCATTTCACCCATCAGTGACCTGCAGTCCAATGGACCTAAAGATTCACTTCTCGTTTTAACTCATCAGTTTATCAGTTTTTTGATGGCTCATATTACATTAGGGTGGGAATAGAGAGTAACACAGAATTTACCACTTACTATACTTAATGTAGGAGTGATATGACTTCAGCTGTGTCATTAGAGACAAGGCAAGATCAAAGGGTTTGAAGCTGCTGCTGGGATCTCCCTGGCACCTAGAAAGTTTGATCTTTACCTGAAGCTGTTGCCCATGCAGCATGGCTGTAAGAGTACAGAACATTCCAAACCTAGTCCCCATAAAGGAAACCTGCAGAGGGACAGGACAGCCTGCATTCCCTTAGGTCCCCAAGATCTAAGGAACACTGGGCGGATGGGGCACGACAGCTTCACGGCTCCATCCCAGTGTCCTTCCTGGCCACCGAGGCAACAAGCACGGCCAGTACTGAGATGAGAATCAGCTTAAGATGGCCCTTTCATGCCCAGGTGATATGGTATGCCCCAGGATATGGGTGTCAGAAATCCAGCTACACAGAAGTGCTCATCTTGCTTTGTTGTTTGGAGATTGCTATCAAGTGTTGGAAGATGACTGCTTTTACTGACATTCTCATCAAATTTCAAATCTGTAATCATCTGGCTTTAACTTGGGTCTGCTATACAGCCTTGAATATGAGAAGAATTCTATAATAATAATAATAATTACTACAACAACAAGAATACTGTGGGTACCAATGATCAGCTTGATTTCATAGCATGCTTTGGAGCTCCCTCAAATTGCTTCCTGTCACTGCAGTGAGGGGGGCAGGCGCGAGACACCAGTGCATCTCACCCCACTGCTTTCCCACCTCAGACACATTAGAGCTGCCTCCATTTAGCCTTGCACTGCTATTCACGCTTTCTCGTGTTGCCCATGAGTAGGTTTACAAGTTTGTGTTACTCCAAGTCTTCAAAACACCAGAGTTAGTAAGCATCATTAAACTGCATTTGTCAGCCCTTTTGCACATACTGCAGTTCCTGGGTCCAAAATGGGACAAATAATCTCCTCTCTCTTGGCTTGCCAGAGTCCCCAGATATTAATACTAGATGCCAACGTGTCTATTTAAAAAGAAAAATATCCACAGCTATATCAGTGGTGCAGTTAAATGGAAAAGAATCCATTCAGATCAATATTATCAGGGGAACAACATCCTCTCAGCTCCAACAACTGTTATTAAGAAAAAAAAAAGAAAGAATCCAGCAAACAACCACCCCAGCCCACTGTGAATGGAGCCAAGTGATTTCTTCATATAATGCTTGTTATATTCACTTTAAGGGGAAAAGTAAATGAAGACTAAAATAGGAAAAACAAAAACAGGCAGATCTAACTGTACAATAAATACTGAACATGCCCTATTTAATCTGCTTACAGTAAAATCCACTGAGCAAAATTATAATTTGATATGGCTCAGCTTAGCCAATAGAAACTCATAAAATGTCTTAACATCATAATACATTGTACAAAAGAATCACTAAGTACCATAAAACATATGGGAATATGGGTCTGTATTCATCCATTACTCTTTGCCAGTGTAGCATATTAAAATGGTTTCTATTTAAGTGCAGAGATCCCTGAAGTATACTACAGTCTTAATTAAAATGTCAATAAAATGCAAAAGTGCACTGGGGACCTTATCTGATTTTTTTTTTGTTAACTCTTTCAGAGAGTTATTTCTTAATGGCTTCATTGCACTACCAAGGCTTGGAGCAATTAAAAATAAACACAAGTAAGCCTTTTTTAATAATTAGCTGCCAGGAAGTCTACAGATCTGAGCATGAGTTGTATCCTTTCCCTCCTGCACAATTCCCTGCAGGAGTTGCTGGCAGGTGAAGTCAGGACTGAAAAAGTAGGTCCTTATCTGTGGCCAGAAAGCAGCTCTCTGGGGATCCACATTCCCAGATTTCATTTCATTTCTGTACATGTAAAAAAAAAAAAAAAGGAGCAAGATCTTTTGCAGCCCTTTTCTGCGACCAGATACCCCAAGCAGGTAGTGAGCTGCCTGGCTTCCAGCAGTACGTGAAATAGGCAGCTTTCCCTGGGCTTGGCATGCATTGACCTGGGCAGCAATTTGTCTCACAAGTTCCCATTGGATATCAAGCTACCATAAATTCAAAACAGAATGACAGGTGGTCAACGGGTGACTATTTTTTCTTTTCAATGGATTGAAGATTTCAGTAGAAAAAATTCTTCCTGTTTTTAAAACAAGGCAATACATGCAATATTTTTTCAAAACTTGGGGCAAAACTTAGTTCTTGGGAGGACAAGATTCTACCCTTACTTTTTCCATTCTCAGAAGGATGATATTCCATATTGAATGAATTTTGATGCAAAAAAGCTGTTTTCTTTCCCTCTCTTCCATTCTCCCTACCTCTTTCACCAGAAGTACTTTCAAATTTCATTTTCCTTCCTTCCCTAAACATGCTAAAATATTTCTCTAAAGTCTGCAATCCCATTTGGAAAGAAAGTACATCTTTGGAACGGAGTTTGCCTGGCACAGACCAAGATCTCTGCCAAGAAAACCACAACACCAGGAACACAAGTCACCAGCAAGGACTGGGCTACAGGATGGTAAGTGAGCCTGCCAAGGCTGATTCTGTTTGAGTATATATATATATATATCTGCCCCAAACATTAACTGAGGGAGCACAGCCTATTCTGTGATCTTGCAGTTCTTAAAGGCTGAAGAAAATACTATTGACTTGCCACGGCCACCAGCTGTTTAGGCAGGAGCAGCACATATATTCTCCATAGCAGGATAATACAGAAAACAAAACAGGCTGCTGGTTTTGAAATCTCTGCCTAGTTCCTACATACATCACATTCCTATCTTTTTAGTAGGCTGAAGAGGCAAAGAAAGGAAGAAGAAAAAAAGAACAAACAGAAACCCAGAAATCAGACAGAAATGTTTACCAGATAAACACGCCTTCAGATTGCATCACGATCTGTTTCTCTTTCTACTTCATCCCCCTCTAAATCCACTTTATGTTAAGTGACAAGAAGTTGGCAGGTTTTGCAGATATATTGACAATAGCAGACATACGATACAGCTGTGAAGATTTGTCTTACCAGGGTTTCAGCTGGTTTCTACTAGCCAACAGCCAACAGCCAGATTTTGGGAGTTATGACCTCTAGTTATTTGAAAGAACATGGGGAGGGGGAGGCAGGCAACACATTTTATGCGCTGCTCTGGTGTTCTTTGAGTATTTTTAGAACTTGCTCACATAAAACTGATTCCACATTAAAAAAAATTAAGTGATTGGAAAGGACTTATCTTGAGAACAGAATTAGGAAATTTAACTAATTATGAGGCCCTACCTTGTATGGTGTAGAGCAAGCACTTTGTGCAGTGCGCTGAATATTCTCACCTCTGGTGGGTTGTATGCAAGAAGGTATTTAGCTCCATATCTTGTATGCAAGATATGTATAAGATATGCATTTGGTAGGAATAACCCACATTATGTTTCTCAGTTGGTAGTTTTTTTATTTTTAAGCTGAAATAATTGATGATTTGGACTTCTAATTACAGAGATGCTCTACTGCCTATTTCCTTTCCAGCTCATATGCACCTCGTACATTTCTCACTGCATACTATATTCTGTAGTCCTGGGTGGTCTTATCTGATGTTACTATGCACATCTCTTCTAGATGATGTAGCTGTAACTGTTTGGTGGGCAGAGGAAGATATTCCAGGGTGTACCCATGACATCAGTCAAATTCTGAATCCAGTTTGAGCTTAAAACTAAATCAAATGATGAGTGATAAATGCAGGTACAAGCTCCCACATCATGACTTGACTAGGTTACTCCCGAGAGATGCAAAAGTGGTGGAACACTTGGAAAATATATTCTGTCCAGGAGATCATTTAGTCTTCAAATACTGAACTTAAACATTGGATTAGGCTCAGTATAGCTTGCTAACCTACTTGGCTCTACAGGCTTAAAGGGAAAAAATGTAATGGCTGTTGTAAGTATAAGGGCAGAGGAAATCTTTCTCCTAAGGTCCTCTTCCTTAATGAATTACACACTCAGCTAAATGGAAATTCTACCTTATTGTGCCACTGTCATATGCAAGGTTTTAGTTATTTTATGCTAGCTGTACCCATGCAGCAATGCCGAGTATTGCCCAGTGAAGCCCAGAGGCAACAACGTGGCAGGAAGGCAAAGGAAATGCTCTAAGGCACTGAGCAGGTTGCAGGTGTTCCTTCCTAGCATGGGAGCTGCCCTGGAAATGAAGTGCTGGGTGCTGGGATGTGTGCTCACATTAGAGTTGAGGAAATGCAAGACTCTAAATATCTGAATAAGTGACAGATGTCAGAAAATCTCTCCCGAGTATAAGCTTCTGCGAATGGCAGTTTGAAGGCCTTGCTGGTGGCTGCTTTGCAGAGGAGTGAAGGCAACTTGTTAAGTTGGTCACAGTCTTGAGTGATTTTTAGAACAAAATACAAACATATTCAATAAGAAGCATTTTTCTGAGACCTGCCTAGCTTGCAGAAGACGAGGTGGGGGATTAAAACTGAAGAAATGCAAAAAGGAGGAATCTCCTTGTTTTTGTCTAAACCAGCCAACTTCCTTGTTAATGCCAAGAATTTTATTATTACTGTTGGACAAGCATACCAGAACAATTACAAATTTTCAATTGAATTAGACTTTTGGAGACTAGTCTGCAGTAACAGATTTATATGATTGGCTTCTAATGTTGTAGTTAATAAAAAATAATTTGCTTGCAGCTAGCACACACGCATCTATATTTAAATTTGACTTTCTGGCTTACCAAGAAGTGGATCAGCAAAGATAAAATTGCTGTTATATAATGTTTATTAACAAACTGCCAAACTCAAACCAGACTGCAAATTTGTTCTTGCATCTTTAAATACACTGCTGTCAAAAGCATTGTAGCTGGTATGCCAAAGCATTATACAGGAATAGCTTACGTGCTAATTTATATCTCATTCATAGAATTAACATTCAACAGTAGACAAATGAATAGAGACCTGTGCTGAAATCTTGCAATCATGAATGCCACCTTGTCATATCACAAAGCAAACAGAGAGCCCAGCCACAAGAACCTGCTGCTACCATCTCACTGGTGCTTATTCTGTCTTGAAAGACCTCCGCAACAAACACCCAGCAGCAGCTGTTTGCTGTATGAAACACTGTCAACAGCCAGAGCTTTCCAGTTGGCACTGGGCAAGCTGAAGGAAGCAGTAAAGGACAAAGATGGATGCTAGCTGGTCCTCTTTTCCCTGTCTCACACACTGACCCAAAGCTTAGCACCGGAATTTGTAGGCCCTCAACCCTTCCCTTCCTTACACCATTTAATAAAAGGGAGAAAGAGGCACGTTTCTTTCCCCCAGAAGTACAGCTCCGTGCCTTCCACGCAGCACAGCCAGCCCTTCTGTCCAGCACAATGCCTGCATTTCAAACCACTCAGACCAGCTTCTGCACCTAACGTGGCTGTGGGAGGAAGAGCCCCCTGACCCTCCTTCTCACAGCTTCTGAGCTCCGGGAAACAGAAATACCCACATCTGGCACACCAGGAAACTGGACTCTTGTCCTATGCTCTTCCTTCCCAAATGCAGTAACAATTTCCTTCGCTGAATTCCAACAGCAGATTTTGGGGACTTCGTGTTGATAAATCTGAGGAAGGGATACTTGCACAAACACTTGCCAAGACACACAGTACAGCTGCAGAAAAAGTTCTCACCCACTAACTGGAAAATATGTCACATGTTCCTTGTCCATATCAGATTTTTAGTAGGCTTTGATATGAAAGGCAACATCTGTAAGTCAAACACTTCAGTTTCGTAAGAAAACAGATGCATTCAGATCCCTGCAAAAATAAGGAAAACATTGTTGAAGTTCAGAGGAAGAAAAAAGTTTGCGAGCATTTTGCCAGGGTAGAAATTTTAACATTTTACAGTGCTTGAGAAAGTACGAATTGCCTTGATTTGCCCTTGATTTCTCTCCAGTACTCAAATAAATAATTGACAATTTTCCCAGAAGAGCATGTGATGCTCAGGAAAAATATATGTGAATTCCAGATTAAAAACAGAAATACTTCTTTTTCTGCCAGACCTGTTTCAGGAAGATAAGTATATTCATTCTTTGGTGGAACCTTTATGATGCCCCAAAGGATGATTCGCATCCTGGTCTCTGATACATGAAGGCTGGAGCCTCAAAGTCCTGCTGAAATCAGTGGGACTTGAGTTTGATGCAAAGTCTAACTGCATCATGTAAACAGCCATGAGAGTAACAGTAACACATGTTTTTGGACTTAAAAAAATTGTTATACACTGTGATCTATTGTAGGGAAGTGAAGGCCTTAGTTGCATCACAACATTTAGCAAAAGAGTTTTCAAGGTTTTTGTTGTGGGTTTTCTTTCTGAGTCTCAGCCTCAGGCTTTCAAAGAGTTTTTTATCATGTAACTGAAAGGCAAAGTATTCTTAAAAACCCAAAACAGAAATGCAAGATGAAACTATGATAGGGACAGAAGAAACAGGAACTGGTGCAGAAGCATTAGTTATAGAAACACAGAAGCACCTGATCTCAGGAACAGAATGCTGCAAGATGCTGAAGATCTTGTGAATATTACAGAGATTTGTAGGCATCCTCTGAAGCTGGAATGAAATGAAATGACTGGCAACTGCTCAAAGCACGGTGAAGGTGGGGTCTGTATCTCGTTTACTGTGCTTTACTCAGAGCCCTTCAGTGTTAAGCTGAAGATCTTCTGTGTTATTGGTTTTTTTTAAGGTAAATTACAAAGGTAAAAGAGAAGAAAAAAACTAAAGCTGGGTAAGAAAGTCTCAAAGCAACAGCAGAGGGTCCTAGCAGCACTGGTTACCTTATCTGCGCAAGTGAAAGAGATACTGTGAACTCTCTGCCCCTGCCCAGCCTCCAGGAAAGCTTAGGCTCTACGCAGAGCAGCCATCTCAGCCAGCACCCACACACACAAAGTCTCTCCGTCACTCCAGCCACATGAACACGCACACAGACTGCTTTCCAGTATGTATGTAAAACTGCTGACATGCCTTGTCACGGTGTCCTATACCCTTAGCAGGGAGGCTGTCACGTTTTGGAAGGGTGAGTCTCTGGAATTACGTGTTTGTATTTATATTCTACTGTGTTAGCACACATCTTTAGGCAGATTGGCAAATTTTAAATTATTTACATATATTTGAGACACCGTCAAATGCATTTTGGGTGGTGGGTGGGGAAGGCACATCTGCAATCCATTTTCTGAAGTATGAACACTTACAAGAGGAAAAATACTTTTTTTGTTGTTGCTGAGGAAAAAAAGACTGCTTCGACAGATACAGCTATCTCCTCCATCCTGAGGCATTGCTAATGTGTATCAATTGCCCAGCTCCTGGGATGCGCATGAGTTATTTGTTCTGTACTTTCTGAAAAATGCTGTTCTTCAGTGATATTCCTTTTTTTGGTAAAGCCAGATTAAGCAGCACAAAGCCAGCTATTAACACAGCTATTTCCAACATGTTTCTCATATGAGAAAGATCTCAATGTCTTTTCAAGAAGCCAAAGCAGGTTTTCAGAATTTGGAAGGAAAAAGAAAACCCAAAACCACACAAGCCTTATAACAAATTTAGCACTATGATGTGATACATTATATGTTCAGAGAAAAAGGGAACAAGAGGAATGTGATCAAAAAGGAAGTGAAGCGATACGGCACTATCACAGACAGGACGTAAATAAGGATGGATATGATCCCATCTCTGTAATTTCCATAAGCACGTAACAATTCAAAGCTCACTGTATGTTTGTAAGGAGAGAGCCCAGCGCTGATTCACCTATCAATCATGCTGTGCTCGTGTGGACTGGAGCAAGCAGGTACAGATAAACTGAGAAAATACACAGCTGCATCCTTCACAAGGCCTGCTGATACACATGAATTCCCAATTATTCAGACCCTCACAGTTGTGTTTTTTGGCGGTGGTGGTTTTTTTCTTTTATTTTTAAGACACCTGATTCTGTAGCAGTCACGTGCACATCACTTCCCGCTCAATCCCATCCCTTCTGATGGGAACGACTGCTTCAGGAGTTCAGGACTCCCCCTAGAAACCTTCAGAAACATTCAAAAGCAAAGCAGAAGGCATGGCTCGTTGTTTCATCACCCTCCATTTTCCTGCATCTTGAAAGAAGACACAAAAAAAGAGCAATTTTCTGGCTGAAGGCTAAGCTGCCATCTGCCCCGTTGGTATTGTTGGTATGGCTGCACATCTGAGATGGGAAGGTGCCATTTTCTGTCTCTTTCTGCCACGAGGTGACTTGGCAGGATGACAGGGATGGTCCAAACTGTAGATCTTAGTAATTGCTTTTCAGCAATTTCTAATGCCATCATGATAGCGCCTACTGTTTTTAGTAATGGTAACTGTATCTTTTAATGACACTTTCAGCTTCCTAATTACAAGGACAGATTAGCATAGATACATATCTGTTCTTTCAGAGACTAATTAACACTTTCCTCGTGCGGGATGTGAACACATCCCATCTAGAAGCTCTTCCAAGAAGTTCAGCCTCTGGTGGACTGGCTCAAGTTCTTCCATCCATTTTTCAGTGAAAAGTACTCTTTCAGTACTTGATCAAGTAGGAATAAATACCCCACCATTTTCTACTGCTTATCCTGTTCCTCATCACTCCAGGGTTATTGGCTAACCATGGAACTGATTTTGATTTTACTTGCACTGCACAATTAATGTCATTAGGATACAAACTCAAGACTGTACAATAAACACATGAACAAGCTGTCCCTAAATGACCTTGGTTTTCATCCACAGTTTTGCTTGCAGACCAGCATGCATTTACTCGGGATGCCCCATCAATCATTACAAATAGCCCCTGAATTATTTATTTACTGCATTTGGCTGCTGTCTACTCTCGTCTATTCTCTCCCAGGCTTCGAAGAAAGAGTAGCATGTGAGAGGGGCTGGACAGTTCAGCACGCAAGGATGGGCAGATATAAATCCAGGATAACAGCTAATTTACCATGACACTTCACACAGGTCCCTTTACTTCAATGGGCCTCAGTCACACCTTCCAGCTTTTCTCTGTAGGGATTATAATTTCTTCAGGGCAAGGACTTTTCTTCAGCAGAGGGCTGTTTCTATTCCTGTGCCAAAATAAGAAAACTACTGATCTTTGCTGTGGGTAGGGAAATCATTCAGCATCATAGATCAATTTTGAGCTTCGCATCTTCACGTATTGGGTCACAGGAGCACCGTTCTCTCTTCCTCTCCTGATCCTTCCTGGATCAATGCTTTCAATCTTCTCCCTCCCTAAAGTACAACCTCCTCCAAGAAAATACCCAGAGCTAACAGGAATAGTTCCTAACCCTGTTCAAATCCAGCTGCCTCTGCACCAAAGCACACCTAAGATTTCAGGCTTATTTGCAAGGAAAAAAAAAAACCCTTTTACATCCTTTTCCACTGGTAACAAATTGAATTTTTCAATCATTTCTCATAGATTTCCAGTTCAATTTGGCACGATTGAATCATCTCTTGCCCATTTGCTCTTTTACTGCCTTCAGCTGGGGAGGCAGAATCAGACTGAAGGATATAATTTTACACGGAAACAAAATGTTACTGCTTGCACAGGGGAAGTTAAGAAAGTTAAAGTTTGCTAAGTGGCTTAGAATCTCTTAGAATCTACCGGGGGGGTGGACTTGAGTAAAGCTGCTGCCCTGCTCCAGCCCAACAGCAGTTTCTGCACATGAAAAACCTGCTTTCACTGGAAAGGCTTCATCTCCAAGACTGCATTTTCCCACTGGCTTTTGGCCATCCCACGAGCTTCCCAGTGGTGAGATGACCTGCACAGCTTCATACCTACTGATGTGATTCGACATCTCCATGTGGCAAAGTGAAATGATGGGGAATCAAACCCACGGCCCATAGCCAGGGCACACTTATTTGAATGAGTTGTATAACCTAAAGTCTGCAGAAGGAGACCCTGGGCCACTCGGTGAACATCCTGCCAGCTCCTGCAGGTGAGCAGCAATTTTAGCTTTAAAGCTAAAATTTTAAAGCCTGAGCTTCTGCTTCAGTGAAATAATAGTGCAGGTCTGATAATAATGGCAAGAAGTACATCAGGTTCATAGGTATCTTATTAATGAGAAACATTAAGCTGAATAAGTGATACACTTTGGCTTTTATCGAACCAACATCCACAAATAAATATACTTGTTCCCACAAAAACGGATTAATTCTTCAGTTGAATGAGTTTATAATTTAATCCATTGTTACATCCTAACCAGAGCCAATATTTAACATCTTTTCTAATCGAGCTATAATTTAATACTTTTTAATTTCCTTTAAATTAGTTGAAGTCATTTCATTTTTTCTTTTATGAAGGAAAGTTCTCCTTTTTGCCTATGATTGAGTTTGATCTGGCTTTGTTAGAGCTCTTTTAAGATATACAGTACATATTTTTGTTCTTCTTATCTAAGTTCCCAGGACTTGATCAATAGTGGAGCATATTTTTCTATCCAAGAACTAACCAAATTTATTCAACAGATTATACATTAATTTTACCATTAGAACATAATATGAACAGATAATCCACAAAAATGCTCCAGATTTTTTGAAAGTGAATTTAATTATAACTAGTAATGTGCATTTGAGAATTATAATTATGAAAAGTCATGTTCTATAAATCTGAAATGACAGATTATATTTCAAAGCCTTATTGCAGAGGAATTAGAGTACTGATTTATTAGTTGTAAATGTCTGATTATTGCAGCTTTGCTAAAAAAACATGATCACAGCATATTCTAGCTGGATTTAACATGTTTAATCCTTCCGACAAGAATCATATTTTGAACAGAAAGCAGCACTGTGTTAATTTGTTTATGAGACAGATTTAGACAACTAATCTTTGTCTTATGATCCCCAAACAGTAATAATTTAAAAACATTTTACATACTTGTGTTCTTCCAGCTGCAGACTACAGCTGATTACAAAATGTACATTGCTCTATAAGCACCTCGATTGTCATTTGCCATTAGGAGCGGTGCTTCATGTGATTTGCAGGTGCTCTCTTACAGAGGGTACACATACAACCTGACTGCCTCTGCTAGGAATGGTCCAGGCAGGTGGAAAAAGCTGTGGAGAGCAGCCACAGTTTAGGATGCATCTCTCCTGCCCCATGGGTGCACACTACAACTTCCCAGCAAATCCAGAAGTGACAACAAACTCTGTGGGCTGGCATGGACCAACAAAAGGCCCAATGCCCAATTAACTAAGCAAAATGGTGTATGGTATATGACACATTTCCCTCAAATCCACTACTGTTACAGTTTCTCATGAGGTTCCCACAAGGGAAAGTGGTCTGTTTTATGAAGAAAACTGTCAGTTCTGCATCTATCAACTAGGAAGACTTTTAATGAGGAGAGCTACTGATCCAGAATGACTTGCTACTAAAATACATGAAACCCTTCCTACAGGACTTAAGGTTGATATCACACATTGTGGTTAAAATTGGATTTGTTTCACTGCATGTCTGGGGTGGGGGAGCCAACCATTTCTTGAGATGCCCAGTATCTGCATTTTTGTTAGCAATTGTAGTTCACATCAAGAAATCCTTTTTATATATTTTGGGAACACCTCTCTGGCTACTTCCTGGCAGTGTTGACATCACTTTGGGTATAACCTCCATCCATGTTGTGAGGAACTCCCTGCCCTAAGGCGACCTTTGACCACTGCACACTGCTGTCCAGGGCCAAAACTTGTGACTTGGTGGCACAGATCTCCTGCAGGCTTCCTGGCTTGGAAAGATTCCCACCTCCACGTAGGTCTCTGTGGTCCAAGTGGATGCAAAACAGGGAACAGAACCATGCTAATGTGGGTTTACAGATTTTCTGCCTTCTCCAGGCTGATTTCAAATCCCCACTCACAATGAATGGTCATAGAAGCGCTGTTAAGTCTAGTTATATTCCAAATTCTGCTCCTTTCTCAAATCACAAAGCACATTACTACTGGAACAATTAAATTATCAAAATGTACTGGTGAAATCAGAATTTAAAACAAAATAACAGATAAACAAAACAGAACCACCAGACGTTATTCAGAGGCTATGACACACAGTTGCCTATCAATCTGCTCCACGTGCACACACTCATTTACTCTTACATGGCATCTACAAATAGATCAGTAAATAAAAAATCTGATCAGACGACAGCCTGAACTTCAAACAAAATCTCACTGTAAGTAAAATCTGGCAGCACTTGGTAATCATTAGTTCTGTGTAGTAAACTGATAGGAGGCCACCAGCAATCCAGCAAGGCTTTTTAGAAAAACCAACATTACAGTATTTCATCAGTTAGCCATTTGCAGTGAAAAATCAGGAGCAACAGATCATTTGTCCAGAGAGAAAAGCCTGCATCCATCTCTCTAACCCGTGTAAACCACTCTTCCCACTCAGAGAAACCTTTTCAGGTTCTCCAGAACAGGATGAATATGAGAGCCAGACCTTTTTCCCTCTTAATATAAAATTTACTCTACATCCTTTAGCAAAGACAAAGGCTGTACCTCCACACCTCAGCTGGCATAAAACAGCAAAACCAAGCTGAGAAACCAGGCACCCCTGATTTACCACTGAGCCAGTTGAGTCTGTATGAACTACAGCCCTGCACAGCTGTGCAGCCATACCCAGAGGAGCACCCTGTGCTGCCTGGGGTTGCCAGTCCAATTCCTGCTAACAAAGTCATGGGTTTCAATAGAAAAAATGTAACAGAAGTTGAGAAAGCATTATAGGCCCACTTTTTTTGCCAGCTTTAAGGGAAGTGCTCAGCTGCCTTCATTCAGAATCCTACTTATTCTCATGCTGAAAAGTTTTTCAATACTTGTTACACTGTGAAGCTAGTAAAAATGCAGTAAGTTGATGTTAACAGGGATTGTGTATGATACATATGTTATATTCAGTATCTCAGGGTAGAAAATAGGATGGGAAAGCTGTTACAGTTTTTCTCAATACATGCAATTGGGTTACTCTGCTTCTCTTCAAAGTCCAAATGCATGCATGGTAGGCCAAACTGCTCCCTGGGGTTGTTTTATTTGCTTCAAGGGACAAACTTGGCCAGGAATATCTTAGGACAGTCTCCAAGTATTCTAATTCTGCTTGCATTATGCTCCGTTTGCTTATTTCTGCATTTTCAGTATTCATTTCATCCTTCTCCAGCTTCTTTTTCCGGCTCAGCAGTTCTTACACTGAGCTGCTCAGCGTTTTGCTGTGGTACAAATATCCATCCCTCCCCATCTCTTTCCGCAAGTCAAGAACTGAAAGAAGCAATGATGCTACAGCTTCATCCCCTCCGCAGGGCAATTCAAACAACTAAAGCCAGTTTTGTGTGGGGAAAAGATGGAGCCTAAGGGGGAAGAGATCTTACGAGCGCCTCTTCCAGCCTTTGTATTTTGCCAAATAAGTGCCAATACGGTGCTAATGCTGGATGCTGCGCTGCCTTTTGTTATTCTGCTCTTACCAGGCACTCACTTCTCCCCCGCAGCAGGCTGCTGAAATATTTTTTTGCAGCACTCTTACAATGGTACTGTCCTCAGCTAGTGAGCAAAATAAATGGGAATATACTTTTGTATTATTGTTTCATTAAGATGAGGAACTGTCCAAAAGGACCATTCTCTTGGTCCTTTTAGGCAGCTATTCCACTTATGCAAGCCATCACAGTTCAACTACAACTAGAGGCATCATGATATTTTATTCCTAGTGAGGGTCAGGTTAGTTGGTAACCATTTCATGAAAAATGGCATGCAGTTTTCATACAGGGCTTAGATTTGATGATGGTAGACTTTTTATAAATTGTTTTTAATGAATCCAAAGAACAAACTGCAATTCAAATACACCTGAAGTCAAATACACACATGAGTCTCAAACGGGTTGGTGCTAGGATATGAGTAAGACTTACTCTACTCTGGGAGCTGGCATGCACACAGCTTTATTGTAGACTTGGTTTTCAAGATTTCAAAGGAAACCAGCTACCTCCATTGGACTCACTGCAACTAACAAAGGTCTCTGGGTATTTGGGACTGGAAGATCTGACATAAAGAGTAGGAAACAGTCCTTTCTAGAAATTTCTTAGGAATAAATAAATATGCTGACTGCAGTATTGGCAATCTATCATGTGTGCCAGGGAATGCCTTCCCTTCCCTCCCCAACACTTCTGAGCAGAAGAAGGCCTGTCAGCATGGCTAAATCCAGTACTGCCTTTCGACACGTTGAGCATCCTGGTTCAAGAGCCGTTTTGATTACTTGATACATAATAAATTATCCAAAAGCAACCTTTGAAGACATACAACCCCTAACACTTTAAAATTAAGACTAAATTCAATTTAGAAAAATTGTAAAACAGTTTCCCTGAAATTAATCTTAAATGAAGTTTCTTGCTTGGCCTCTTGCTTACTGCAGATAATCAATCTCGACGTGGCTGCATGAGAAACCCAGGCTATGAAAGGTAGGTGAAATTAAAGAGCTAGGCCAGCAACATGAAAAGAGATATCTAATTATCAGCATTTTATTAGAAACAATTAACTAATATTCAATTAGATGCTGTTCCCGGAGCAAAGCGACAGTTAGGAAAACAAAGAATGAACCTTGACAAGGTGTTCATTTGCTAATAAATGGGAGATGAGGGGAATCACTTACTGGTGGCTTACCCCTGGTCGAGCCTTGGGGCAACTCACCCAGCGAGCAGCAATGGGACTGGCTGTTTGCCAGCATTAACTGTACTTATTACATTCATCCCATGCAGAACACATCCATCTCCTGCTCTGTCTTGACATCCCATTTATTCTGAGATTCATTTGTCATGTCCCCAATCACCAAAATGAATAGAAACTTTCCAGCATGATGGATTGTGGTTCTAATTAGGACTAAAGAAAAGATCCACACTCAAGTACAGCCCTTTTTCTTTTTCTTATTTTCCTAATAAAATAGCACTCCTAGCCAACTTTGTGACTAATGTCCTTTTGTGGTGGTTGTCCACTGTAGGTCACCCAGACAAAAAGAAACAGTAGTCCTTCCAAGAGGGATTTTTTTCTCCCCTAACGACTACACAAATTATTATAGAAAGAAATCAAGATACACTAAGGACCATGCACACAAAGCTCGTTGATGTGCAGCAGATGTTCAGAATACCAAAGTTCAGACAACGTTTGTCTCCTGTAGGTCTCTGAGTTTCCTTTAACAAAATGCAGATGAACAGATATCAGGAATAACCATTTTACTCAGGATGAGGATCAGCTTTATGTCTGAAAAACATGACTTTGATAAAGAAATCTAATTTTTGTTAAGAGGTAAATTTAATGGCAATGTTTGAAAGTAATGGCACAAAGTGCCATTATTTCAAACTCTAATCTAAGCTTAACACATACCGTGCTGCATTGCCTCTCACTTGTTATCAATATCTGAGAAATTATCAATCTGATCTTTATCAATATCTGTTATCGTATCTGAGAAGAACAGAACCTTATAACAGATTTTTATATACTTTTTTTTTTTTTTCTCACAACAGAAAGCAGACTGCAACTTACAAAAGCATTCAGGAATTCACAAACATAAAGAATACCCCAAACTGTTTAAATCACCTCAGAACTACTTAAAATCACCATGAAGGATGGAAAAGAATTCCATGTGCTTGTGTAGAGACACTACATGATGGTACTACAGATGGACTGTAAGTATTAGGTACCAACAACCTGCCACAAAATTTCTCATATTTTAGAAGTTAAATATTCTGCCCTTTTAAAATTATTATCATTATTATCAGTACTTCTTCATGTAGCAGAACATAGCACTTCCATTTGAAACAACTGAAACATTTCATAAATGATCTATTTTAATATATAGTATTTATATCATATTTGGATAGGGAAAGTAGCAATTTCCTAACTCTCCCAAAGTAAAACATTTCCACTTATCCTGAAATATAATTTAGCATTCTCTGTAAAGCTGAAATAAGCTAGATGCTGAAAGAAATTTCAATGCAAAAAAGCCTCTTTTGAATTTGAAGAAGACTTGATGGCAAAGACTGAATTTCTTTTGGCAGATTTCATCACGGAAGCATTACAGCCTGTAATATGTCTAATTTCTCATGGTCTTGCCTAGAAGTGCTATTATTCCATGCAAACACACCTGGTCAAATTTACTTGGAGCAATGCAGCAAGCCAAATCATCACTGCAAGAAGAGCTATGCTGCTGTTATTTGTAAAAGAGATAGCCCTTAGCTCGATGCAAGCAAGATTAACATAATACGCTGGACACAGTCTGATTTTTCAGCCATAAAAAGCCTACCTGTAGGAATGCACAGTTATCTTCCTCTTCTAAAGCTAGAGAATTCACATCAGCAGTGTGCATATGCAAGTCACAGCGACAGAGTTTACTATGGAAAGCAATCACCTGGTCACAAGGGAAATAGGTGATCACACGACTTTTAATTTTGTTTTATAGGAAAGCTACCTATGAACTTGGCTGGGTGTTTAAAAATGTCTGCTTTAAAAGCACACACACAATATTATAAATGCATAGGAAATGACAAGGTTATTGGGCTTTGCTAAAACTTCAGTAATTTAAATGATGCTTCCAGGAACATGTGGATCCTTTCTCCATAGTTGCTTGAACTTGCAATGCACTGAACTGTTTCCCACTGAAGAACCTTCCTGAATTGGGATTTTATTCTTTCAATTTCTTTTCAATTATTCTATGTAATTTTGTGAAAATGCCATAAATTTATGGCAATGACCTGGTATGCTGCTAGTTGCTGTATTGTGCAATGCAACACCAAGATTTTTCCAGAGGCAATAAAGCAGTCTGACTTTACGTGCTTTTCAAACACAAAAATATTAAAGAATTTCATGCTAATAGCATGGAAAATTACCTCTACAGGCCATTGATCTGATGTGTCCTATGCTGCAGCTTCAGTAGACCCACAGAAACATGGCATACCCTGCCTCAGACCAAGATTAAACAAAGTAAGCCCATATGCAGGCTGTCTGTACCCCTCAAAAGTTTAGGTAGTGAAAAGTGTCTCAGTTGGTAAAGGCGTTGAGGTGTAGAGGCCTCCTGCACTGGCTCTAGCAAGTACCCTTCACACGTACCAAAATATGTACCCTTCATATACTGAGCACATAATTCACCCAAAATTTTAATGAGCGCCATAAATTGTCATGAGAATGTGAGATAAGGTTGGTAGAAGATCCAGCAAGAGCCTTCAGCACTCAAATTAACGCAGTAGGCAAGAGACAAAAACAGGCCCTTGCCTTTCTTTTCAACTAAAAATCTTCCAGAGAGAAACTCGGAGCTTTTTTGATTTCTGACCTTTCCTTTCAATGAGGAACAAGCAATCTGCAATCTCTTGCTGTAATTGATTGTGGTTAAAGTGAACAAATTGTAGATTAATATAATATACTTGGGCTAGAAAAGCAAGATCTCGAAGAGCACTCTTCAAAGCAGATCCCTCGCTTCCACAAAGATGGATAATTTAATCTTTGTCATTGGCCTGTCTCTGTCAAAGAGAACAATGGATGGTCTACTTGCAATTGATGACTATATAGAAATTAATATTAGTAAAAGGTGTCCATTTAGTGTCTCACCTTCTGCGCTAAAGGTGACATCCATGATGGATGCATCCTAAGACAATGGATTTATCTTTAAAATGGAGTAATTACACAGTGGATGCATGGGTGACATAATGACACCGTGGTTTTATATTAATAAAAGAAAGAAATATTCCTTCTAAAGAATGAAAAAAAATATGACTAACAGGGTCATTTGTGAGATTTTGGCAGCTACTCTGTAACTGCAAGAAGCACTTTGGTTTGGTTACAAATTAAAGTCCTACATGGCTTAAATAACCCAGGATTAACTTTCACACAACAAACTCCAGTTTACAAAATTGGAGGTACTGATGGACTCCTGAATGTTCCACCTTTGTCTTCAGGCCTTAAAAAAGAGTGGTCCCAAGATACAGAAGTGAGAGTTGAGAGAGACAAGATTGGAGGCAGGAGAAAAGGGACACAACTTCACTCCCAGCACTATCACCGGCCACCAGCCTGTCAGAGCCACCACGTTTCTCATTAGGCAGCAGACAACCCAGTGCCCCTTCCGCTATCCTGCAGAACCCAGCCTTGTCTCAAAGAAGTGTTTACAGAACAACTGATCGTTGCAGAAACCCTCAGGAGATGAATTTGGGGTGGTCACTCTGGAGCAGGCCTCAGGTGATCAATCCAGCATCCCAACAGCTTTGAGCAGCACCCGCTGGCAGTGCTGGTTGTTCCAGCACTGTGCTAACCCATGGGGTGGCACCTGTTTGAGGGCTGCAAACTAGTGACTCAATGATAATAATGAGTCAAACTAGTCATTTTTTATGCTACCACCATAAAATATATAGTTCGACCTAAAGAAATCTCGCTAATTTCCCCACCTTTGTCTTTAAGAATAACCAACAAGTTGAAACAAAACGAAAGAAAAAATTACTTATACAGATGAAAGGATCTGTGCATCCCCCAGTAATTTCTGAGATTTCAAGCAGTTCCAAATGTCATTTTGGCAGATGCTTTCACCATTAGAATAATTATGATTTAGGGTTTGCTGGGCAAGTTCTGATTTACAGTTATTTAAATAAAAAATCCATTTTATTGTTTTAAAATCTTAAATAACCAAAGGCAAACAAAAATGAGCACTCCTGTTAACACTGGTTAAATTTTGTTGTAATTCAGCATTTATTTAAAAGCTAGTAAAATGTCACGTTATATTAGCCAAGAAGCCAAAACTCCCTCTCTGTAACTTCACTAGTTTTCAGTGAGAATTTAGAGCAAAGTTTAGATGCCAAAAATCATACTATTCTGAAGAACGAGAAACAATATAAAGTTTCTTTTCAATAGCAGAGCATGTTTCTAGGGTTAGTTTTCATTTATACACCAAAATGTAATAATAGATACAGACTGGATAGCAGCACGCAAAGAAAGAAATTAATTTTTCACTGTATGGTACCATATGGGAAGAAATATCACGTATCTCATGAAAATCTCACATTTTGTGCACGTCAGTCAAACTGACTGATGCTGATTAATCAAGCCATTGCTCAGTTAGAAGGTTTATTTAAGAAGCCAGTCTTCATGCCGAACTTCTGAAATTGTTTTCTCTGGGGAACTCCCATTTCCAGCTCCTACGTTCTATCAAAAAGGCAGCTACAAACACTAAACACGTTCCAAGTTTCACTTTTCTATTAATCCACAGCTACAGGGATTTTAAGAGTTACGCAGTGAGATGGGAGGGGACCATGAAAGACTGCTTTACAATGTAGTCCACAGCTTGAAGGTATTTGAAGTCTCAATTTAAGAAAAGAACAAATACCTGCTTTGAGTGTAAAGCAAAGATTCAACACCGTTTCTCCTTTTAATTTGAATTAATTTGCTGATCCATGCCTCATATACTTTCCTTTCAAGGCCAACTGTTAATTTAGGAAAGGACACGCCTCCATCTGCTCTGATAGGAAACTTTTCCAACACTGGTTAGACATTCAGCCACCTCTTCCCAGGCCACTGGGCTGGAAGTGAATGACTACACCCATCAACTGACTCCAGCCTTATGGCTGGATGAGCTGTAGAATTTTCCTGTAGCACAGCTCAGGAAGCAATACGTAACACAGGGATCAGCAAGAGTGAGGTGGTGCTTTTCCAAACAAGCTTCCACTTTCTTCATGCAAGCAAATTTAAGTAAGATTTTGAAATATTGTTCGTAGACATCTCTTTTACTTTTAATCCATGAATAATCCTATTAATGCCAGTTATTTGAATTCCAAGAAGCAGTTCGGGTCTTTAAAGGAGACGTTCAGTGACAGCAACTAGGAAGCAATTTGCAAAGACAATTCTGTTAATATTATGAAGATTATAAACTACAAAATACACCCAAAATGAGATGGATTGTACAGCTGTAAGTAATAACTAACAAGACCATAACAAAGGTATACAAGAGGCACTGTGTTATCCGACAGAATACATGAACAGCTTACGAATTCTGGTTCAAATTATGCTGCTGTTATGATGAAAGCGGTGTCTAATGATTCAGCACAAGAAAAACTATGCCATTAAGCAAGAAGAGAGGGACAAAGCTTTACAGTAGGGAGAAATCAACTTATCTGCTGGATCAGCCAACGTCAAACTAATACAACTGCAAGAAAACTAAGAGATGAAATCCAGGACTGGATTATTAACAGCTTCAGGTATTTCTCCTCCCCAAGTTTCTCCCTCTCCAGAAAATCACAAATTCCGCTCCCACACCCTCAAACCACATGTTTTTCAGAAGCAAACAGTTCTTTGAAGAGGTACCACAGCTTGGAGAAGTACCAGCAGTGCCACCCAGCTGTTTTTTCTATATGAAGCTTTATATGTTCAGAGTCAGAGGCAAGGTTTTAGCCATTAGAAAGTGGAACCCAGGTCAAGGACAGGATTTGGAGACCTAAGGGACTGAGCTTTACTGTTCTTTGAATCAAATTAAGTTTAATGGCAACAGAATAACATCAAAACCTCTACTGATAATTAAGACTTTTACCTGAACACTACTTTATCCCATTTTTAAGCACTCTGACCAGAAAACACCACTTCATGCATCAGTATTTCAGATATTCCTTATTTTTGCACAAAACATTTATGCAAAGATCTAATGCTGCTGCCTCCAATCATGCTTCTGCACTTAATGGGGTTACTGCTTGTTCCCCCCATTTAAAGTCACTTCAGGAGAATATGGAAACCTCTGGGGGAAAAGATTTAACTGTGATATTCTGGAATTCAGTGAATTAGCTTGCTTATTTACACGTCTTGTTGAAATGATGTGTTTCCACAGTTGTTTCTGGCACAGCTTGCAGGATACAAAAGGCCTAGGAGACTTTGCCCTTTGCATACAGTTGGACTATAAAATGCTACGACTTTTCCACAATCTGAAACAGCTTTCTTTCATTTGCAAAATAAATCTTTCAAAATAGACTGGAATTTAGCTCATCTTTTTACTGGACTATATTCTTGGCCTTTTTTTCCCACTGTGGTACTGCAGCACTCATAAAGCTTGGGCTGAAGACTACAGTGTTGAGTCTCCCCTCCGAGTCTTTGGAGCCGGGCAGGATGCAAAAGCCCAGGGAGAGGGCAGCAACTTCATCTCATCCGTCACTCTCCATGGCCACTCACTGCACTCCAAGTGGACCAAAAAGGGCCTACTATTTGAGGAACCTTACTAGTGCTGACCGTACACAGATTATGCTGCTGCTGCTGCTTCTTTGGCAAACACCTTGTATGTGGTCAATACGCTCCCATTAAGCATGAAGGCAACAGACTGCAGAAGTCTCCTACGCTAAGTTCGCTCTTTTAGAGCTTACGCCTGGTACACAGAGAGCCTGGTTGCCCATTCCCCATAATGTAAGGGTCTTGGGCAACTGTGACTGGAAAATCAGCAACTTGAGTCACACAGCTGGCTTCAGCTGCCTCAGAATGCTCAGAGCGTGTGCACCCACATGGGTTTTATATCACACTCAGATCCCTGTAACAGTACAAAGCACTAAACCAAAACGGTAACAATTTACACTCACTTTATCCTAGTGTAATCAATGAAATGAGGTTTAACACTGTGAAAAAACAGTGCCTGACTCTTTTTAAATTCCATTTTCAGCCAAAAAGACAACCACTGGGAAAAACTCAAATCACTGATGAAGTTCTGCAGAATCATTTTACTCACTCCCTTCAAAAGTTTTAATAAAGTTGTAGTTATCACAAACATTTGCCCCACAGAGACTTTTCTCCTTTGAAAAAAAGCAGAGTGCTCCCAAGCTGACTCTTATCCTGATATTTCATATAAACATACAAAGTGCAATCTGTGACACAGCACCAAGGGTCATTTAGAGGTCTTGTGCCATGTTGAACTAATTATAAGAAAAACTGGCAAGAAAGTAACGCATGACAGGCTTGTATATTTCAGATACCTTCTGCAGAACACTGAGAAAAAGTCCAAAAAACAAAAACAAAAACCACTACCATAAGTCTATAATAAAAATCTCACTTTTTTCTCAAGTTTTCGTAGCAACTGCTTTTCACGGTTAGGAACACAACATACTTCTGGGTAGCTTCTGATTTAAACAGGGTGAGTTTACCATCATTACCAGAAAGCAGTATCCACTCCATCACCAATTCCAGGCACATTGGGTGTAATTGGAAACAATTTGCACAACTTCACAGAATCACAGAATTGTAGGGGTTGGAAGGGACCTCCAGAGCTCATCGAGTCCAACCCCCCTGCCAAAGCAGGTTCCCTACACCAGGTCTTGAACATCTCCAGAGAAGGAGACTCCACAACCTCCCTGGCAGCCTGTTCCAGTGCTCCGTCACCTCACCTAAAGAAGTTCTTGCACACATTTGTGCAGAACTTCCTATGCTGCAGTTTCCAGCCGTTTCCCCTTGTCCTGTCTCCACTCACCACTGAAAAGAGTCCAGCCTCACCATTCTACCCCCCACACCTTAGATATTTGTAGACCTGGATCAGATCCCTTCTCAGCCTTCTTTTCTCAAGGCTGAACAGACCCAGTTCACTCAGCCTTTCTTCATAGGAGAGATGCTCCAGGCCCTTCACCATCTTGGTGGCCCTCCGCTGGACTCTTTCCAAGAGATACCTGTCTTTTTTGTACTGGGGAGCCCAGAACTGGATGCAGTACTCCAGATGAGGCCTTACCAGGGCAGAGTAGAGGGGGAGGATCACCCCCTGAAGCCTCCTGTTAGGCAGAGGTGGGCTATGAGATATCGCACTGAACTGTGGCTAAATTACAAGAGCAAAAGATCAACAAATCCAGACCAGAGAGAGAGCTCCTCACTGACTCAGCAAGGGGGCACAACCTACTGGAACAGTTTGTTTTGACGCTGTAAACCCTGACACAAAACTCTTACTGTTGTGGTTTGGTGATTTTTTTTGTCAGTATTCCACATCAGAACATCCACATCACAACACGTGGACCAGGGGGAGTTAAAGAGTTGAAGTTCTGGTCCCATTTACTGCCTCGTATGGGCATTTTGAGTATCCTGAGGAGAGGGGAGGGGCGGCATCCCCGGAGGACCTGGCGGGAAAAGGAAAGGTGAAGCTCCGGAGGACGCCAAGGTCCGCCTCTCCTTCCTGCCCCGGCTCAGCCGTCTCAGCTCGCCGCGCAGCACAGCACGTGCTTTCCCTCGCACCGCCGTGGTTTGACTCGCACTTTGCATACTTTCGTCTCTCTCATTTTGTTCGATTTGGTTATATTTAGTAAATTATCGTTCCTCCTCAGATCGCTGCCGTTGTGTTTTCTCTTCGTGAAAACTATCTGCTAGCTCTCTGCCCTTCCCCCTCTCCCGGAGCGCACGCGGCCCGGGGCCGGCCGGGTCGCACGGCAAACCGTTAGTACAGCTTCGTTTTTTTCTCCTTTCCCCGGGGCTTCTGCCCCCCTGTCAGGGACTTAGATCTAGGGCTAAGCCTGTGACACTTTATGGGGCTAGACAAGACAGGGCAGTTAGAGACGGGTGGGACGACGCACCTGGTTGCCCCTGGCGACAGCACAGTCACGCCGGGGTCCCGGCCACGGCAACTGGCCCACCGAAACCAACGCACACCTCTTCCCTGCTTGCTCCGGGAAGGTCTGTAGGTGAAGAGGGGGGACCAAAAGTGACGCTTGGCCCCACATTTGATAATATTTGGCTTCAGGCCAGCAGACTCACCTGCCCAGCAAAGTGCAGTGGACCCCAGCCCGTGCCCAGCCTTTGCAATGAAAGACACCGCTCACGACACTTGGTGGCACAGCTCCAACTTCCAGCACCCTGCTCGATGAAATCAGTGAGCTGTGCGTGCGGATCATGCTGCTCTGCCTTAACACCAAGCAGGTAAATACTAAGTACTGCTAACGGCAAAGGGCAGAAACCCAAGCCGTGTGAATCGGTGAGAGGAACTGTGATCTGCTGGTCATGGATGTGATCCATTCAAGCGTGTGACAACTGAGGCACGCATGGATCAGAGTCAGCTCGGCCAGGGGCTGGTAGATAGGGATGGGGAACAGAGTAGGCCCTGCATCATGCACGGATGTGGTTTTGGACCTGCTCCAAAAGCTGGACACTCCCACGTCCACAGGGCCAGATGGACTGCACCCAAGAGTGCTCAGGGTGTGCTTGCCAAGCCATCCTCCCACAGTCCTGGCTAACCAGGAATGTCCCGGTGAACTGGAGATTGGCAAATGTGACGGCCAGTCACAAGTGCCGCCCCCCCGGGCTCGGTGCTGGGGACGCTTCTATTTCACATCTTCAGTCATGACTTATAGTTGGGAGGCAGTGTTGATCTGCCAGGTGGGAGAAAGGCACAACAGAGGGACCTAGAGAGACCAGATCGCTGGGCCAGGGTAAACTCCATGAGTTTCAATAGGGGCAAGCATCGGGTCCTGCATTTTGGTCACAACCAACCCAGGCAGCCCTACAGGCTGGGGGAGCAGTGGCTGGAAAGCTTTCTGACAGAAGGGCAACAAGCCTTGTGAAGGGCTTGGAGAATATGCCTGATGGGGTATGACTGAATGAACTGGGCTTTTTTTAGCCTGGGGAAGAGGAGGCTTAGGGGAGACCTTACTGCTCTCTTCCAATACCTCAAAGGTGATTGCAGCAAGAGCGAGGCTGGTCTCACTGCTGACAGGAAGAGAGGAAATGGCCTCAAGTTGTCCCAGGGGGGAGTTTTGGTTGAACATCAGGAAAAATTTATTTACAGAAAGGTTGATTAAGCACTGTAATAGGCTCCCCAGGCAGGTAGGAGGTTGAGTCACCATCCATGCATGTGTTTAAAATCCATTTGGATGTGATGCTCAGGAACATGATTGAGAGGAGGGTTGTTAGACTTTGGGTAGTATGGTTAGGTTGTGGTTGGACTCAATCATCTTTAAGGTCTTTCCCAACCTGAACAATTCTATGATGCTATGATTCTAGGAGCAGCGGGCAATGCCGTGTGCAGCAATGCCCTTCTCTGAGCTACCAGTAGCACCAGGACATATCCAACAACATCGCTGTCCACCTCTGGACAAGAAGCGTAAGCACTGCAGTGTGAGACTGCAGAACGGTGGCAACCAAATGGAGAACTGCACAGGTAAACAGCAGGATGAATTCATACCAGCGGCCAAGAAGAGGTGCAGAGACTTACCAGAATTACCAGCCCCTCTGCACACAAAAAGCCTTTTGTCCAGCAACCCAAATGGGAATGAGAAAAAACAAGCTCGGCCGAGCTGTCCTCAAGCCCTAAGTTTGGCTGCCCAGCAGCACAATACTCAAGAAAGCTGCAAGACAGACAGCCCAAACAAACAGAAGTTCCAACCTGAACCGGTGCAGCAAAAACAGGCTGAGGGCCAGAAACCATCAGACAAACATACATGTAAAACAAAACATCTCAATGTGCAGGGAAGAAAGAGATCATTCTTTGCTATGGATGACCCGTTTGACATCAAAGATACGCAAGATATGGTTGCACCGCCAAAAAAAGTGATGAAGCAAGCAGAGCCTGCTCTGCACCGTGGCTCCTTGCCCACCAAATCCTAACAGCAGAACCTGCACAAGCAGCTGCAGCAGCCCCCCTCGCTGCCAACCATCCAGCCTGCCATGCTGCAGTGGACAGCCCTGCCAGAACATGCCACCTGAGGCCCACTCCGTCTGTGTGACAACAATGTGGGACCTCAGGCCTCTCAGTTGCTCTCATATTAGCAAGGACTCCCGTTTGAGAACTTTCCAGGAACTGTTACATTCTGTTTAAGCCTTTTAGATATTAATGTTAATAGTTTTATGTTGTTTCTTTATTGTAGTGTTTGTTCTAGAGTTACTTCATTAGGTATGTTTTCCAATGCAATTGTTTCTGCAAATAAAAGACACTGTTACATATGAAAATGTCTTTCCTTTAGATAAGAAAGCTGAATTCTGGTTGGATGGATTCTCTTTTTCCGGGCCGTTTTTACAAAATTGTTCTGTTTCATTAAATGCACACAGGCTCTAGTATAAGTCTGTTATTACTTGCAATTTCTTTCCTGCTTTAGGGAACACATCTGCACATGGGCTTTGTTTCATGCAAAGCACAGGTTACACAGAACGTACTTCTTGCGGGTGATGGAAACAAAGTCACATGGTTTGCTTGGCAGAGAGACAGGATTCGGTGAGGTACTTCGTGATATTACTGTTGTTGTTCTCAATACAATAATTAAAAATAAGATTGCTGAATCAGACAATTTCAGTGATCTTTGCCTACCTTAAGAATTCCATAATTCTTAAGGATTATACAACCAGCAAGAAGTGGCTGGAGAAACCTCACCAATGTGGGAGACTATGCTTCCAGGAAATGTGAAGCACACCTGCAGGTTCAGGGTCCTGGCAGACAAGGGGAGCCTGACCAGCACTGAAGACTGGGGCGACAACACACTGACTGAGCATCTCGGCTTCTTCCATGTCTGGGGAAGCCAGTTCTCCATCCTCATTCATCAGAGAGGGAACGCTCTCTCTGGCCTGCCTCCTGCTCACATGCCTGTAGAACCCCTTCATGTTCTTTTTCACATGCCTTGCCAAGTTCAGCTCCATCTGGGCCTCCAATCTTAATCTCTCTAATGCTCTCCTCTGCTGCTCAACAGTGACTAGTAAAGCCGAATCCTGCTGGTAATCATTCCTGAATTCATGCATACATATTGATATCTCAGTGACTTTGAGCTGTGAGAATTTTATTTTACAGATACAGTTAAATAAAATTCATCTAGGCAAGACAAAGTGCATAGCAGTAACTATAAGCCTTGATAAATATAATTTTTAAAACAAGCCCAAAAGCAATAAAGCAGGTTACAATATCAAAGAACAGAATCCTAAATTCAGCCTCATGGTTTCCCTAGCTAAAGCCTGCACACACTGACAGAATCAGAAGTCCTTATATCTTGATAGCAAACCACAACAAAGCTCCAGGTAGTAAGAAAAGCACTGGACTTTGCTTATTCCATGTCTGCCATCGCTCCATCTCTCAACCCACTACTAGAAAATTTAGACAAAGTTTTTCAGCCTGGCTTCATTTAATGAGAAGCTCCATACTGTTATTTTTGCTTACTGCCAAGAAAAACAACCTTTTCACAAGTCACATCTTTGCAAGGCAAATTCTGTTTGTCAAAATACAGGGTTTTGCCTACTTTCTTTGTTTTACTCTTATTTTAAAACTCTTTCTTCAAAGCAAGCATCACACAAAAATCTACAGCTTTAACCAGGCATCCCATCTCACATGTAAAATGCACCCAGCTGTATATCTCCCATACTGTCAAAAGAACTGAGGGGCCCTGGTGTCAGGTTTTGATGTTAACATCTTCCTAGACAGATGACCTCTGGGTTAGGTACTGCACAGCTCTGGTCTGCAGGGCTCCAGTGCCTGATACAAAGCACCTGTCCATTGAAGGAAGCCTCCCCGTACCAGAGGAACGCTCCCAAACTTTGGCTGCTGCTCATCATTCAGTATGTCACTGCAGAAGAAATGAGTATTTGGATAATAGGCGTGGACAGATGCAATTGCAAACAGATTTGTTTAACGGTCTCCAACCTTCTGATTTGCAAACATCAGTGTATTTTTCAATAGAGATCCAGATCCTAGAAAAATTACACTCTGAATTTGTAACTTCAGTTATCTTTTGCGAGTGCCCTCAAGGGGACCCACACTGTTCTGAAAGCTGCCAACTAGATCATATTTACTACCGAATGCTTTCAGATAATGAACTTCAAATGAGAACTGCCCAACCAGCCTGTCTCAAAAACAAAAATAGCTGTAATGAGCGTGGCCTAGACATTAGCACTTAAGATTTTAATTCCTAAGAATAGAAATAGAAACTTAATCTCTCACACCCATTTCAGTAAAAAGCAGCTTGGTTCAAAAGTTAAAGCACTAGTTAGCTGGAAACATAGATCTCTTAAAATGTCTGAGCTTTTCAACACAAATATTCATGGAACTGTAAATGCCTTACCAGCTTTGCAGTTATACAGTTTGAAACCAGAAAGTGAACACCGTCTGATGGAAGAAAAAATAAGGTATTTTATCCAAGACAGATGTTAAGACATTGCTTTTTTGGCAGCCTTTCCTCTTGTGATCACGTTTGCTTTCATACCGACAGCGAGGCGAGCCAGCCTTTCTCAACACTGCTCAAAGCCCCTCCTAGCCCTACTGCTACATCTGCCATCCAGAACAGTCAGCACCTCTGCAACTATCCATCCTAATCGTAAAAATTCACATATTTCACATTTTCAGATCTACCAGAACGTACAAGTTACATACAGATGGTTAGAGGAACCCAACAAATGAGACACTTGGGTCAATAAAACAAAAAGCAAACAAACCCCCTGAGAAGAACATTTCTTTTCACCACTTTCATAGCAATTTCCCCATGTATACTGAATGGATGTGATTATAACGTGAAGCCATACATTGATAAGTGAAGTAATGCTCATAGAAAGATGATACTGGGATGGCTGATAGGGATTAAGAAAATGGATAGCTTTTTGGATATCCATTAATCTCCTCAGGTTTTGTATCTCTGACATTGAAATACAACACTCTAGATACACAGGTAAAGAGCATGTTGAACTCAGGGTGAAACGCTTACGGCAAGAACTCAGTGCTGATCAGAGCAGCAAAGAACCACAACTGCTCTTCTCAGCCTTGTTCAATATTTGGACTCAGATCAGTGTTTAGATACAGAGCCTAAAGAAGGTTTACTCAGAACTCAAACACAAATGTGATTTGCAGAAAGATCAACGTCATGTATGTATCAAGTCTCCTGACAAATAACGTCAGCAATAGCAATCCAAAACAAATGAATGCATATGCCTTACAACTGCACTCCATCTAAAGAAATATTAGCTGAACTACTCTGCACTGTGGCATGACCAAGAGGAGCAGAAGCTGCTGTGACACAGAGCCCAAACTGAGGTCGGTTTCCTGCTCTGAAGCTGAAAGGCCATGCGTTTCTTGGGTCCTTGCTCAAACTACACCTCAGTTGCTGGGTTTTGCTCACAATAAAGCAGTAACTGGACAGCCTTTAATCCTTACATTTTTGTGTCAATTTTAATTATGAAAGATGTGATAATTGAGATTGTCCTTACTTAAATCCAATTTGCTATTAGATAGAAAACCTTTTGGTTAACTCAATGGGATTTCTTGATACAGTGTTTGCACAGCACTGAGAGATCACACTGAATGGTAATTTTATGAAATTAGTGAAAATCTCCTAACATGGAAGAGAGAGCAAGCACTCAGTTCAGTTAAAGCCTTCAACTTCCAGCCAATTTCATTTTTTCTTATTGTTTTAGCGTGTGAAATGGGAGACTGCAGGCTACAAGGAAAGAAAAAAGCCTAGATCTTGTGTGGAAATGAAAGAAGTGCAAATAGACTGAAGCAAACAAACATTGAGACACAGAGCATTCAGGAACAGTACCATTTCACCTTACTGATTCTTTCCCACTAGCCTGCCTGTACAGACACCGAGCAAGGGAACCTTGGGAAGGGAGACAGCCCTGACCATCAACATGCAGAGGCAACTCAGCTGAAAGGGAGAGCTTCGTGCAAATATTCAAAGCTGGGATGAGGAAACGAGGTTTTTTTACAGATGATCCCATAAAAAAACAAAGGGTTTTCCTCTGAGGACTGGATGTCCATCTTTAAGTTTTACTCGCTAATAAAAAGTACTGAAGGCTTTGCATTACTATCAGTTGTAAGCAAACTGACACAGCTAACATTCAACTGTACGTATGAGACATGACCTGAATGCTATCAGTCATGTCACCTGAATGTTATCACAGTCAACACTTCTGTGTTTCCATTTTCATTCAACTTTGACGCAGAATAAAAGATGTGATCATGCAAATACATATCACGCTCACTTTTTGCTGGGTAACATCATGTGCAAAGCTACAGAAATTGAATTAAGACAAATTTGAAATGCTCTTTGTTTTCCTGTTGTTTTAATTTCCATTTTTCGTGTTTTTTCCAGAGGCTGGTTTTAGCCTATTACATACAGTACCTGTCAGTTTCTTGCCTTGTCAATCACTTGGCCAGACATTTTACTGTTCGTTGATTCTTGCAGATCTTCAGGCTTTGTATTCTGAAGCGAGCAATATGAAATAGATGTGTTGATCTTACAAAATAAGTCTTTCATAGACATGTGCTCTAGTTAAATCAGAGATATAGTATTAAAATTTCTGCTAGCTTTGTGCAGCAGGGTACAGCATGGGAGTTTTTCAGACACTAATGGGAAACTGGTGGCAAGCCCTGCAACCATTATCCTCAGCAGATCAAGATTTTTAAACACATCGCTTCTTCCTCAGTCATTAGTGTCTTCTTAAAACAACATCATGCTTTGTTTTCTTGATCAAAGCCCTCAACTTAGGAGTTTGGAAATAAATTTCACTTTGGTGTTTTCCTTTTCAAAACACATCAGTCTCAAAAGCAGGCTGATCTTTGGTGATGTACTGCGATGGATTGCATTTAGTAGGCAGTTTGCCACTCATGGAAAGGGATTGTTCTCCCCTGCACAGCAGCACCACGTGTGTGCTCACACCCGAGACAAAGCTGGACAGACAAAAGTGCTCAAAGATGAAACTGGAGGAAATGATGCTCTCTGGCTGCTTTGTTGGCAGCCACTGTTTGGAGGGTGCCTAACAGCATGCTTCCATCCTACAGATGTCACACACCAGGGACAACTCTGATGGCCCCGGTGTGGAACTACTGAATGAAGGCAGTGGCAAATCCGAGACTTCAGGGACAATCTCTGCAATCCTTTGCTGCATCCACGTAATAACTCTCCTACCTCAGTAGCTGCTTAATAACAGCTGTACAAACAGATTATTATCCACTAGCTTACTACAGCATTTCTTGTCACTTCTAGGGCCTGAAGAATTGCTTCTGGACTTCGGTGGGAGGTTTGCATGAGCCAAGACAAAAAGAAGTAAGAAGGCTTAACCTACCCATGTATTCATATAATTTAAATTTCTTTGTTTCATTTATTCCCTGTTTGCTTCCTCTCTTCTATGATACACACACAGAAAAAAACTGTTATCTAAATTAGGGCAGAGTTTGATTTTCTAGGAAAAGATGGAATCCTTCAGCTGGAGAAGGAAAAAACCTATCAATGAAATTACTAAACATTGCTGATCTCCTGTTAAATCCCTATGCAGCCCTACTAGAACAAATAGCAGATTAATTATATTCCTGTGCACCAAGATCCAGAATACTTCATTTATTGCCTTAAACTACATCTACTGCCAGTCATCTAATGAGCAGTAGCTTTTCCTGGTAATACAGATAATCTCTTTGGAGAGAATTAGTTCTTGGAAAGTAGAAGTGCACCTTTCCTTAAATTCCATTTTATGCTTTCAATTCCTGAGGGAATGCGGGGAGGATCATAAGGAAGGAAGGGAAGAAGGAAAGGCAGATTAAGGATGTTACAGTAATATTCTTTTGTTCAACATCTGCATGCTAGAGAGATTACACAATCTTCAGCAGATCAGCAAAAGAAGATTTGAAGCGTCTAGCGTTAAAGCTTCAAAGCTGCAACACTCCTCTCCACCCACCCAACATCTCCAGGTCCACAGCTGTAGGAAACATTCCAAATCTCACCCAACTTCTAGACTTTTCTTTCAAACCTTAAAAAAAAAAAAGCAAAATGCAAAAAAATTGCTCCACATCCATAACCTTGGGATAAAGGCAGTGGCTGCAGTACAGAATCTCAAGAGAACCCACACGTGCTCTCTCCCTGCAAGATCTCAGGTCAATTCTAGGAGGAACGTTGAGCACTACAAAGCACAACTAGCTTCTTTTATGGTGTTAAGGGAGGGGGAAAAAAAAAAAAAAAAAAAAAAGCAGAATAGCCAACAAAGAAACCAGCACAGAAATACAAGTTTCCATACTTCTAACCAGGCTGCTTAGGTGATGCATTACAGACAGCAAGGCTTGCAGACTGCAACTCAGTGGTACTGTCCATCCAAGGCATGAAAAATGGCTCAGCTGGAAATCCCTGGCTGTAGGTGAAAGGTGATCACCCACTTAACTTTAGCACTTTAGTGAAGTACAGACACATATTCTGAATGTCCAGACGAAGAAAAATGAGGGAAAAATTACTGTATGATCAGCAGTAAAACCTTTCTCTTGCTTGCAATGACTTTAAGAGCCTCAAACAAAACAGTTTTCAGTTGAGCTGCGCACAGAGAGAGCTCACCTCCGTGCTGAGGTTATAAAAACATCAGTGAAGAAAATTGTGTGTTTTAGGAGAAAATTGAGGTTCTGAGAATGATGCTCTTCCTGCCTAACTCAGGACAGAAGCCTCTTGCAACACAGACCCTACAGGATGCTGCCCCAGGGATCACTTTCATAATCACAGAATGCCCTCTCTCTCCTTCTCACCCTGTGAATGCTGCAGCCCCAGCAGCAGGAATGCTGTGCTGAGATCTCCATGGATCCAGCTGTGTGGGATGATCCCCAAGTGTGATGACACTGCTGGAGGAGGACAGGGCATAAGGTATCAGTGCAGTGCCACCGCTGTCCTTAACGTAAAAAATCCCCAAGCCTTCTAAAAATGCTGCCAGGCTTGCCCTAAAGGTGCGCAAGACTGATTTTACTTCGTCTCAGAATCCACTGATTATCTTCTTAAAGGATATCAATAAATTATTACTCTACCAGGAAGTATTTCCTGAAGATCTACCTTGGAAATAGCTTTTCCACTAAATTTCTTGCAATTTCAATATTTGCCACCTAACACTTTGCATCTGATCAGAAAAAAAATTGTGTAACTTTGACCTGATGCATAGTAATGTAGTGTGAAGCAACAAGAGTCAATTTGCTGGGCAACGCTAAGACACAATGTGGTGGAGTACAATGCTGATTTGCAGAGTGAATCAAAATGCCTCAGCTCTCTCTTTTGTGATATCTGCAAATCACTGAATAATGTGGTTCACTGACCAAGTGAATTATTTTTGAGGAGTTTGGCACATCTTTAATTACAAGATATGTAAAGACGTAATGGAAACATGCTGTGCATATTTCTTTATGGCTGCTGAACTTTTCTTATGGAAAAGCACCTGTTTTTATTAAATTGTCTCTAGACAGAATAGAATGTACAGGGTACAGGTTGACAGCATGTTTCTCAACGCGTATTACTCAGCAGCTAAGCAACCTTAGCAACAATATAGATCGCCCATGTATACAGATTGCACCTATACACAAAACTACAGATAAAAACAGATGTGCAGGAAATAGATTTACTCCTACTATGAGTATGTTTAAATTTCAGCAGCATATTGATAATATCATAATGTTTCTTTTGCTGAGACAAAAAAAATGCACATCAGGATCCCCATCACTAAACACTGATGTGCCCTTTATGCTTAAAAAAAAAAATAATCAGGAATTTGCATGCTGACAATGATTATGTAAATGCCTTGTTTTGAGAACCAAGTCCCAGAAGATTCCCCAGCAGAAAGCAATTCTCCTTTAAAGGTTTCATCATGGTCCAAATCAGTGGTTTTTATAACACCGTTTTAATAATGCAATAAATAGCCTCTTTGATGATTGCCACTTGCTTTCCTTCCAAACTGTGGGCCTTCTTGCTTTGCAGCAGCAGCAGCCCCAGTAGCTTCTCTTTTTTGGTCAATTTTGAGGGGCTGTGGCCGATGGCAGTCATGCTTTAAAGCTTGCAATCTTTACTCAACTGACCAAAATTCAGAGCTGACCTGCTTGGAGCACACAGGGAGTCTAGATGATCTCCCAAGGTCCCTTTTAACCTGAATTATCCTGTGATCCTTCGGCTCTCAATAACTGAGTTTCCAGGCTCAGAAAGGCACAGCACAAGGATAGAGCAGGGCTACATCTAGCTGCAGAGCAGAGCAGCCATTCTCAGCGTGCAGCCCAGCGTGCTCATCCCAGGACACAAACAAGACTGCACCAGCTCCTACTGCATTATGATTTTTCTTCAAAAGCAACCGATGCGCACAGAGGCAGGAAACCACTCCTGGCAGTGCTGCAGAGAGGATGAGCAGAGCACCAAGACTGCAGGGCTTAGCTGGGAGCCGCCGCTCCCCCAGCATAGGCACCGGCACATGGATGTGGTGCTATTGCAAGGAATCCTTTTATTCCACCAGCTGCTACTGCTGAGATCTGAAACTGAGACCCAGTATGTGATCTCATGGATGAGTGCAAAGCTCACAAGCTCTCGTGTCTTAACTGAGGAGAAAGGCTCTGTTTAGTTGTGCCAGAATAAATGAACAACGAAGGTAGCTTGGATGTCTTGAAGCTGTTTAGGGCTGGCAGTCGATTTGAATCACTCTGAAGCAGAGCTTAAGTATTTTCCCAAAGAAATCTATGCCTCAATGACTTTAAACTCTCTTTGTGCTTCTATGACCCTGGGCTGCTCTGTATTATGGCAGCAGGGATGGCTGTGCATTTCCTCTTGAGTGCTTCCTGCACACCTCAGCTAGAAAACCTTTCCCTGAAAATGCCTGCAGGGCATTCAAGCTCTGCTTTTTCTAGAGCCCATGAGCAGCCAGCAAAGGCAGGAGCAGCACTGAGAGGCTCACCTAAGTTACTTTATGGCAGATTTTCAAAAGGATGGTCTGGAAACATCACTCACACCATGCTGCAGCTGTGTTCTCTGTCGGACAAAGAGAAAGGAAAAGCCCAGCAGCCCCGTGGGACACTGACCGGGTGTCCACAAATTAAGCAGTTAGGGATTTTTATTTATTTTCTTTTTTTTTTTTTTTTTTTCCAAAGTTGTTGCAACATTCACCTGCTAGGAAATAAAAAGAAGCTGTTTGGAGGATGCAGTTGTCCTACAATTCAAGTTCAGAGTTACAACAACTGATAAAGATCCACTAGAATACAAGCTTGTAGTTCCTCACTTAAGAAATTAATCCGCATACACGTAAAACTCATCTGCACAAAATCTCTGCCTTTGGGACCTGCCAGCTACATGCTAAACTCAATGAGACCGCTGTGAAATAGTATCAGCGCACTAAAATAAGTAACCATCTCTCCCTCAGCCTCTCTCAGTCCACACACGCTACAGGAATTTCCTTAGGAGATGACGCAAAAGCAACTCACATAGGAGAACGCTACAAAATCCTACATCTCGCCTTCCAAGGTGAGCAATGATAACAATAAAAGCATGTCCTCCCCTCCTCACAAACCAGTAGAGGAATGGGAAAAATAAATTCCAGGTGGAGTTTTTGGGGAAAAAAATTTCCTTCACAGATAGAATCCATCATCCACGCTTCCCTTTCTGTATTTATTTGTAAAATTAACAGCAACACATACGTAACCTTCTAGAGAAATAATTGATCCCACTGCCCTGGATAGGAGCCACTGGCAATGATCACAGTGTCACACAGATCACTTCTGCGTGCAGAAGGCTGACACCAGTGCACACATGCAGGCTTATGTGAGAAGTTCCAGTGGAGAAAAAAGGAAGGAAACAAAACCAGGAAAGTTATCATACGATGTAAGGCCTGTTGGTTTCCTCACCACCTTCTGTGCTAAAGAAAATAAACCATTTACTCAGACAACACGTGCTATCAATTATTGGTCTAATTAATGACAGACTGCTACGAAACCAAGAAGTTTAAGGAAGAAGCACAAGTTGGCTCCTGATGTTTACAGTTTCTAGTAGGATGCTACCACGCCAGGCCAGGCCGAGCTGCAAACCCTGCGTGCCTTTCAGAAAAAGGAAAAAGTAGGTGACAGTAGCTTCACCTCACCCCACGCCAGGACACACGAGCAGCTATGATAAGAGCATTTGCATGCAAGCAGCATGACACCTCCACTTCTCTGAAATAGGTTTCCTCCCAAGCAGTGACAGCTAATAGGAAAAAGAATAACCCAAAATTAAAATAATAAAACTAAAAAAGAGTTAGTCCAAAGGATTAAGTAGGAAATAAAAGTCTCCTAATTTTATATAAACAGGTATTTCCTGTAGAGATTTGAAGCATTCTGCCAATCGCCATTCCAAACTTCACTTTTGCAGGTGAGTCACAACAATGAATGGCATGTGGTACGATGCTGATCTGTCATTTGCAGGCATTGTACAGGCAGGGTAATCCTGTCCTTACGAGCTATGCAAACCTCTTGCAAAAAAAAAAAAAAAAGTACAAGAAGTCATTTAATTGAAATGATTGTGTTCTATCTTCCAGAATCTGAAGTTTATAAAGAAAGATTAAAAACAAACTAATGGAGTCTTGGTTTGTGCTTGCATTGTTTGTCAGTGCTGCTATTAGACATCTCTCCCTTCAAGAAAACACTTTTTCCCAGCTTCCACATCTAAATCCTTGAACACCATGTTATCAGCAACGCATGTGTCCCTGCTGAAAACAGTCACTTCCACACCAAGTGTTGCAGACATTTGAGAACTTGTCTAGGACATTTTTTAATTTTATTTTTTGAGGAGGGAGAACTGCAAGAATTTCAGAAAAAAAGTCTCCATCAACTTTTGAAGGCCACTCTTTCTTCCAGCTTTCAGTGGAATTAAAGTACTAATTCCTCAGTTTTGCCTTTCTCTCCTAAAATAGTCACACCAACAAAACTGGAACTGTCATTCTGGAGTGCAAGGAAGTGAAGCAGTATTAAAATCAGCTTTCTCTACACAAGGAAACTCAACTGACTTCTTTCAGGGGAGGATTAACTTCTTCATGCTCAAAGAAAACTAGGGCGAGCAGAAATGCAAGCATCAAAACCTAAAAACTTCCTCTTAGTTCATAGAAAAATAATTCTATACAGAACCCAGGAGATGAGAATTAGAAACACCTCCAAAAGGAACTTTCACACATCAGACACAAGGGAAGAAGCATTCTTTTAACACTGAAGCATGACTTGAAAGCCACAGCTACATTACTTTAAAATATATATATTGTTTTGACTCGGTAAAATACTATGTTGAAGGATACTAGATAGCATTCCACACATACATTGATGCTATCAGGGAAAGCATCAAATGCTGAGCTGAAGCATGCAGATATTTTAAGCCCAAAATGGAAGGAAGAGCTGGTGAGCACATTTTTCCAGAGGCTGAATGAAAAGAAGGGTATAAAATGACAGGAGACTTATTTAAAACTGAATTTCAGTGGAGATGAGGAGACAAAGTTCATAACGTTCAAGGGCTCAAACACAGATCATTCTAGACAATGACTAGAAAAAGAAATGAGTTATAGATTTCTATCTTCGCAGCTGACATACTGGGGAAAACAAACTACATGAGAAAGAGCAGCGACCGAACTTCTCACTAGAACCAACACCTCACCTTGGTAATAACCAGCTTCACACCACATGTACGCTCCTGTGGGCAGACAGTGTGATGGAGAGAGAAGTGAGACGGGAGGGATCGTTCTCACCATCACCAGCTCTGATTAACTTGGAGCGTTACGCAACTCAAGACTGAGTTTTGTCACAGAGGAAAACAGTGGTCTGGTTTTAATATCTGTCTAATTTCTACTTCAATAGTTTTCCCCTTGAGATAACTTTTCAGTAGATTCCTGGAGCAGGTGTTACCTTCCCTCCATAAACCTTGAGATAATGTAACTTTAATGATTTTCCAAATAAAAAGTGAAAGGCTATCAGGACAAATACCTCCATTTTTATTCCACTGAGATATTATTATGGTGATGGTAATAATTCCACAGGGGAATTACTTAGAATACACACTCAGCTCTGACCTGACCCGACTATAACTCAGATGATACCTTTCCTAAGTTGGAAGAATTTATTTTCATTTTCAACTGAGCTCATCTAATCAAAATGCTTCAACGTGACAAAGAGTTCATTGTTCCTGTGCAAACTGCAGTTACCAATAAAACCTTGCTATTACAAACCAGGCACTGCTACAGCAAATTCAGCCAATGCAAAGCTTAGGTTGGGAAGAGAATCCTCAAATAAATTAAAAAAATAGCACGTTATACTTTGTTAGCAACACCACACACATTTAACACCATCTTTTGGTAACTGCAGCTGCAGACATGAAATTTTAAAGTAGGTCAGCATTTGCTCCTAAATTCAGCCTGTCGGACTACTGTAGTCCAGGTACCGAAGGGACACAAGGCAAAGCTAAGAGCAGACGTGGAGCCTTGAGGTCATTTTCAGGAACATTCAGGAATCTTTCAATGTTAGGACTTCAGCTTTATTTATTTATTTAGTCTGAAGCTTCGTCTGTATTCTGCAACTATACACTAGCTGATTTAACACGGCATTACCCTTTCCTATAAGCACCATCTTGTTTAGGTTGCTACCTTCAGGTGCCCAGGAAGTAAACACTGTTCTCATCACTGCCTTGTGTCACTTGGGCCAAGGTATTTCATACTGCTTGGACACCAGCAGCCTGTCCACACAGGACAACGTTTCAGAAAACAGCATTTAGTAAGTGAGCAGCTATCATGCTAATTAGTCTTACGGAGAAAATCTGCCAATGACAAGAGAAATTCAAGCAACATGTGAGACTAGGAAAATAACTGTTTAAGAGAAAAAAGAAAAAAAGAAAAATTATATACTTTCTTAATTTTTTCTGCTCAACTGATCAGAACTGACTTATTTGACTGCATCCAAGCAAACACAGTCATGCTTGCCTCTCTAAGACAATACATACACAGGAGCTCACAGACAAGCCAGCAGAGGTATGGTGCACACATATAGCAAGAAGTAAGGCTATAACACACAAAGCATTTTTCTCTGGTCAGTGTATGACCAGTATCTGAGCCATATTCTCGTACTGCAGAAATACGTGCACAAAGTTTTGCAGTGCTTAAGTTGTCATTTGAGCAAAACCTTTTGCTCACCCATATAACCACGTAGCTATTAGCAAAACAGTGTCATGCAGTTTCACATTTAAAACTTGATTTCTATCCCTCTGGAGGACGAGGTTGTTAGCTACTAAACAATCATCGATAACTACAGAAAGTAAAAAAGGTAAAGTTTCACATTTTGAACGTAAACAAGTAAGCAGTACAGAATGTGTTCTGCATTCTCTGCTTATTCAATTTTGGTACATAATTGCTTGCTGAGTAGGTCAGAGCTGCCTTGTCCTCATTCCAGAGGAGACAGGACTCTCAATGGACTGATATAGCTCTGACAAGCTGAACTCACTCCTTCAGATCTGATCAGTCCAAAGGGACTCATTTAGACAATCAGTTTTCAAATATAAGTCCTCATCATGTCCTCTCCAAACAAAGTCCAAGCCAAACAAGGCATGAATAGATTTCAGCTTTACAGTTCTTCATTATTTTTAAACAAAATAATGGAAATACTCATTTTTAGATCTCCCTTGGTACAAGAAAGTGAGTGAGAGATGCCCATTCTTCTGTCCTGTTGGCCTGCATTAGTTAGTACAGGCCACTGGCATTATGGCAGCCCTGAGTGCAGCTCCCCAAGCTGCAGCTTTCCCTTGTGATTCCCCTGCACAGCCCTCACCATAGATACAGTTACAAATGACTCATAGACAAGCTAGATCAGAGTCTAGGGGAACAGCAGTCAGATTCTCCTTGATCTGTGTTCCTGTAATTACTACCTACTAAACAGATGCTCCGATGAACTGCTGGAGCCTAAAGCTCCTGGTGTCACCTCCTTGGTTCCTGCAGATGGGGTTTTTCACTCATCTGCCACCTGCCTCTTCTGAGCTCTGTGCTGAGCCTGCAAGCCATCCCAGATCCTGGGTGGTGATCCCAGGAGCACAGAATACTCTCCAGCCCCAAATTGAGCTCATTCTCTACCCTCTGCTCCAGCAGATACACTTCTAAATGAATACTGCTGAATACTGCTGCGTTTGCTGATTGTTTTACAGTTTGTTTATTTCTCAAGTATGTAATATCATTGGGGAAGTGTTTTTAATTAGTTTGAAGATCTATTGTTTCAAAAGACTGAATGCATTTGCCAGCAAGGGGTCTTCAGAAGCACAATGAATGTTACTGTTATGCCTCTGTAGATGGATACTGACAGCTGCCAGCAGACTCTGTCCATGCTTGGGCTGCCCAGGCCCCACACCAGCTCCAGCTCAGGTGTCACAGGAGTTGCATGAGCACAGTCTGTGGCCGCAGAGCCTCTTGGAAATATCTACTGAAGAAAGGAAGAATTTCATTTCTTCAAATCTCATTTGTTGCAAGTTATCCAACAACCGTGACCATATTTTCATCATTGATCCACTGTACAAAATGGCAGAACTCAGAAAATAGCCATGAAATAAAGGAAGAACCAAATAATCAAAATGTTAACTCAGCACTATCTACTAATGAACTGTAATGCTGTAAGTGGAGCCAGGAAGGGTGGTCACCATAGAAATAACATGATGACATGAATAGCCCTACTGGAGCCCCTTTCAGACAGCAATGAACCAACCCTTTAGATTCAGCGATGGATCACCTGGGAAAAATACAGGGCTGCTGTCCAGATGTGCTGGGATGGAATCAAGAAAGCTAAGGCAAAGATGGAACTGAACTTGACAAGGGATGTGAAAAACAGCAAGAAGGGTTTCCTTAGATACACTGGGCAGAAGACACAGGCAAAGGAGAGCAGACCCCCCCCCCCCCCCCCCCCCCCCGATAAATTTAAAGGGAGAGCTGACCTACTATGACCTCAGCACAGAGAAGGCTGAGGTATTTAACGAGCTCTTTACCTCAATCTTGCAATCCCAGGTAAGAGTTCAGACTGCAAAAATAACTCACTGAAAGCAACCCTGCAGAGAAGGACCTGGGGGTCCTGATAGATGAAAAGCTGGACATGAGATAGCAGTGTAGCAGTGTGCTTTTGCAGCCTGGAAGGCCAAGAGTATCCTGGGGTGCATCAAAAGTGAAGTGGTCAACAGGGCAAGGAAGGTGATTGTCCTCTTGTATGCAGCCCTTGTGAGGCCCCACCTGGAGTACTGCAACCAGGCCTGGGGCTCCTGGCACAAGAAAGATGGTGAGCTGCTGAAGCAGGTCCAGAGGAGGGCTACAAAGATGATCTAGAGGGCTGGAGCACCTCTTATGTAAAGAAAGGTTGAGGGAGCTGGGCTCATTCAGCCTGGAGAAGAGAAGGCTCCAGGGAAACCTCATTGAAGCCCTCCAGCACTTGAAGAGAACTTTCAAGCAGGAGGGGGACTGACTTTTTTTTTTTTTTTTTTTTTTAAATACACAGTCTACTAGCAGTCAGACTTGGGGGACTGGCTTTAAACTAATAGAAGGGATATTTAGGTTAGATGTTAGGAAGAAATTTTTTACTTAGTGTGGTGAGGTGTTGGAATGGCTTGCCCAGAGGGGTTGTGGATGCCTATCTCTGGAAGTATTCAAGGCCAGATTGGATGGGATCCTGGACTAATTCAGTGGCTGGCAACCCTGCCAATGGCAGCAATGTTGAAACTAGATGATCTTTAAGGTCACCTCCAACCTAAGCCACTCTATGATTCTATGACCCGGACAGAGGGCCCATCACCAGCCAGGACAGCCTTCAGCATCCTGCTCCTCCAGCAGATCCATGGGGTCATATAGTCTGTGAGAAGGACAAGGCAACCCTGAGAGCACCACAGGCTACATCCCCTGGGTGCACCGTGCTGCCCTTCTCCTGCAGGTAGAGCAAGGAAATGTGATGCAATCAATATTTCCTTCCTCCTGGGTTCATGTTGCAGGCTTGCCTATAAATACTGCTTTGATCTGGCTCTTGGAGCAGTTGAGCTGAATCTCAGTGCCTGGTATCGTTTTCAATAAGAAACTAGGCAGCAGGAGACAGAAGCAACACGTTTTCTTCAGCTCCAAGAGCTGCAACCTCTACTTGTTCTGCCCCTAGTGTATTTTATATCTAGGGAAGTGTAGATTATTATGAATAAATACAGACTGGGATAAACTGTCCCATGCATGTGTCTACTCAATTCTCTCTCAATAGGGAAATATCCCACTGCTGGAGTCCAGACTTTCCTGGCAGCTTGGAAGCCATGATAACGCAAATTCTGTCTAAAGGCAAACATCTGGTATTTTCATTATACAGGGCTTACACTTTTCTACAAAGAACAGAGATAGAAATACATCTCCATGAGGGAAAGGAACTATGACTGTGCAGCAGCTGACTCTTTGCAGGTCACAGTACAGAACTCCATGCCAGGACTAGTTCTCAGAGAACATGTGTTCAGTCAGCAAGAAAGAGCATACACATCGTAAGAAGAAACTACTGGAGAAAACTAAGGAAGTGGGTGGAATTCCATTCATGAAAACACACAGAATAGAGTATCCGTAACAGTATTCACATAGGATTCACATAGGATCCTCAGATCTTCTCCCCCCCCCTTTTTCTCCCCATCATTTTCTGTGCAAGTATAAATAAAAAGGATACGTGGTATTTTTCAAGGAGTCAGCATTATAAGCACTCCGTTCACGGCATTTACGTAATATTCGCTGCCCCGGAAGCATTACATGACTATGGGCAGTTGCCCAGAACACATTTCCCCCTTCCTCCCTCCCTTCCCCCCATTGTCTTTGTTAGAATGCTAGCATGGCTATTAAATTCTTGGCATAGTATTTCCCAAATCAGAAATGTAAGAGGAGATAACACAAAGGCGAGTTTCACGAGCGCATTCTTTAAGAAGAGCAGTATCCTACAAATCCCCCAGCAAGCACTTATTGGCACTTCTACTAATGTAAAGAAAATCTACTGGGTTCCCAGAAAAACAATCACTTCAGTCTTGTTATCAGAGGACAGAATCTGGGTCAACAGACGCATTTTGGATACGTACCAATTCTTAAATGATTTAGTATTCTGATCTGTGGAGACAAAAAGCAATTTCCTACATCAGCAGCACCCTTTGCACAACGTGCAATTTCATCCTACCACCTACACTGTTGTAATCATTAAATGTTATAAAACATCCCTGATAAAACGAAAGAAAGATTCTGATATATGACTGTAATGTAAATCAGTGCTTTGGATTATGGTGTGATACTAGTTCAGTTATTTATGTGTGTTTCAACTAAAAACATCCTACTGGATTTCAACTATCACAAGATTAATCTCACTAATACTTTATATATACAGATGGTCAGACAAGAAAAATTAGACAAATATGAAAAATTAATATATTCTTCTTGTATAATATAAAATATGATTTGTCTCCTAGAAGATTATAGCTGGAGCTTCTAGTACCAAGAATAACCGGACTGACTAACATGGGCTCCCTGCTTTGTGGGAAGTTTTTTTGTTCTGTCCCACCTCAAAACTTACTGTAAGACACTGCAGAGCTACAACGCATGCAAACAAAACAAAACACAAAATATGACTTATGATGATATATCTTAGCAACTACTCAGAGTTGTTTACAGCTGGACACTTATCCACATTCATCCACCTACCCCCAGAGAAGCAGCAGGACAGTTCCATGAATTACATATTTCAGCACTGTAAGCTGATACCTGAAAACACTGTGTCAGCATACCCCAGTCACTGCATTCAATTAACATTACACATCCAGAAATACAGTGCCAAGTGGAGTGTCACCGCTGAGCAAAAGGCAGAGGACCTGCATTTGGGTTCTGCATGGACCACCTACTGTTGTGCTTTACAAATTGATTTACATGTGTAAAAACACAGGGAGGTCTCTGCAGAAACAGGTGTCTAAGAGATGTACTCTCTAAAGTTCATCAAATGTAAGACTTTGATTCTCACAACTTGTGGATAAATAGCTGATCTGCTAGGAAAGAAAGAACACGGCCAGAGCAAACATTTCTGGCAGCAGGAGAATCAAAGGGGTCTCAGATAGCCAGAAAAAACAAAGGATGCTGACATCAAAATATTGGCAGCTTTCACTGCTGCCTTTCTTTCCAAATAAAATGGGCAAAGAAACAGACTAGCTTTCCCATCCAAGCTCAATTCTCCAGTGAGCAGCATTCTGTAGCAGTAATTATAATCCTGTATTTGTGTGCACACTAACTAATTTCCCGGGCAAGTTACATTTCAGCTGGAACATGTTGGCATATAGAGACCAACCTCAACAACAAAAATAGCTGCTGAGTTCAGCAACCCACAGCTTTTATAGTTGACCTTGCAGTTCTGCACGACAGTGGCTCTGCGCCACTTTGCTATTTCAAAGGAGAAAGCGTGGCTCTGGGAGTCTCAAGGGGACCAACGAGACCCAAAAGATAAGCGGTTTCCTGGACCAGTTTTTACTGTTTAACTTGGTTGTTCTCATTTTAAAAGTATCCTGGTCCTCTTAATATCCTGCATTCTGCCTCTGATTGGCGGAGCTAATCTCGCTTGTGCAGTTTAATGCACTCCTTGGACTTTTCCTTAGTTTATGCAGTTTATGTATTTGAACTCTTTTCCTTTCCCCACTCCAGCCACAGCAAGCAACTATCAGTGCAATTAATCACAACTCAATACCCCAGTTGACTACAGAAATAAAATTACATACACTAAGAACAATGAATAAATGCTAAGCACTTTCAAGCCAGTCTGATGCTCTAAGTCTGCTTATCTGCTCAGCTGTGCGATTCTGGCTATTAGTGCACCCAGCTGGCTGTAAACGTGCAATGGCAAAGGAGCACAGATGCTTTGGAACAGTTACTTCTCATTTTCTTTCGAGTACGAAGAAATTTGAAGACCACTTTCCACTTAAAGACCAACTGCAGCCAGAGCTGGGGCTAATCACTACTACACTACTCCTCTCCATCAGCAGAAACTGTGGCAAGCTTTAGGATGCTCACACACTTGCACACAGTCATTTAACCATTTCCACCCCATTTCTTCTGCATTGTTTAAAAATCCCTTCAAAACTACTTTAAAAAAAATGCTTTACAGGTTTTGATGATATAGGAAACCACATTCCCAGCCACGTAAATACAGAATTTGCCACTCTCATAAAACACTCACACAACAGCATACTCATGTTTATAGAAATCCTCACTTAGTTTGGCCACACCAGCCACAGCACAAGGAAAGAGAAAGGAGCAACATCTTCACTACTTTTTGCAAATACAGTAATTACAAACCACTGCTGCCACTACCTCCAGACCTTCTCACAAAAGATTAATTACAGACATACCACACAACACATGCAGAGGGCTAACTAATTGGAAAATAACATATCTGCATGTTCTCTTCAAAGATTACCATTATGGGAGTCCCAGCTTGGACTAATGCTTATCCAGTGTGCTCTCTGCCTCCAGAAGAGGGGCTGCCCAGCAAGCAGGGATGTGGAAAAGCATATTGCCATTGTCCAAGCTCACAGTGTTTCATTTGTGTAACACTGAATCCCAACTTAATTAAAAAGCTCCAGAGACCAAGCAAATCTCAATATACATGGGCAAGTGGTCGAACAGCCCCATTTACATGTGTCACAGCTCGCCGGTATTGCTGCAAAAGGCATCTGCTTCAACAGTCTCATCTGATTCTTACAAACAAGCTACACTTTGCATTTCTGAATTTAACAAAGATCACACAGCTGCCAACATACTATCAAAGCCTAAATAAATGTTTGGCTTCCCTCCAACCATCCTTGCTGTGGTATTATTACTGACAATAGAGCCAGAGCAGCAAAAGCAATGAGATGGCAAATTTACACATGTGCCATGTTTTTATACATTGCCTACATTTGCTGCTACAAGACTATAAGCAGAACACTGGTGAGCATCTTCTCGTTGCAAAACATGACCTATTTCAGGGCTTTATGAAAGCTGTATAGCGTTAGCATTAAAAAAAAAAAGTGCAGATGGGGAAAATTACCTAAGAAAAACAAAGTTGTTTTGTTTATTTTCCCATGTGGGCATTAGAAATAGATCACAGCTATTTTCTTAGGGCTGCATTTTGCCCTTTTTGAAGAAATAGTGCAACACCCATATAAACTGGAGACATGACAGCTGATGCTTCCCTTGGCACCTGCCCATTCCATTTTAATGCACGCATTTCCTGGCTGCCGCAACAGCAGCAGCATAAGTACATCCAAGGGTAGAATCTGTATTTGACCTGGGCAGAAGAGCTCTGCCACATTTAATAGCACCATTAATATCCTGGCTACCCTCTCACCAAAAGCCAACTGCATCTGCAGATAAGGAGACCTCCCCATGGGACAATAATATAAGTTTTTTATCTGCATCAGATAAAGACAGTGAAGGAAGACAACTTCTCTTTTAGTTCCTCTCCCATTTGGTGCATTCCCACTGTACACAGGTCCACAAGAAGCAAACAGTAAGAAAACCAGAGCTTGGATGGAACTCATGACAACTGCTTACAATGGAGTCCAGATATTGTCTTAGAAAATACACCCCTGAACTGGAGGAATGTGAAGCATATAGCACCTTGCTACTCTGCCCTATTTTATCACATATGGCTGTCCTGTCTCCTTCCTTTCCTCTGAATTCAGTCTACATGCAGTGAGAGGGTGAAGGCAAGATGCAGAAGCAGCCTGAGAAGGGAACAAGATTGGTATTCCCACTTGCCTTCTCCTGCTACCAAAGCAAAATCAAGCAAAGAATTACACTTGCAATTGCTAGACTCCTATGTCACAGGGCAAGCCTTTGGAGCTGCTCCTGCATCACAGCCACCCCAAGGCATGCCAGAGCCTTCCACAGACCTTAGCCTTTCACGAGGCCACAGCAGGCACCCAGCCTCCAGCTCTGGGATGAGGTGGGCTTCTGATCACCCCTGCTCTGATTTCCAGACTTGTCCAACCTTCCTCAACTCTTCTCACTTGCACATCCCCCACTGGCGTAAAGGACACTTGCCTTAGACTTGCAAGACTGTAAGGACATTCTCACTTCAGAAAGAAAAAGCAGGAACAGTGCTCATGCTCAAAAAACAGCATTACTCCACACTTCAGTTTGGTTTCATTACATTTTAGGAGAGGCAGTCCTTAAAAAGAAAGACAAACGGAGCAAAAACTGAGACCTGGATGTTGCTGGAAATGTCTGCTTCCAGCATGCCATTGTCCCTCAACATTTTCACCTGTGGATTTATTTTAATTTCCTTCAAGGGTTCTCTTAATGTATTCTTCCTTCAGTGTTTGAGGTATCTGTATAATTTTCGAATTGAGGATTAGAGAGGATTAAGCCTTTGCTAGGCTGTGCTCCCAGGGAGCACTGCCTTCACATGCATTCCTCACTCATGCTGCCAGTGCAAGCGCTCGCACTCATTGCAATAGAGATGAATAGCAGTTTATGTTATATGCTATAGGAAAAAGTTGGCACCTGCACCATTACGTATTTAGCTCCTTCCTGGTCTGTCCTTCACGTCCTTTACCTTTCTTGTATTGTTTTACATTAAGAGTACTTCACAAAGTATCTTCCTTCCTTCTAGTTACCTCATACACAAGGGTGATTTCCCTACAACACTGAACCCCAGCTGCTACAAGCTCTCCCTGCCCACCACATAACTATGCCTGAAAGAAGCTGCCCATCTCTTCCAGGTTTGTGGATGCGGCCAGTGTACTTGCTCCTGTTTGGCTCAGGTCATTCTCCTCCTCACATGCACATTTGCAAAGATCAACAATAAAAAGCTATTTTGTTCTACCTCTGTTTGCTCTATTAGATTTGTGGAAATTTGATTCTGTTCTCAAGCAATATGGAAATAAAGAGCAAAGAATATTTACCTGGATAATTTCAACTTCACTTGCATCAGGCCACACTTCCAGCTAAGTACGCAGCTCTGCTAGCTATGTTCACACTAACTTCAGCCAGCCAAAATAACTAACAGCATTAGTGACAAGGCAGTCAAAACATCTGATCCAAGCCCACCAAAGTTGCTAGAGATATCCTCTAGCTGCAAGTCTGCATGGACATCTGTCCTGATATTCCTGCATTGTTCTGGTTAGCCATGATGTCTAGATTAAACCTCATGAATCTGTATATGCAAATATACTCATGTTCTCCATTTCCCTGTGTCTATTCTAGATTTCATATCTACCATAGCCATACTTGGCAGGAAAATGTTCATTAGGTGCAAATAAAACTGCATTTGCTAATTATTGCCTGTCCTGACTGGATGAGTACGTATCATTCCTGGACAGCTCAGGTTTACTTCACATGAAAAAAAACCACAACAACAAATATTTACAGTCATTTCCATCCATTAAATATTAGAACTGCCAAAATTAATCCCACCCATCTGTGAGAATATTTGTATTCACTCATCTATAAAGAAATAGTGCTGATATGACTGAAGAAGACTAACTTCCTGAAAAACAAAAATGTATGAACAGTAACAGTGCTAGGAATTGATGGTTGTGTAACTCTTCAAAACTTCTCTATAAGTTAACATAAATATTAATTCAAGAACATGATGTTTTTAATAGTGCAGGAAAAAAATAGTAGTTTAGATCATGAATGAGGGGGGTAAGTTGCTCTGGTTATGTTGCCCAGACTTGAATTCCTTTATCATTTGAGATCCTTATTAAGTCACTTGCATGGTATAGATTACAGTTCAATCCTAAAATTCCTCTACATTTATGTTTCTTATGTTTTTTACTTTGATATCCTGCCTGTTTTAATGAAGAACAGGATGTGCAATAGCTTGTTACTTACGGCAGTACTTTGACAAGGAACCTGGATCTTAATAAAAAACAGGAAATAAAATCCTTCATATTAAATCAATTCTTTAAAAAATAAGCATGTGAATGTCATATTTAAGATTAAAGGTATTTCTCTTTCCAGGAAAGGATCATAATAAGGTGGGCATGTGGCTATTTCAGAAACTGCACACATTTGGTAAAGAGCTTATAGAAAACAGTGTCAAATCCCATATTGAACCCAGCTGCTGGTACTTACTTTTTGATGTAAGGCTTACTTCCTGCAGATATACATCAAATTAAATTCTTTACTAAGCTCACAATGGTGTTTTCCCTTTAAGCAGAAAGGCAATACTTACCTGAATGAAATATTATCTCTCTTTAATGGGTTTCTACAGTGAAGCCACATTTTACATTTAAAAAGGTGCACTGACAGTAAGAACGGAGAAGGAAACTTGCTGCCTATTAAATCAGTTTATTTTCTCAAAAATAGCTTTAATGAAGCAAATTGGTTGCTATTACACTGATGATACACTGACGTCCTAACAGGAATTTTGATAAGACTACAGTATAACTTGGCCAACATCTCATAATTAGTGCCACTGAAGATTTTTAAGATGCTTCTTTAAACAGAAGTATGCAATGTTCTAACAGCAGATGCACCTCAAAAATAAGGGTAATGGATAGCAAGATTGAGGCAAAAGAAATGGATAGACTTACACCATTACGTAGGTTTCCAGGCTTTGTTTTGAACATTTGAAATACTCAGCATTTTTGGCCATAAGAAATAACTTACACTAGGTATAGAACAGCAAGATTTAGCTTCTAATTTTGATTCATTGACATCTGAAGAAGTCTGTTTGGAGTGATAATACAGTGTCTCCTATCAAGAAAACAAATGAGCGATGCATAATGGAGCAGAGTCAACAAAGAGATGCAATATGTTCTATATTAAGCTCCCTTATAATCTGTCAGCCTCCTTGCCTTTTAGATATATTTAATTGGATTCAGGGTTCTTAGTAGACATAAAAAAATTTCTAAGACTATTCAAGTACAAGTTAAAATACTGAACAGCAGCTCTCGATCGCTGCTTTACTCAGTACACTCTTCCTGTGGTCCTTATTTCAGGTGACAGTCCATTTAGGGCTGCAGATACTCAGCTAAAATGCCCTACTGGTGATGTGGGAGGAAGCATACAAGCCATACAACAAGGCATAGCTATGAGCTCAGCCCCCATAAGCTCATTTTCCAGAATTCCCAGCTCAGCCTTACAGATGTGCGGAAGGCACTGGACAGAGGTCCCAGCAACTCCATTTTACAATAATCTTTGCCTGAACTTTTTCCAGATGTGGTAATTCAGAAAGAAGATGGCTGGCTGGTGCTGAGAGCCTTCAATTCTGCTGCATAACTATTAGGGGGAAAAAAGGAAAAAGCAAGCAAGAAGGACAGCGCTTCCACCAGATCTCCTTCATGTTGAAAGATTTTAAAAGTTAGAAAGCATATTCACTCTTAACATAGGATTGGATCTGCTATGAAAAGCAAAATAAAGTCAATTGGGAGATTTCTGCTTAGTAGCTGCTTGTCATTCCTATTTCTAACAGGCAGGTCTCTATCCAACACTACTGAGTGGGCCCTTTCTAAATTGAAACCTGACTTGGAAACTCTCATGAAGGACCATTTTTTGGTTCCAAGCTAATCACTTTGGAACAAAATTACCTCATTGTGAAAATGCTTACTTTTGACATTAAGCATTCACAGCTGGATATTTTATCAACACATTATCTCTATGTATCGGTGAACATTCACTTGTTAGTGATGTTAACCTTCTGCTAATCCTACCCTTTGGGATTGTTCCTACTCAAGGCCAGCTGATAGGAAGATGCTGCATTTGATGAACCCCACAGGATCTTGCCTGGTTTCACACCTAACTTTGCTTTTAGTCTTTTGAATTGCTTACTTCAGAAGTGACCTTCCTGAAGCATTCAGGCCAACTTTTTAAAGAAGGCATCAGTAGGTATAAGTATTTTTTATCTAGCATTGATAAAAAGTCTGTAAGATCAGACCAAAATGGAAATGAACATTCTGTAAAGCTCTTGTTGCTAATACCACTGAAAACCCAGAGCAAAACACAGCAAAGATGATAACTATCAGCAATGATTTCAAGCAAAGAAGCTTTGCTAGAGAAATGGCATAGGAATCTCACATAACTAGGATTTTTTACTGTGATTTTTCCTATTTCGACCCTAAAGTATCATCATGCTATTTGAATCCCAAAATTTGACTTGAATTCTTCAGATCTCAAACAAATAGAGCCCTCCCAGTAGTTTTGAGGATGGACTTAAGCCTGTTCTCCTTTGGAGACCATTTACATGGACAGTCTGCACCAGAGTATGAAGCACAACCAAGGCCTTCCCCATCACGTCCTCAGTAGTTTCAACAACTGAAGCACTAACTTCCCTGTAGTGCATGCTACCAGCCGCAGAGATGAATGCTAGCTTGGTATAAGCCTGCATATGGAGCCAGGTGGTTTTATCAGGGCCTGGGGGCTTTTTGTGGATGAGCAGTTCTTACTGTAAGCCAGCATCTCTCCCTCCTTTCTCTGCACAAATTGCTTTGCCCAAGCTGCTAGGTTCAGTTGCATTACTTTACAGTAAACAGCTGGGAAGGAGGCCGAGATCTGGCAAAACTAAACATTGGCTTCACTGCACAATTTTCTTGGGTTAGTTTGACGGGGATGAGCTGCCTTCTTTTAGCCCTAGGGGTGCTCGACTGCTTTGCCTAGAGGATTTCTGATAAGACGTTTCCAGCCACTACTTATCTGCTGCAACCAGCCATTTTTCACCCTCACAGCTTCTTTCTCTTATCTATTTTCTTTCAACAGATTGACATCTTCTACATTGTCAAAGATGCTCGAGCATTTTTTAAACACGTGTGTATACACACACATATAAACTACTACACATGCATATATGGACTACCATTAAAACTGCAGCCATGCATTCTCAATGTGGCATACGTCCAGTTCCCCATCTTCACCCTAACTTGTTTCACTCCCATTAAAGCAAGACTCAGTTGCTTGAGCTAATCTCATTTCATGTCCTCCAGACAGGCTGCTTGCCATGCACATGTCCAGGCAACGGTGAAACTTAAAGCTTTATTCTGCTCACAGGAGCACAGGCAAAACCCTAAGCCAGAGCCCCAAAGGGCAGTATTAGGCATCATTTCATAGGAGAAGCCCGATTAATTCAGTGTTGCCAAGAAAAAAAACAAAAAAACCCACAAAACCCTGGGGAGGATCCACTGTGAAATTCACCTACTGCTTCCCCCCCCAGCCCACTGCTGCCCCCTCTCCAGAAAACCAGAAGGAAAAAGCATCATCTAGAAGAGAATGGAGCAGAACAGTGCAAACACAAGTGCAAGTACCTCAAAACTACTAACACTTCAGAATACTGAAGGAGATATAAAATTTTTTAGAAGTTTGACTTGATCAAAGTGATATCAACCAGCTCTGGCAATTTTTACTTGTGTCGCCCTTCAAAAATCACCGGTTTTAGACACGCACTTGCAGTTTTTGTGCCTAAGAATGTTTTCCAAGCAAGAGAGGCTTTGAACACATCATAAAAGCCCTCAGCACAACAGGACCAGCAGAGCACTCAGGAACCAGTGGTTGACAGTAAAAATCTTCGAGCATGAGCCCCAACACATCTACAGCATCTTGCTGGGATAACCAAACCCCTGCACAAGAGGTTGCCCAACAGTGACAGAGCAGCTGCAAGCTCCTCAGATCATTTTTTTACCGCAGTCAAGGAGGTAGACTGAGAAACTGCATAACCCAATCAGAAATCCCTTAGAGCGGGCACTGCAATATAGACAATGCAGTTATCCATTTCAACTGATTTCAGACACGACAGAAAAGAGAAGAGAATTTCACCAGGCAGAAGCAGAAAAAAAACCAACAAAACAGCCTGTGGTACAGCAGCACACACTGCTTGGTGCCTCCCCTCCCAGCAGCACAGCTGCCTTCACCCACACACCAAGGGCTGCCTGTGGGGCACCACATGTGAGGCTGCAAGGCTCTGGAGTAGAACCGCATGTGAAGCTGCTTCTGCAACGCAAGGGTTTGCAGAAATGTTTTCCTTCAGTTCCAATGCATTCAATATGGGCTTGACATCCTGACATTTCATGCTGAAATGAATCTAGACACCCAAAGCTGAGCCTTTGAGAGAAGAGCTCAGCCCAGAGTCACGCAAAGCAGGAACAATGATGTAGCTCATGTAAAATGTAATGTTTTCTCTTAGACAACGAGGTACACCCAACAGGTATCACTACCTCACTGTTCAGACAGCATGCTGCACGTGGTTCTCAGAGAACTCTGAACTCAGTTGGCCAGATTCAGTAGACTTGGAGCCACAGCAAAAACGAAGAGCTGAACACACAGCTTGATCACCAAATACCCTCCTCAATGCTATTACCATCTAATTGCTCAACAGCCACTACAGAAACTAAAAATAAAGAGTGCGCTTCAGGAACATTTCTGAAAGGGCCATTTGTGTTTGAAACAAAACCACTGCTATCATGGAAAATTTGAAGAAACAAGAGATTTAGTTCTTACCAGCCCACGACAAAGCCAGCCTGAGGACACCTCCCATCCACTGCCTCCTGTGAGCACTGGGCACCTCCAGACTCTTACAGCCCCAGGACAGTGTAGAGAGCCTGCTACTGACACAACATGTGCAGCAATAGCTTTGATCAGACCTGCCCCATTCCCTCTTCCCACAAACCCATATAAAACCAGATCAGCAGCAGTAATCAGCCCCCATCCTTGCAGAGCATGTGAAAAGACAAAGATCTTCATAAAACCATGAACAACAAAAAATGTAGGCCAGACAGACTGAACATTTTTTTTTCATGAAATTTTGTTTCAACACTTTCTTACTAATCTGAATTTCCAACTCAACAGTTACTGTAAACCCAGAAAAAACAGGGAAATATTGGGTGTAGGTAGAAGGTTGGACTAGGTGATCTCGGAGGCCTTCTCCAACCTCGATGATTCTATTCTACAATTCTATCCATTCATTCCAATTTTATTTTTTTCCTCCAGAAACTACTAAGGTGAAGCACACTGCATTATGAGGTCTGAGATTCCTTCTGTTCCCAGAATCTTTATTAAAAAGACAACAAAACTGTGCTGAGCCAGAGTTCTCTGCCCCACTGCACCACGTGTGATATGTTGTCAAAACAAAGGCCATCTTCTCAGTCTGCTTGCCCTTCTTTCTGCACAAGGCCAGGTACACTACAGTGCGCCTGCTTCTGATTGAAAGATCTTTTCAGGTGAGGTAGAACAGAGATTGAGCTTACAAAGATGTAAGTAGTATTCATTTGATGAAGCTTTTCCTTTTCTCAGGATAAATCTTATGATATCTACATTTCCTTAGCTATATCTTTCAAAGGCAAGTGCTGGAAAGAGTAGTGCACAGTGTGTGGGACAAGTAGCAGCATGCTGGCTAAAATTTGGTCATTGCTTTTCCTGAAGAGGAATAAAATCCTTTATACAATCAAGTTTCAACCACAACATTTGACTAGTTACCCAGACTGGCTTTAAGATACTCTCCACTGTGGTAACAGAAATACTTTACATTATTTCTCATTTTAGTAGCAGGCACAGAAACTTTGTTCGAGCTTCTTTCAAACTGAATTCAAGACAAAAATTTACTCTGATATTAAACCAATTACTTCTGTTTGTTTTTTGGCTTTTTTTAAACTAAAAGATACACTGAATCTTCAATGCTACTTCTCTAGGAAAGATGCAGACATCACAATTAAGATAAGGCAGCGTAATTTCAGAAAGTACAGTAACAGCTTCATTTGAAAAGCATCTGATAATCCCTACAAGACAGACACCATTTTATATTACAGCAAATCATAGAGAGGAACAATGGTTATAGAGCCTTGTTAAATGTAAGTTAAGCCTAACCTTTGTTTAAGGAAGAAAAAAAAGCCTGAGTTTCTTCCATAATTTCTACTTTTATATGCTAAAATAGGTCAGTATTGTTATCTGTATTTCAACAGGTTCACTAACCTAAGTGAAATACACGACTGCATTACCTTCATTCTTATCTGTCTGCATATCAACAATAGCAAATCACCACGTCGCATCAGGAAGCCCAGCTATCATCATAAATAGGCTGATATAGTTAAGATGTTTTTCTACCACTTTCTCATACAAAATCCCATTCGAAAGGGAGAATCTGTTCACCATACTGGTAAACAGGATACCGTACAGGTATACAGGATGCTGGTGTCTGAGATCTCACCATTCCCACAGTCAACATTTGGAGGAAAACAACTTATGAATTTCTATTGATCTATTTGAATTCCCTCAGGTTCCTGGCAAACAAGCAGTGATATGTCAGTTAGTGCAGGTGATTTGCACTTCCAATATGTGTGTGCATTCGACCACTAGATGGTGCAATGAAATAAAAATAAGGGCTTAAAACTCCACTGCTCAGTGTTTCATGGCATGGAAAAGCTGTTGTACTAATTTCAGCTGATAAACATCATAAATATTGCATAATTATGCATTTCCATACTGTAATTACCGAGTTATTTTCAAAATCCTGCAGCTGAAATAAGTGCAATTCTAATACTCCTTCAGCATGGATACTACAAAGGCTTCTTTTGCCTGCACTGAGGATCCCACACAGTGAGCATTTGTGGCCGAAGTTTTCTGTATGAAAAGGCAGTTCTCTAACAGCAGACATACCACAAGTTCTTAAGGCACTGTGTTACCACGATGAGCAGCACACCAGAGCGTTTCCATCGCTGAAGCCTGGCACGCGTACTGCCTGCACCTCTCATGTATGACAACATTCAAGCATGGCTCAAGGCAGAACACCAGCAATGAGAGAAATGTCAATAGCTCTGTAATCGGCACATAGTTCACGCTGCACAACATTTCTTTATCTGCCTCTCTGAACAGAAAATCAGCCACCGTACACAATAATATATCTGGATGTGCCTTTGGCTTTGTAAAGTATCCCAGCCATCATCAGTTTTTACCGTGCTAACAACTAGTAAGCGAGAAAACCAGGCTCTTCAATGAAAAGTGAGAATACCCTTTATTTTACTGCTCAGAATGTTTTCCTTATCTGTCCACTCATCAGTTAGAAGCATGGGACCCACATAAGCAACCACCTGAAAGCCACACCTTGGAGAAGTTATTTAAAAGGCAGTACAAACTTGAGAAGGGATAACTGGAGGCCTTTTCTAGCAATATTGTCCACAGTGAGAAATCCAACTCTTCCCACATGATCCATTCAATGTACCAGTGACATTTCTTGACAAAATACCTTCACTATATTGCCCTGAAGCCATATTTCTCTTAAGCTGATGGAGTAATGAGATCTGCTCTCAGAACTGGTCTTATAACTATGACCCATAAAAATATGCTCTGGTTTTATGCTTTCCAGGGGCATGACTCCCAACAGCAGCGTGTGGCTTTACAATAGGCTGGGAGCCATTCTCCTCTAAGCATAGTGCCACACTGCAGTACCTGCCCCACTCTGACACCAAACTTCATGTGCAGAACGATGTGCTATCTTTCTAAACCACACCAGCTGAGCAAGTGACAGATGCAACTCTCACTTCCAAACTCCTCCCTTGATTCAGAATACACGCATGAGAAGTGAAGCTTTAGCACCTGTAGTTGCTAAGTTTTTCTTTGGATTGGATCTAATCATACAAATTACTTTAGCTGCACCTTTTCAGATTATTTCCTTATATTCTCAAAATTCACTGGAAAAGTACCCAGTAAATATCCTGACATATCCGTGCTACAATGCAGCAGGGCAAGAGACCTCAGTCATTCTCAGAGAGCAACCAAGCTTTGCAGCCGATTTTAAGATACTTTAACCAAAATGCCGTGTGTCACTAGAGGGCACTCAAACCAAGCTGTCCTTCCAAATTAATACATTTATAAATATAGAGGGTTATACCAGGCCTAGAAAAAAAGTTGCTTTGGTACCTAGTAAACATGTACTGCATATCTAATATAATTTTTCTCTCATAGGACAAATGACAGTTTTTACTTAAAAGTTTTGTATATTTGGAGATTCAGTCTGTGTCCATACTATTTTCTTGCAAGTCTAGAAGAGGCTGAGGTAGTAGTAAACAATTTAAAATAATTTTCAGGAAAGCCTGAAATCACTGTTACCTTTCTAATCACTGTTACCTAACAGACCTGGTCTTACCTACAGTAGATGGGCAATGCTTTGCCCTACCCAGGGGCTGTCACAGTCAAAAGCTAAAACATGGGGAAAGCAAAGATTCCTTTCAAAGTCTGGTTGACATTCGACTTTTTAATACATAAACAAGCAGTTTATTAGTAAGATGGTGGAGTAGACAGATTACCTGCCAGTCCTGTAGAAGTGGGAGTGACCTGCTCCCTGTGGTTTAGTAACATAAATAGTAGTAGTTGCCCAGTGGGCTGAAAATATTAAGTAGGCTGGCTCTTACTTCTTAAGGAGAATTTTAAAAAAAGGAAGAAAATGTTTTTTTCCTGAAACTTATTTTCAGAAAGTAGCTTTGGAATTTCAACTTGAGTAAAATGGAGAACACTGCATGATACACTTACATAAAACTCTAGTACAAGCACAGTTGAGAAGCTAACAAACAGTACTGTTATCTAACGGCTTTCTCTTTATATTGTAGGAGAAACCACCACATTTTCTAAGATCTATACACAGAACTGGGAAGTGTTCAGTTACTGCTGCTTCTCAATACTGCAAATTTTGACATGACACCTTCACAAAAACACGGGGCTGAAAAGGAAACCACTGAAATTGCAGTGACAATTTTTCTGAAGTGAATTACGGTGCCCTTGGGTGTCTCTGAAGTGGGTTATTTTGAAGAGGTGCCTTACCTTGGAGAAGCAGATTTGTTTCTCAACAGCAGATCTCTCAAATGCTGGTGCTGATCAAAATGTACATACAGCAAAACTTGCACGTGACCTGGGAACATGCTGCATCTTTTCAGGCCTTATCCAGAGAATCTTGTTCCCTGGACAGAAGAACACAAAGCTTTTAGATATAAGAAAATAGGCGAAGCACATATGGCAGTTTTATCTATAGAAATATTTTATATGCACTTCTAAATGGTTATTAACATTTACTAAATCAGTTTAATTTTAAAAAGCTCAATCAACACAAGTACAACTACAAAGCATATGGCAAAGCACAAACTGTATTTCAAGAAGTTATTTGCATTTTAATAATCTGGAACGATAGGAATTTTATCGTGTTGTACTGTTCAACCTCAACGAATTCCAAAATTTGACTGGGGGCCAGTCAGTAAAACTGACCAACACCAGCAAAACTGAGCTGAGCAAATGAATTATCTGAAAAAGAATAGTTAATTGAAACTGAAAATTAATTCAAATATTCATGGCTCAGTTTATTTGGCTCGCCATTTTGAAGGAAACCTGCTCATTTAATTGCCAACGTAAAATTTGATTGTCACTATCAAAACACTATCAGAATATTTTTTCTAAACTACGTGAGGCTCTTTTTTCAGCTGGTGTTGTTTTCAAGGCAATTAAAGGTTAATATTTCCAAAATGCATGAAAAACGCATTGTGAATGCTTACACCTGGAAACAAGTTACAAGATGTAAACCTTTACTGCTCTCAAAACACTGTAATTTTAGATGGCCATTTGTGAATCTTGTTTACCAGCAAGGGCATCATAACATACCCCACCTTTTCTATTTCAGCTGCAGTGGAGGCAAGTGCTCTCACATCACCAAGCAATGAACTCGTGGTATGAAGCAAGCTAAGGGAGGTGGCTTGCCAGGACTAACATGGCCACAAAGGGCATTGCTTCAGCTTCATCACATGCAGATTTTATCACAGACACCATAACAACAGCACTGTGCAACCTTAAAGAGATTGGGATAGCCTTGCAGAAATCTTTACAACAGTAGAAGACACTTGGGGCTGGAAAAAAAAAAAAAAAGAAAAGAAAAATCACTGCACACGCCAGATTCTTGGCCAAAGGCCACAAACAAGACAATTGTTAAGCATGGAGGAAATTATAGTTCTAGGAAAGACCCAAGCCAGTCTCTGCTCAGTTTAGGTCTGTCCAGCTCTGAAACATGAGTAACAAATAGCAGGAATTAGAACACTTCTATCATCTTCATGAGCACAGCATTTTACAAAGGTTTCCTGGGCAGCACCAGTTCTCTTCCTTTATTCTCTTTGCTTCTGCAATTACATACCCATGCAATGTCTTATTCTATCCTGCAACCCAAAACAGCGTGATAATAGCTAACTGCAGCATGTTTACATACCCTAATTAAGACAATTGCAATGCAATTGCAATGTGTCATCCTAGAGTTGTTGACTACCACAAGATGGAAGGTACTCACAAGGACTGAGTCCAACTCCCAGCTTCACAAAGCACCACTCAAAAATGAAACTATTTTTGAGAGCACTGTCCTAACATTTCTTGAACTCTGGCAGCCCAGAGCCATGACCACTGCCCTGGGGAGCCTTTCCATGCCCACCACCCCCTGGTGCAGAATCATTTCCTATTCAGCTCTACTAATGGGTTCTACTGTGCCCAAGTTTCTTCTTATTTTCCTAAATTTAGAAGAACGTTGTATCAGATACTATATAAAACTATGTGATCAGTTTACCAGACAGAATCTCACTCTGTGCAAAGCACTACCTTTAAGCTTAAAAATAGCACTTCAAAGGGGGAAATTAAGATCAGGAAGAAACTTCTATCCTGCAGTTCAGTGGAACACAGTGTGTTAATTCTGAAGCAAGCTGGACACCCACCTAGGTCTCCTGGACTACCAGATCCCTTTACAAGCCTGCTATGGAACACGTTTTCTGTGCACATACAGATGGCAATACTGCATCAGGATGAATTTCTGGATAGAAAATTCCCCACAGCCCATTGAGAGCAGCATTCAGGCCAAACAACTTCCTCCATCTCGGGTTATTTTGATTTCTACCTATTTCAGCATTTTCTGCATAAAGATCTTATGCCTTCTGTTCCCCCAACTCCATTTAAGAGCCAAATTCCAATTTATTTCAACAAGATCTCTCAAAAGAAAATGCAATTTACCTAAATTAGAAGCAGCAGAAACAATCCTAAAAATATCCCTTAAAGATCCCCAAATATTTTCTTCTCTTCTGAAGGTCATACAATAAAACTAGAGCAATAGCTTATAAATTACTCTCTAAAGGCTGACGATAGCTGTCAGTTTGAGACCGTGTATTCTGGGGTTTGTGAACTCCTACAGCACATGCAAAGAAGGAAATGGATTAATTAACAAGAAGTGAAACTTGTGCAATTAACCTTTGATGAAATGCTGAAGAAGCTCAATTTCGTGATGCTGTCTGAGGAATTGCTGCACTTGACACGTGCACACATCAAATTTTATTCCTTAAGTTGAATGATATTAATATTGAGTTTTACAAATGTTGGAAAGATAAAGCTATGCCATGCTTTGATGTATCTCTTTGTAATAATAAATTCCCCGGATTCATTTAGATGACCTTGATTTCTTTCATCTATTAAAAGGGCAAAACATCATCCCCGATTCCATCCCCCACAGCACATCACAGTGTTACATGATGTCATTTCGGTTGAGAATCCTCAGAAAGCCAAAAATTTTAGTAAAAAAAAATAATAAATCAGAATGCCCTGCCCAATTGACCTGCTCCTTCGTGGCAGGATTTAATTAGACAATGCTCCTCCAGAAGAGGAACTCAGTAAGTATTTTAGAGAAGAGTGTTCTCCCTTTTCTTTGTAATGTCTGGACAAGTGTACTTGAGAATGGATAGGAACCCACATCCTGCTTCCTTTATTTCACTCAGGATAAAGCAGATTTTGTCAAATTGCAATGAAGCTTTCAACACAGCTCAGTTAATTAAGGCTAAAGCATAAACCTAAGAAAGAGGAAGGTAAGACCAGTCCTAACATTCTCCTTGTGTTTATAAGCAGCTTTTGGACTTTTTGCCACAGTACCCAGTAACTTAATGGGAGCCCTCCAACAGCTCTTTGAGGGGTGACAAGTGCCAGCCAGCACCAACCCATGACACAGCAAAATGTCTCAACACATCTGCTATGAGTGCTCTTTGGGCACAAGCTCTGCCCCATGCTAGCAGAGTCACATGGAGTTACTGACTACCACAGTAAGCACACAGGAAGAAAAGATTTTGCTGCTACCTGACCTCACTGATATCTCACATAGAGGTGATGTGAAGAATGTGAAACACTCAAACCCTAATTCTGTTAAGAGGTGAAATATCACAGACATTTTTGAGACAGGCAAATGTTTATACACTCTTACACCAAAATACATTGGATCACATTCATACTTGAGATCAAAAGTTCTCTTAGAACTCCGCTGGTCTTCTAGTCAAGCTGTTCTCTTTTTGCATGTGCTTATTGGTGAAGTCTAAAGAATGGCCAGTCATCCACAGGAAAGCTTCCCTGTCATTCTGGGACTGCTCCATCCTGCTGCCACCCAGCCATACACAGGACTATCTATCTCAGTGAGCCCACTCATTACAGCCACCTGCTAATTGCAGAAGTGATCAAACACCACTTCAAATGTAACATCCAAACCGGGACGTATGTAAGATTCATGGACACCTCCATCAGCTGTAGCCAACTGGCAGTCTGAAAGCCATGAGAGCTGCTCATACTGAGCTAATACAGTCCCAGTGCAGGACCACAGCACCATCACTGGGAGTGGGGATGAACTGGGGTTACCAAGCTCTCTCAAAACCAGCCTTTGTTTTCCATGCTCGTTCTGTGTCAGAGCGTTTGTGAAATGTCACCGCAGAATTTACTGCGGGTATCTGACCTTGGAAAGGGCATTTTAAAGTGTTTATGATGTGTTAAATAACACCGTACAGACCTCACAAGCCATAGTTTTGCTGTGCTATGCTAGAAGGGAACTCCAAGTCAAATAGCAAAGCAAAAGAAGCAAAAGCTTCTTCCCCTCCCACCTGCCTGCAATTCTTATCAAGAGGCTTGTGAAGCAGAAAGCAACCATCATGACAAGAGCAAGGGAGAAACTGCAGCATTTCAACTTTTCAAATATGGTGGGGGTTATTTTTTTGCTTTTAAACTGAGACTCTTTGCTTTTAAAAACAAAATAAACACACACAAAGGCTCTTTGAAGGTCTCAGGAAAAGACCCAAACAGCAAACAACTTAGAATCATAAATATTTACTGAAACAACTCTGTGGCTCTATAACATCCTTAAGCCTGGAATTTGAAAGCACTGGTTCCAGTAGCAAGCATATCTACTGAGCTTTTTCTTGCCTAACAGCATCCTGTTCTGAGGTTCCCAGCTTGCACCAAAAAGTACCTTCAGTTTAAAATTACCTTATACCTGCTTTTACAGTTAGGCTTTTTCATTGTTTGGTTTTGTTTTGTTGTTGTTGTTGTGTTTTTAAATAGAAGCATGGAAGTTACCACAACTGCCCCAAGTAGCAAGGGAACACTCAGGTACACATCCCCTTACATTTTTATTTTCATTGCAACTTTTTGACATTATCATGCCAAAGCTTTTCCTCTGCACTGTAATAAAATATTTAAGGATGGCCGGTGTTTCAAGTCAAGGAAGAGAAGTGTGTACAATAATCCTGGAGAAGAACTAAATGCCTGTAACCCATGATAGCTTTACAGCAGAAAAAGCTGCATCTGACTTGAGTTGTCTGAAAGACTAAAACGACACAACTCCAGAAGCCTAAAGACAGGCCTAAATCACACAGTTCGGACTGATGCTAATCAGAGGCAAGGTTTCCGTGTCTGTTATGGGACCCCGAACTGCCAGGCACTGACCTATAGCTCAGAGAGAAAAGAGCTGTGGTTGTACTGGCCAATTACTGAAAATATACAAGTATCCTAAGACAACTCAATTTCTCTGTCTCTTTCACGTGTGAACAGTGAAGAAAAAGTGCCATTTAATTTCCTTCACACTTTCTTTTGTTGCTCTTGATAATACTAATTTTTAAACGCTTTCTCAGCTTTGACGAGGTGCATTACATTGCATTCCAATTTTGGCAAGCATGCCGCAATCTACTGAGCTAGACATCTGTCACACAGCGCTTGAAGCGGATCATAACAGGACATTCCTTCCCAATGAAATGCAGTCTTATGCCTCACACCCCAAAAGGCAGAGCGTGACGGCAGCTGGGCAGCACCCAGAGCTGCTCAGCACCCAGAGCTGCTCCACAGGCTTTGCCACAGCTGCCACTCACACTGACCCAACACCAGGTGACATCCCCCTGGCCTGAACTCACCAGGGTTTACATTTCTGCTGAACTGTTTGGGTCAAATAAATGCAGTTCCTCCATTCTCACTGCATATGTGAGCTATATAACCTAGGTATACCTGTGAGGAAATATTCACACATTCCTAATAGACATGGCTGCTTGTCAAATTAGTATTTTTTCACCTTTTTATTTTGTTTTGAATACAGATTTGCCTTTTAAAAAATAAATTTACAAGACCTGTCACTGCACATCATGGCTACAAACTCATCTAACATCAAATCAGTAGTAAGGTACTCTGTAATGTGCAGGTCAGTGAGGCCTCACACAGAAAAAAGACTAACAAAAAATGGTAAGGCACAATACACACCACAGAAATCTCACAGCGTAATAGCTAGAACAACAACTCTCATTCACTTCAGCAACAGCAATATAAGATGATAAAGAAAATCACAATGGGCTTGTACCAAATGCATTAATGGCCTAACTGCTTAACTTCCCAAACTGTACTGACACTCATCTAAAGCCCAAAAAGCTACAGAATTGCTTAAAATAAATAGAAAAGTATTGAAGAAGAGCTGGGATTTGGGTTTCCCCCCCCCCCCCCCCTTTTCAGGTGAAAAATGAGTTACAGCATTATTAAATTGTCTTGTTTAGCTTGGAGAAGGCTCTGGGCAGACCTCATTATGGTTTTTCCAATACTTGAATGGAGGGGGAACGGCTGTTTATGAGGGTGGATAGTGATAGGACAAGGGGAAATGGCTTGAAACTGAGACAGGGAAGGTTTAGGTTGGATATTAGGAGGAAGTTTTTCACACAGAGGGTGGTGAGGCACTGGAACAGGTTGCCCAAGGAGACTGTGGATGCCCCATCCCTGCAGGCATTCAAGGCCAGGCTGGATGTGGCTTTGGGCAGCCTGGGCTGCTGGTTGGCGACCTGCACACAGCAGGGGGTTGAAACCAGATGAGCATTGTGGTCCTTTTCAACCCAGGCTGTTCTATGATTCTATGATTCTCATGTAGGTCCACTGGATTTCTGATGAACACTTTCAGAAAATTAATGCAGGGTTTTGATATATTTATGCTTCTGAGCACAACCGCTGTGTTCAAAGAATTGCATCATAATTTCTAGCATGCAAGAGTACTGGTGTATGCTAGAGAATGTATGTTTTGCTAATTGAAATCAAATGTCCACACAACCAAGCAACAAATAACAGACAGTAGGAAAGGTAATCATCAGCAGTTAGTGAATTTGACATTAAGGTATAATTCCTCTCTCTATGCTGGAATGTATCAGATTTGTTAGGTGTAAGACACAGGTGACCACACGCACATAGTTCCTACTCAGACCTGAGTGATCACATAGCGCCAAATAAATCAAGTAAAAACAACAACGAAACCTATCTATTGATTGACTCCATCGCTATAATGCTGGATCACTTACTGCCTTGAAAGGCCACCCCCCCCCCCCCCCACAAAAATTTCTTCAGGCTCAGTAAACTCAGTTCACAGCTATCAGCTTTTATTGCTCGGAAAACTCCAATTGCCAAATTCTCTCCCTCTCCATCAACCTACTTTCATAACTTCTAATTTAAGGGAAAGCCATTTTAAATGGTAGATGAGCTGTGCATCACCTTCCAGTGCTCCTAATGCATTCTGCATCCACTATAAAGCCACACACAATATACTCTTCAATTCATTCAGTTAAACGAAGCAATGTTCTATCCTCACATAGAAGTCTTCTCCCCAAACTGATCAAGATTATCACTTATACACTGTAAACAGCAAGGGTAGAAGTAACACAACTTCCAAGAAAGTTCCCAAGGCCAGAAGTATTCAAAAAACTTTGTTTTACAAACAAAGCCAACACCAAAACATTTTTTTCAGCTCTATAAGGTAGATGTACATTTACTGACAGTGGAGTAAGTGAAGCCACCTTGCATGTCTCCCATTACAAGGTTATAAAAAAAAGAAGAAAAAAAAAAAACAACACCTGAAAATACAGTCAGAAATTCTCTCAGCTTTGCTCACCCAGCAACATCCGTTTCGCTTTGAGAATTTATGCACTTCATACTATTAAGAAACCCACATTAAATTTATGCTTCTCAAAATCCTGAAGTGATTTATTACAGGTTTCTCTCAACAGAAATGCAATCCCAGAAAGCAAAGCAGGTTCCTAAAGACCCAATGGGCTGAAGGCAAAGGATAAACTAAGGCTGGTAACAGTAGGGAAAAACGTTAATCACACTTCAGTGGCACTTATGTTGCCCACGTAACCAACCTAATTAAAGGTAACACAAATGAACTCATGAAAAGGCAACAGGACCAGTCTCAGATACGTGCAATGAGAAGGTGTTACAAAAAAGGATGCTCACATGTAGCTGAAGATCTAGGCTCACAGGAAGACTCCACAAAGAAGGAATCTCCAGCAGGAGATCCTTCCCCGGTGGCAGTCAGCCATTAAATGAGGTCTAAGAGAGGTCTAAGAGCCAGGCTCCACCCCTTCAAGTCACACAGCTGAATTGCCTTCACCTGTGCTCCCAGGGCTGACTGGGTCCTTTCCCCAGGTGCTCCATCAGTGGTTCAGGCCGTGACTCAACAGTTCCTATACAACTCCATTGAAGAAACAAATATAATTGCTATTCAAAACACATGGGTTTAGAATCAGCTGCTTTGACTAAAGTCTGAACTTAGCATTAGGACTGATTACACCAATCCTTGATGGAAGATACAATTTTTAAACAGTAAAAAAAACCAACACTTGAGACATAATATTTTGTTGGGAAACATTCCATTCCACACATTTGTTTTCTTTTCAGATACTGAGAAGCCCAGCTAGTGTCTGCAGAACCTCCAGGGTCTCCTGGCAGAAGTGCAGTCTGTGATAATCATCAGCCCACACTCAACTGTATTTACAAAAAGAAAAAAGAAAGATTGCAAGATTTCAATTTTCAAGATTACCATGTCAGAATTTTTTCTTATTTCCTGAGGTTTGTTTCAGGTCGCCCAATGATCTGCTACCTGCCTCTTGTCTCACAGTTTTGTGTAAGACCTGCTAGGTAAAAGAAAGATGCAAGATACCTACAAACCCAGAAACCCACAAACAAGTGCTTCTTTTTGAAAGAGTGACAATTGCTACCAGTTCCCTAAAGTCACTAACATGGCTTAAGAGTCAATAGCCCTAAATTAGTTACTGTACGCGTTACTTTATGTCCTTTATCCATAAGATGTATTACATCTCGTTTAAAGAAATATATATTTATTTCATTTCTGTATCTGTGGCACTTGTTTGAAACTGGAATTTTAACTGGTATAAACTAGGCACTGCCATTAATGAAGGCATGCTAGATGGCTTCAATTTCATAATAGTTTTGATTAAACAATCCCAAATATAAAGAAAGCACTTTGCCAAAAGATTTTCTAACTGAAGAACTAGTTTCTATTTAAAACCAGAGATGAAGATTACTTCTGGTTAAAATGAAATTTTATTTTAGAGATGTACAGAAGTTTTTTGTTCCCTAATGGGAGAAACTTAGAGGAAAACCACTCTGAAAAGTTCTACATTAATCATGTCTTTGAAATACATAGGAAAAGTCACACTAAAAATAGCTATTATTGAGTTAAACTCCATAGCAGGCTTTTTTTTTTTTTTTTTTTTTTCCAACAAAGACTCCAAGGCACCACTACAGCATTCATAAGAACAAGCTCCACCCAAGAGAAAGCAATCTTTCTGGAGTAAAGGAAAAGAAATCTTAGCTCTGCTAAGCTTATTACTTATCTGCTAAAACTACCCCTTAGATTTTCGGCTGCTTCAAATGTAGGTAGCTCAAGTCATTTCAATCTCCTTTCGCTTTAATGGAGCTCATTTTGAGCTATGTCAAATGAGGCCATTGCTGTATACGTCCTTACTCATGAAGACCTAGTGCTACAGACCATTTAGGGAACGAAGCTCTTGTCTCATCAGTTTTGAGTCAGCACTGCAGCGCTGTAAGTCAGAACCTATCAGCTGCCATAGGGATGCTCAGGATCTGAAATCATTTGTGCAGTTCAGTTCTTGGTCGTGTTTGGTTTATGAGCTGTCTTAGGCTTTCTATGATAGACATGACTCCAAAAGTGTTTGGGTTGCTTTATCAAACAGCTCTGCTGTCCTTTCTGTGGAAAACAGATCTAATGTTTCCTTAAGATACTTGAATAATATCTAAAACATCTAGATGGACTTAACAACTATTTGAAAACTATAGTAATAAAGCTATCAGAGAAGGCATTTTGTTACATTTTGATGAATAAGAGTCATCCAAGGCTCAGCAATAAATTCTGCCTACAATTACCCTGATGTAAATGAAGGAGTGAGGATGATTGTATGATATGACTAAAAGCTAGCCTTGATCTCATCAGATGTAACTGAGAATGTAATTTAGCCTAAAGCTACAAAATGTCCAAGTTAAAAAAAAATAACTTTAGCCTCAGAAGCAGTCTGCACTGCACAGACAAATGCAATAACATGTAGATTTGGCAAACAGTGTACTATTAGAGAGGGAAATGTCCCAGAGCAGCCCACAACAACAAACTGTCACTGTTCAGGCTAATAAGAACAAGCACTTAGCAAAGTTGATGTGGAGTACTGGAGTGATCTTAACATGGCAGCAAGTGACTGCAGCGACAGAGGCGTTTATGAAATTTGGAACAGCACACAGAACAAGGGGACCGCCGTCCTCCCACTGTGAGTGCCTTAGGCTGTACACAGAAGCATCAGGCTTTAATCTCCTCTGCGTTGCTCAGAACTGAGACCATCAACAGTATTAGATAAAGAGGCATTTTCATATTTATGTACGTTCTGGATGGCATAGAAATGTATGTCATTATTTGAAGCCTTAGAAATCAGATGTACTGGGGGTTTTGTGCATGTGTCACCAAGCATTAAAGAAAAGGATTGCACCTAGTTTACTAAAAGCTACGCGAGGCAGTTATAAAACAATTCATCATCATCTGTTTCTGGTGACTGCTTTTTCTCCTTTTGATGTTGCAGCCCAGACGGTACCCGACAGCTGAATACCTACTGGGATCGTTCTGCTTCTTACCAGAGCTTGTTTGCTTGCTTTACTCCTGCAGTTATTTATAAGCTGCAAGGCAAGCCTTTGTTTCATTCATTTCTTGCCCGGTTGATGCAAAATGCCCCTCTCCTTCTAATGTACTATTAGATCTAACCTCTCATGCCTGCTTCCAATTTACTGACTGATAGAACAGAAAATGATCTCAATCTGAAAAGATGAGAGTGGTGGATTTCTGCTAAGTTTGAGAAACTGAATCTCCCTCCAAAGCAATGTCACTTCCAATGAATTCACCAGGATACATGCAAAAATGTTCCTAAGCTCATGCCAAGAGACATTTCCAGTTTCCCAATCCTTGTATTCACACTCCTTCTTGGGCCTAAAGTTAAGTTTAGTGGGTGCCTTTAGCTTAACAATATAAGAAAGGCTATGATAGTTCAAAGAAAAAAAGCCCGTTTATCTCTATTGTAATTCTCTCTTGTGGTCAAAAATACATGTTTAGAAAATAATAGACGAGATGAGAAATGTATAGACTGATTTTTCCTTATATAAAACGTACAAGCTTCTTAAAGTCAGAGCTTCAGGGGCTGCCTGAAGAATAAATGCCTATAGAATGCATTTAGACTACTTTGATAGCAACTGATTGATCTGTTTTATATGAATTCAATAAGTTCAGTACTGGAGTTATGATCATATCTGGCGTTATTCATCTTGGCTTTATGTATACTAATTAACATAAACATTCCTTACCTTATCTGTGGGCTGTGAACACCAACCACAGAGGTTGTATTTCACTGCTCAGTGCAATTGAATGATATACATTTAGCCAGCTCACCTTGACAGCCTGATTTAACCATAATCTTGCTCATAAGGGCTAGTGCATAAGAACTGTGGTATGAGAGCTTTCATCATCACATACACTCCTAATGAGTGACTCTAGCACCTGAGAAAACAGCCTACTTGGTAGTCCTCTACAGGCATCACTTTTGCATTTTTTTCTCATAGTTCAGTGAAGCATTATTTGCATACTCACCAGAATACAACAAAGGAAACAGAATTTTCAATGCAGTATTTGGGTCACAAGAGAGCTTGCAAAGCTGAGGGGCTGTACTAAGCCACTAGCTGCTCTCTAAATGTGTTCCCTTTGCCATGCACAGCCTACATACGAGACTGTCGTAAGTACTTTTGCTGCCAGTGTAAGTGGAGTACAGGTCTTGTTTGTTTTGGACTCAATGGGAGTTTTTAACAAGGAGAAAAAGTTGCAATTTCCTTCTTTTACCCCACTCAGTTGTGTCACCATCTAATGTATGTTTGTTTACCCAGTCTGATAGCACTACCATGGTTCCTTTCTCCTGACACTTCAGCAAAGAACCTTTTCAGAAGAAAACCAGACTCAGATACCTCCTAAGAGTGAAAGCATTCATGTTTTTCCCTTAGAGTTCCAGCTGATGTGCGGTACACAAGAGTTGGCAGAAGAGGTGGTGGATGCCTGAAAGTGACCCAGATTGGGCTGTAACAAACTGTGAGAGATGGTAGCATCTGTCACTTCAGACATTTCTGACTCCTTCGTTAATTGCTGTCTGCAGAGTAACAACTAAGTTGCACTGCTCAATATAGAAGACACAAAGTAGATCACAACGCCAAATCTTTAGAATGTCTTTTTTTTATTGTATAAATGATCCTTGAATAAATAAATACAAAATTCAAAATGTATATTAACAGTAACTTCAGCAAATTCTGGTAAGAGAATGAAGAAATTCGCTTTTACCATTTTTACTTGCCAACTAACTTCACCCATGTGTTGGAAGTATTTAGATGAATTTAACATTCTTGAATTATTTGGGCTCCATATTCTTATAAATATTTATACTCAGTATGAGTCCAAGACAGCGTCTCCATCTAAAAATAGTGCTCTGATTTGTGGTTTTGCAAACATGAGATGAGAAGTCAGAGCATTACAAACTACATACAGTAAGTGTACGTAGTTGTTATGCTCATTAAAAAACTTTAAGTGGAAAACTTTTCATTACCCTGGGATACAAGACAAGCAGGACAGACACCCCCCTGGATACTAGTAGCAAGCAATCTTTGCCAAGATCATGTAATCCCTGTTTGCTTGGACTGTCAGAGACCTGCTTCAAGCCCTGAAGCTAGAGCCTGGCTACACAAAGCTGGGGCAGATGCAATGCCATTTCCTGACTAAATCCCTGTAAAATTATTCAGTGGGTTTGAGGAAAGCTGATGGGGGAATTCTGGTCTGAACTTGTAAGAGTTAGAGTTTGAAAAATGCTATGGAAAAAGCTCTAAGCAGGACATTCTGAGTCCCATTCTTTCAAGTCTTCATTATTTGCAAAGCAATTTGCTTGGCTGTAGATGGAGGATTAGTGTCTGAGCTTTCAGTGTCGCCACTCCAGATATTCTATCTACAAGAGCTTCTAGAAGCAGAAGTATAAACAAAGACTTCACTGTTTGATAATTGCTATCTGTCTGATATTCTACAACTGTCTTCATTAGAACAGACATTTTGTTTTCATTCTACTGGTGCCTGGTTTAGTTTTAAAGCACATCATTTCAATATACATCTCCTCTCCCATGCATCTAGACTTTCTCTTTTGCTCCTCCAAACACCTTCATGATCACCCAGTGATCCCAGTATGATTCTGCTCTACAGAACAAGGGGCACCATGAGCCTTTATATTTCTCTAAAGCGTAGCAGGAAGAACTCCTGCAGTAGTGTTTACTCAGCTGTGAAACAGGCTTCCAAAGGAAGTAGCAGAATTGCTAACACCTGAGTCACTTTTATCACAGGGTGATTCAAAGTATTGCAGAATGCATGTTCTCTACTAGCAGGGGCACAGCTGATCTTGTACAGTCAAAAACACTTTGTGAAACCTGTAACCCCACACTCACTTACCTGGAGAATGCAAAATAAGGTACAAATCAATTTAAAAAAAGGTTGTGCATCAATTTTTCTTAGTGGGTAACAAATATTTTGTCAAGCTTTTGAGTCGTGCTCTTTTCCAACTTACATTGCATGGAAATGCATTCAGTTTAATGTTTTCTCTCTTGATAGGTGACTGTGCATAGCTAGCAGAAAGTGACACTGTAGAACACATACTTACAGAATGTCTTAGAATAATGAAGTGATAGGAATTTAACACTAAATTTAATCCCCCAACTTACACTCCCTTTAAGTGCTTAGTTAAAAGCTTATTACTCATGGTAAACTATTCTCTCCCATTTCTCATTTTCAGTATCTACTCATTGCATAGGCACAGGCATGCATCTAGAGCAAACTTGACATCTACAATGAAAGTACTCGTAGTCCTAGTGCACATGTTAACTGTAGTGCTTCTGCTGTATCAAAAGTATAATTCTTTGGCCTGGAGCAGAAGCAGAGAGAAAAGATGGCAAATAAGGAACCAGATGGCTCCATAAGGCCCCTTGGCAATACATTTCCCAAGGTCTCACTCTTTGCTGCACATGCGTGACAGAGCAGTGTGCATTTACTGACTGGTCAACCCATAGAATATGACCCGATTTGCATTACTGGATTGCATTACCATACAATATTTTAATGACCAAAATCTTTTTTTTTTTTTTTTTTTAATGCATTTCATAAGTGCAAAAACTTTAGATGATGCCTGATTTTTCCAGTCTGAATCTTCAGAGTGAGAAACATCACCCACACTTGCAGAACCAATTCAGGCTCCAAATAGTTAACCTCTTCCAATAGGGGAAAAAAAAAAAAAAAAGAAAAAGAAAAAAAAAAAACACAAAAAAAGAAAAACAAAAACCAACCCTTTGGGCTTCCTCACTACAGCAGAAACTGAAAACAGAAGTGCCAGAGCACCACAATAAAGGCTGATCTTACTGTATTTTTTAACTGACTAAAGGAGACGGGGAAAAAAAAATAATCAAGGAACCCTGTGAAAGATAATGAAAGACAAGTACTTGAAAACTGAATTGTGATGTGGCCACCAGAAATACCACTCTCAGAAGCAAAATTACTTGAAAGTGCATCCCCAGAGAATAGACTGGCAAGCCCTGGCTCAGCGGCTCTGCTCTTTTTTTGAGCTAGATTATGCAAGAATCTTCTGCGAGAGCCAGGAAGGAGAAAAGCAGCAGTGGCTTTTGTCAAGCAGCAAGCTATCATGAAAATCTAGGAATTACCATATTAGATTAGGCTATGCCCCCTATCAAGTTCCTCTTAGCAGTCATCAACACCAGATGCTCCAGAGGAAGCCGAGACAGCTCTGGTATATCGTATTACCCAGCAGACATTCCCCTCCTGTTTTCTGTAGTCAGCATTTGGATAAAGCACTGAAGCATCAGGGAAGGACTGCTTCCCTCAGTACTCAAAAGAGCTCAGAGGAAATGCATATAACTTGGTCCCTGGCTGGTAGGTCTCTGGATCCTTTCAGAGTAATTCAGGGTTAGCTCTAGTCCAAAGAACATTTCATTTGTAAATGTTTTTCATAAAGCCAGGGAAACCACCCACATTTTGCTGGGACAGTAGGGTTTGTGTTTCTGAGCTTTTGAAGGATCTCATTCCAGTGAGGTGCTTCTCTTGCAAAAAATGGGCACACACTAGCATCCTTTTAAATGCTGTAACAAGCAGTAAGGGATATCTTGCATGGCAAGCTAATACATTTTTTATAAAAAGGAGCTAAGTTTTTGCTACAGAAACACACAACAGTAGCCCTAGCTCAAATGTTTATGCAGGACGAGTACACAGCCCACTTCTTTCCCTATTACCTTTTGAGAGACAGCAAGACAGCCTCAGGCAGACCACTGTCTCCTTGGGAACGTCACTGGGGAGCTGTACCACTTCAGACTTCTTCAAAATAAGAAAACATTTCAAAACCAACCACATACTTTAATTACTGGCAATTAGAAATTCCTGTTTTGTGTGTTTACAGCTCAAAAATGTTAATGTGTGCCAGTTGTGTCAAAAAGTTTGATTAAGCTTTTTAAATTGAGCTAGAAAAACTTAAAACACTCCAACAACTCTGTGATCAGAGTATCTTGGGGGCCTTTCCAAAGTGACTTGTGGAAGTCAGAATCCCTTTAATAGTCTCTTTGCTGTTCCCAGAGGACACAGCTTGTGTTACAAAGACACCCAACATATTTCACAGGAGACATTTCTGTCTGACAGCTTTACAAAGACTGGTCAAAAACTTAAGCATGCTTAAGGCACTTCTGAATGGCAAACCGGAGTTACAACTGAGGTTTAATTGAATATACCTGGTATGTAACAAGAGACAAGCTGCGAGCAAATAAGATAAAGGTAGGCTGTAAGTGTTAGTTTCTTCTTTTACTAATCCTAGAAAATCAAAGTTTGAAAGAAACAGCATTGATAAGAAATTGATGCTACATAAGTTCATAAACAGAATACAAAGAGAACACAAGGTGCTCTTGCTGGCCTAACAGAGATGCTATTTCTATAGATAGATAAAGGTTGATGATGAATGCTTGCTAAGGAGCTCTCCATGTGCCATAAAATATGAGCAATAAGATTAAGACAAAAAATTGAAAAGACAAATGACAAGCCTCTGTGCATCATTAATGAATGATGAGGGTAGAAAGACATAAGATAACTTTCCATGCATATAATAATGATGTCTTTGACTGGTGGTGCTTCTCTATGCTCGCACATTTAATAAGATGTGTTAGAATTAAAAATTTAAAAATCAAGTCCATGTGCTCCATAAAATATGAGGAAAGTAGCAACTCTACCCTAAGTTAAGATCTTTGCATTCCACATCTTATTAATGAGCGAGATGTGTTGATTTATGCAAATGCTCATAAGTGAAGCACGGCAGTATTCTGTGCTGGCAACAAAACAAGTCACACAGTCAGTAACCTCACATCTCACTGCAGGAATAATTTTGATATGCAGCCAAGAGTTGAGAGTTCACAGGAGTCTATGCATTGTCCTATCCACCGACATTCTGCCAGCTGCTTTATACCTAAAGCTGCTGCAGACACCAGGCGAGCTACCAGGTGCCTGTTTGTTCCTGAATATCATGCGTTATAGAAAGGCCACTAAGAGTTTGTACTTTCATTGTGGCACTATCCATTGCACAGGAACTGAACACACTTGATTTAACAAGCAAAACCAAACGGCACAACTCTTTTAGTATCACACATACTTCCTAGAGGACAAAGGAAAGCAATGAGTGATGGCTGACTTTTATCACAACTTTAGGAAGTGTTTTAATGCTGTGCTCTATACCAAATCAAATTACAACATAATGCTATCCAACCCAACATTTCTCAACTCAGAGTCAGTCCTGCTTTCTCCAAGATTTCTCCAGGATTAATGACATATTCACTACGTTCCCACTGGCACCCTCAAACAGATACACAACGAATAGCTTTCCACTTGTCAATGCTTTGGAGACTTCTGAAAAGTAAGCCCCAGAATGGAAATGCCAACAAACTGGCAGAGCAACAGGTGGACCCATCAGCACTGAGCCTTAAAAAGCAAATGGATATCAGCCATGGGAGATGTGCCGGGGCTCCTGGTAAGAGCCACAGCTAAGTGCAGCTCTGAGCTGCTGGCTGCAGGGGATCCAAAGACAGAGTCAAGATGCATCTGGATCAGATCACAGCTTGGTAAAAAGGATAAAGACCTGCCTACTTGCCTGCATTTTGTCTAGCACAGGGAGGAAACAGCAGTATGTTTGAGTCATAGAGCCTATAAAATTGTGGTTTTGGGGAGATAATTGTACCTCTGTAACATCCAGTTTGACAGCGGTCACGGGTAGTCACTGTTCCATGCCACAATACTGGAGCTGTTAGCTCTACAGCTCACAAAGGGAGTGAAACAATCTCTGGCATATCAAACACACCACACGGGTGCAAAAATATTTTATCAACCAATTAACCACATATTTAGATTACCCAAATTTTGTCTGTTAGACCAAACCAAACTATACTTGATATTATCCTAATCACATCTGGACTGTGCCGTGTTGTTTCTGAAAAATCCAGCACCATTGTATGTGGGTTTTTTCCATGTTATTATTATGATGGGTCTGTTCACAGATGTCGGGTTCCACTCTGTCTTGTTCATTTCCGCACACTGCTGGAGAGCTATCTCCTAACTTTGCCTTTGCTGTCTGTCATATTACTATCCTCCCCGTGCCTTGTTCATTCAACTACTGAAAGTCCAGGAAGGAATAGGCAGCAATCTCCAGTAAAAAATGTAGTGCTTCCTGTACTGTAGATACAGGGACACAAATAAGGGTGTCAGTATTGCTCTCTGGGACAGACACCGCCAGCCTTGGCTGCTCCGTCACCATAACCTCAGCTGAACTGGCTGACTAAACAGTGCTGACAATTGTTTTGCATTATAAGGCAGGAAAAAAAAAACAAAAACTTTCCGGCTCTAGCTCTGTATATTTAAAGCCGTGCTGAACAGCAAAGACACGGCAGATATTTAGTGTTCAGAATCTCAGAGTGGCTCAGCTCCCCTCAAGGTCCATTTGATGCTATGTTTTCAGACATAACAAGGTTATTTTGCAATGCACTGCAGCAGTGTTGGCTACCTGCAGACTGGGTCCTCCAAGTAACATATACATTTGAGGAAGAAGATAGGGATGTGGCTAACCCATGCAGCAGAAGGCTCCTGACTCACCTTAATAACCATTTAGCAAGCATCTTTGACTTGAATCACCAACAACCCAGTGGTTAAACCACAACAGCTTGGGTTTATTACAGCTGGTGCAAAGCATTCTTACCAAACTCTCTGAAACAAGCAATCACTTTCTGAAAAGTGCTGCTAATAGAAGTCTCCTATATCAACGTAACCAGAAGTAGGCACTGCATGAGTATGGTGGTGCTCAGAGATATCACTGCATTGAGTTTTCCACTGAATGCCAACCGTGAGCTGTGCCTCTATATAGTATGCTGGAGGGGTAAAAGGAAAAGCATCTTTATGCAGCAAGATGAATGGATGAGGCTGAAGTCCTAGAGAGATACATCACAAAATAGGTCACAGAGTAAGAGCATGTCATATTTATTAAAAAAGAATGGCTCACAATCCATCATGGTTTCTCTCATACCTCGGTATATTTTTTTACAATCACCATAAGCAGATTTTTTTTTTCCCCCCTTCAAACTCTGAACTTCAAAATAATGAAAATGTGATTTAATGAACCATTAGTCATCCACAGTCTTCCAAGCTATGTCTACTCAATTTCCAGAGCAAGTAGTTTTCTTCTTTCTTTTGTACTCTGCCAGCACTTCAGACATAACCTAGAACCTGAAGTCTTATCCAAAGAGCTCAAGTATTATCCTCTAATAAAAATCTGCTGAAATTTACCTGACAGTGATGTTGTTAACATGCCAGACAGAGTAGAAAACCAAACTACCAGAGTAGAAGACCTTCCCACTATATTGTCTCTTAATTGTTAGCAACAACAAAAACTCATCTCTTTCAGGTAAGCAGATATGTCAGACATATGAGGTACAGGTCTGTGGGATATATGGCATTGTTTTACAGTCGTTTCTTTCACTGTTACAGCATTTGAGAAAGTTACATGCAGCATGTCTGCTAGAAGAGGGATATGCATGCACAGCTCACGTGAGAGACAGCTGGGCTAAGAGAAGCATCTGGCTTCTGTACGATAGAAATCTTAAACCTTAAAATAATGAAAAGTCTTTAAAGTAAGAAACCCTGTCCTCCTCTCCAGAGAAATGAATGGCTGACTTTCCAAGGTCTGCAAAAAGAAGAGTCCACCATCAGAACTGTGAAAAGCAAACAAGCAGCTCTGTGTTTTACCACATTTGGAAAGTTCTTGACCAAAATACAAAGATTTGTATTGTAAAGAACTCATAACATCATGGTTCTTACTTATGCAATTTTCCATGATGAGAAGAGTATTTCTAGCAGTATATTCTACATGTGAAGAACTGTTAAAAATCCATTCTCAGTCTTAGAGAGGAGAGAAAGGACAGCTAGCATCTAGCTGTCCCTAGGAGTGTCCTCCTAGTGAGGAGTGTCCCTGATCTGTGTGACAGAAGGTCCCGCCCATGCTTCAGGGGAGAACTGTATATCCATTAAAGAAACATGGCATAACTCTCAAAATGGGAAGCAAGTAACATAATTCATAGCTATTATTATATACCAGTAAGAAAGAAATGACTTTCCCAAGTCACATATTTATTTTAGCAGTGCACCATCACCAAACAAGTTGACTTAGCTTGTCCTGTTCAATTAAAGTTAAGACCAGAATTAATGCAGTAAAAATTAAAGCCACAGCTTGGTGTCATAGGAAAGGAAAAGGCAAACCTCTTGTGAAACAAACAAAAAACAACGATCAAAACTGCAGAATGATGAGAATTGTACAGAAATCATACATAAAAATTATCTTTCTCCAGCTGAATGGCAGAACTTGTCACTTCCATATAGTACAAATGACTGTGTAGTTGGGATGAGCAATAATACCACAGCAGGTTGAGCCAAGCCACGATTTGATTCTTAGCTCTGCTACCAATTCATGCAGATAAATCATTCAAAGTCTTTGTGCTTTGACTTTCCCATCTGAGAAAGAAGATATTCAGCTTAGTTCACAGAGCTGTTGAAACGTTGATCATTGTTATTCATACAGCAGTGTGAACTCACTGGGTGAAAGGTGCTTTGAAGGTATTAAGCATTCGCTTTGCTATTATGCCTGCTTTCCTCTTCACACTGTTTATGAGTAGTACTGTTCTTTTGACTGAACTTCAACACATTAGAAGTTGATAGTATAGGATTTACATTATTTGCAATGATAAATACATTTAATTTTCTTCCCCCAAATGCATTCTAATCCACCATTTAAGCACATGAATAATCTCTTTAGTTTCATGTCACTTTTGAGTAAAAGTGCTTAAGCACTTTGTCAAACTGAGGCCATAAGAATAAACTGCCTTTGCCAGTTGATCCCTAAGATTTGAAAAAAATTCTCTTTCAAATCTTGAGTAAATAATTAATAATTTGGTTACCATTCCATAGGAAGGGCCATGTTGTACTATCTCACTCATACAGGTTAAAAAAGAAATAATAAAAAGATACTTCCAGTCAATCACAGTCTTGATTCTTCCCCTAGGACTGCAATATTCCCTGTTACAGATTGCTCCAACTTTGGAAGTAAGAGAAGCACTGACTGCACTAACAGTGTAAGAAAGTTTGAGGCAACAGACAGACTCTCCCTTCGTGACCCTTACAATAACTGGGTTTGCTTTCATAGTTATCTGAGGTGTAGTGCATTTTGTGAAACTAGGAGAATCAAATACACCAACAGTTTGTTTTGCCAGCTCTGCTGTCTTTATATAAGAAAGCTAAATACTACTTTTGGGTAAAGCAATCAAAGAGTTGATCAAGGGTAGAAGGTTTGCGCAAGCACTAAGGTGAAAACCTGTGAAGTCTTCTGGAGCACGTGCAATAAGCTATATCCATATACGTTTCATGGGTTCATATTAGCTTATTCAAATTAATAACAAAAAATTGCTATGAATCAGTTCTAATTATATCTGTAATAAACCAGGAAGCAATGGAAACAATGCTGAGACTTTTTCCTGAAACACTGTATTAGGTCGGAGATGCACTGTGATTGTATAATCAAGATGTTATAATCACAATATAATTGCGTATCATCAATAGATATCAAGATGTTATAATCACAATATAATCAAGAGAGTTAGGCAAAGTAGACAAGAGAATAAGTGGAAGAGCTTACCCTTTGGTTGAGCTCACCAGAAAACACCGAGAGAGGTGATCTCCAGAAGAGATCCTTCCCCTCTGGTAGCCAGCTCTTCAATAGGTCCAGGAGGGATGGAGCCTGGCTCCACCCCTTCCGGCAGCACAGGTGAATTGCCTTCACCTGTGCTCCTCTGGCTGACTCATGGCTCGCCTCAGGTGATTAATCAGAGGTTCAGGCCATCACTCAGCAGTTCCCATACAGTGATGAGGTCAGGATCTTGTAATCTGCAACACTTTGGGTTATTGGGATTTCATCTGACCCAATGAAAATATATTTCCTTGATTAGAATTAAAACCAGAAGGGTAGGAATGATTTTTCTTTTTTCTTTCTTCCTTTTTTTTTTTTTTTTTTTCCTCCATGTCAAAACTTTGAAATCCTGAGATATGACAAACCAGGTAAATACAGCTCCAGCTCCAAACCCTGTGCTGGGAGCCTTAAAGATCATCTTGGAATCATCTCCTCAGTCTTATTGAAAAGACAAATATGATGAACTTAAGTTAAACAAATGTAAATGGAAGTTTCCATAGATACAAGCTAATGTACCTATGATATAGCTTAGCACAGAACAGCATAGAAGTAAAATATTGCAAGATTGAATTAATGACCAACATCCATGCAAATATTCCTTAAAATGGCAAATTCTGTGAAAAATTTGGGTCTGTTCTCTTAGGAGCTGAAAATTGGAAAAGCTAATATGTAAAAATATCTTATGGACACACAATGCAAAAGCTAATATAGCATTTGAGCCGTATCATCCTCCAAACTCAAGTATTATAAATTTGCACAAAAGATTAATTCTATCTGCACAAAAGGTATTGGATCCGTTCTTTAAGGAATATGTTAAAGATAACTTTGCTGGCAGTAGCAAATGTCAAGTATTTCTATACTCAGAAGGAGATAGTGGATAGGAAGGCTTGCGTCTTGGACCGAGAGTATAAAAAGAACACCCAGAAACAAAAACAAAGTAAACTTCCATTTAGATTTCAGAGTAAAACCTTAAGCACTTTACACCTATCAAACAGAAAACAATGTGATCTAGATTTTGTATGGAGCAGTAGCAGTAGTATTTAAAGCTGCCTTAAAATAAGGAATAAAAACCTGTGCAAATGGCCCAGGAATCAGTCTCCCTGATAGGAAAATGTAGACTACTCTATGGCCTATCTAGTTGCTCCTGGAAGTAGTTTAGCCATTAATTTGCCCCCTAATGATAATGGTCAAACATGAAATAAATGAACACCCGATAAAAACCATAGGAAGAATAATACAAATGTTGAACAACAAATAGATGGAATTTAATCTCTTCATAGAAAGTCTCATTGACCATTCAAATGCTGCCTTTATTCTGTTATTCCCATTAAGAGCCAACGCAGACCACTGAGAGACAGGCACGTGGTGCTGCTGGTTCAGGCTTTTGCTCTAATGGAAATCTCCTTTGCACTCAATAGTTCCCTTGTAACTATGGAGAGCTGTTAGACTTTCCTCACTTCTCTCGTTTGAGATTCTCACTGTTCCCTTATATTTTCTCCTTTTTGGCATCTTTGAGGTTGTGGCTTTGTTCCTGAGAGCTGTGTGATGGACCAATGATCTAGTACATCTCTTTAAATGAAAGTAAGCTGACCTTGATATCTAATAATACAAAGAAGGCAAGCTGCTAAACAAAAGCCATGAAACTGGTGTACTTAGCCTTTTCAAACAGTTCCTGCAACACATACAGTGCCTGTAACCACCAGAACTACCTTGGTATAGACACTAAACATACTCCCTGCTGATCTGATCTTGAAAGTAATCCAAAGGTTTTCTAATACGATGCCACAAACTGCTGCTCAATATGACTATGTTGAAAAATAGCGTTACTGTGCTCTTTTTATCTGTTGTAGTTTCCATGGAGATAAATAGGAGGCATTACTTTCAGAGCAACAATCACAGACTGTCCTTCACATGTGGGATGGGGAAATTCAGCAATTCCAAACAATCAACTATTGCCACAGACAGGAAGACCCAGCACTCAGTAGTTCAGAAAGCAATCCTTAAAATACTGCACACAGCTGTAAAATCAAAGCCACGAGCATCTTCTAAACCTTTACCCTAAGAAGGCAGAGGGACCAGCAAGACAACAAAGTCCATTCAGAGGACTTATGGAAGTCGGTGCAATAACATGACAACATACAAGGCCCCTAGATAAAAGCGTATTTGAGAAGAAATTGTGAAGAAGAAAGTGGCTCATGGGATACAGACCAACTGGACCAACTACCAAGGATAAGACCAAACTGAAACAAATTGAATTGCCCTAATAAAACCACATTCCCCTGTACTACCTGTTAATCTATGAGCAATGTACTGTTACATATTCGCTCAGGTTCAGCTAACATAACATAGTTGAGAAAAAGATATAATCGATCACTGCACCTCTCTGAATTCATTAAAACTACATTAATTTCCCCTTCACTGCCTAAAAGCAGTGCATTGGACTCGACGATCTCTGGAGGTCCCTTCCAACCCCTACAATTCTGTGATTCTGTGATTAGTTTCCTTTTGTGTGAAATAAGAATTTGCCTACTGCTTTAACAAGTCTTTGAGTGAGTCCCTGATACATACACAGCATTTTCACACACTGTCTGTATAAACATCAAGCAAATCTCTGTCCCTCTATCTTGTTTCTTGTTACAGACATAGTAGACATGTCTGTATGTCTACTAATACAGACATGTAAAATATATGAGCATTTTAGAAGGAGAAAAGGGGAACTGGAGGATGAATCAAATGACTGCAGGCCTTTTGGCCTTACCGTTTTCCAGAGTCTATAACAACAGGGACCAATCTGTTTCAGAAAAAGCCCTTTCTGTTCTCTGACTCTGCTGTGATGAAATGGAATTTGCATTCAGCATACAGCACTGGTGGTCAGAGGGAATCACTTTCTCTATCAAAGATTGTGCACTTTAAATCCTTTGCTAGTTCAACTGCTGTATATTTGATTTTAATTAAAGTTCTGTCATGAATTATAAAAGACCAGATCTTCAAAGTCATTAATTAAAGCCCCTTGGTGTCTGAATACTAACATTATAATGACAGGCGAGATGTACAGTGCCTATCAACAAGCGGCTGCTCAGCAGCAGCAGCAAAGCAAGCAGAATTATTCTGACATGTTTGGGACTGCACTAACTGGTTGTTCCAACAAAGGTATCTCTCATGAAGACAAACAGCAGAGCAGTGGGAATAGCCCAGCTTTGGCATGGCCCTGTTTGCAAGCACTATGCATCCTCCCAGTGCTTGATAAATGGGTCACTCAGCGAGGTACTCCTTTTGAAATCTGAAATGCTGAAGTTACGTAGCTCACTACCGTGTGCCTTTGGAGCCCATCCCATAAACACATCAGCTTAGCTCTCCTCTTATTAATGTGTGCAGTAATATTATGGCTACCTTACCAGCTATGGGCTGGGCAACATCATGCTTTCTCCCATCCTTCACGACAAGGTGCCTCATGAAGATCAAGAGGGTCACTGACAAAATATGATGCAAGCTAACATCAATACAGATTAGTGGCAGGATCCACCCCAGTGCTACTTACAACCATGCCGAGTTTACCAAGCTTAAGCAAATACATAACCATCAGGACTTCACTCTTCTGCCAAGCTCCCAGTGATGTGGAGTTTTAAAGGCAAGTTCATTCTGCATGCTTTATCCATAAGATCCAGCACATTTTCAAATAGAGAAGCTATTGGCCAAAGGTCCCCCTCTCTCTGTACAAGAAACCCCGTTTATTTTTGAGACACTCACAAAGTGAAATGCAACTGAACACACGATTACTAGCTGTTACAAATCATAAACTCACTTGTAAATTATTGTGTAATTAGATGCTTGAGAATAGGGGAAGAGCTAATAAGTAAAACTGGAGAAATAGAAGTATAACATCAGGTACTAATAGTCACTAAGTTTTTCTTTGAAACACCCCAAACTGATGCAAGTGGAGTGCTTGTGAGTACACAGTGGAAATAACGCAGTTTTTCTCTGCACTTCACAGATGCACTGCCTTCAGAGAATCCTGATAACTCAAAACTAAACAAAAAAAATCCTTACACAAAATCAGTTTGACTCACTTTCCAAAATAAGGTTTCCTCATACTCCTCTGCAACTGAAAGCTTGACACTAAAACCTTGTTCTTGCCTCGCTGCTGAGGGGCAGCTGAACCCTGTTTTCCCTTCACACACCAGAGAGTGCAGGGACAGGCCAGGCCTGCAGGAGCTGGCAAACAAGGCTCTCGCAAAAACCAGAGACAACTTCACACTGGGTTTGGTTTTCCTTGAGCAGCTTATCTTGACCAATCTGATTTTCTTTACATTCAACATCTCTACAAGCTACAAGGGAATTACTTGAGCTTGTGCTAAAATCATATCAGCACACTATTTTACAATAAGCCAGTCTCTAAACAAACACACCTGAAATTCAAGGAGGATAAGCAGGTAACAATCAACTTCTAGCAGGAGTGTTTGAAATTACACAGGTTCTAACCAAATTCATTCAAAATTCTGAACTAGCTAGCAGAATGCTCAGCAACAAGTTCCTAGTGGGAACACATGCAAACTTGGGCTGGGGTTTGATTGAAGTTGTTCAGCGTATTTCTGCTGAACTAATTCACCCAACAGAAGCTTTGCAATGTCAATTAACACCAACTGAGGACACAAGCAGGAATTTCTGGGTTGGGCAGAAGCACAACAAACAGATGCAGTGAAAAATACCTTGTCTAGAGGTAACAGACTTACTAAAAATTCATTTCTAATTTAGTAGTGAGCTAACAAATGAAATCCATGTGCCAAAGGAACTTCACATCTTTGGAAACTAACTTCCTAAAATGGAAGGCATGAGAAAAACAAAAGCAAGAATACAGCTATAGCTATATTGCTACCTTATAAGGTACCTTATACTTTATAAGGTAGCACTAGCTATATTGCTACCGTAAATGCTGAAACTCATAACTCCTACTAACTGTTGATCATTCATATATTTTTCATCCTTCTTTTCTCTCCACATGCACACACGTGTGCAGCAATTTCCAAAGTTTAAAGACTCCCTCATGTGGTGGTCAGATACGGTGACTGGGATCACAGGAGTCTGAGCAAGCTACTGAGAGCATATCCAGATAATAAATTATGTGAATATTTAAGGCGTATGCTATGTTAGGATCAACTCTTCACCACGTGTCTTAGATCAGCTCAGTTGACTGCAATGCAAATGACTTCTTGCTAAAGTTATTAAACCTTCTATACCCAAATGAACACTGCTATGAGTAATCATAGACAAGTTTACTGAAACAGATAAAGTGCTAATATTTGCCTTTCTCTGTCCCTACAGAGGCATACACCTCTATCAGTCAACAGCAGCAAACTCCCACTTTTTCTCTTACAGGTGCAGAATAACACACCTGCAGCTTAGTGTCTTGCCAGCACAAAACACCAGAAAGAATCTGTTCCCGTAGTATATTAATACAATTACTTGCATAGACAGTCTATCTTCAGCAGAGGTGCCATTAGGAAGTGGTAGTGAGTAGCTAATCGAGTCGTATGCCCTCAGGTTCAGTGGAGCTTCAGCCTGGAACTACTATGGGAGCTTTTCTACTCTTTACTGCAGCACCCTACAAGTCAGACATGTGGCAAAAAGCAATTTAAAACACAAAACCCCACTATGATAATAAAAAACTTACTAAGAATAAATCCATCATCCTCCTATGGACTGTGTTCACTGACATTCTGCCTAATATATTTCTGTGGAACCTCCAGGAAATCATCAGTTTTTTATATCATTTTGGAATTGACAGTATGAAGGACAGTAGGAATTGCTACAGTATATTTCTGGAGGGTTGACTACTGTGTCAACAAATTGCCCAGGACATCATCTGAAGTCTAATTCAGAAACCGCTGAGTGTTCCTGAATCATTTAAAAATAATTTTCTGAAAACATAATAATCCTTTGATTAAAACAGCATGTTAGTACATACTCATGTGTCTCTTATCTCAGTCAGATCTCCTAAGAAATGTAGCTTACGGCTCAATAACAGAAGACAACATGATTCCCTTTTTATTGTTATTACTGAAGTATGTCCCAAAAAGAGACATATGCCATCTTAGAATGTGTGGTTTCTGCCATACAGTTCTTGTTAATGCATGAAAATATGCAATTGAAATGCAAATCTGGCATCATACTTCTTGAAATAGGTGGTTTTAAAGCCTCAGTATAGAGTGATTCTGACCTGAACCTAACATAATAAACAGAGACCAACTTTTTATGATTCAAGAGAGATAATTTAATATGCATATTTCATACATATCCTAAATTATATAGATTTTATGTGCTACATTGAAATATTTTTTCCACAAATAGATAAAGGATGTAGTTGTGGCTATAACTGCATTTACTTTACATAGCTAATCCAGAGGTAGCAACTGTTTGCAGAGACAAAAGTGTTTTGCTGAGTACGTACTAAGGCAAGAGGAAGGAGGTCTACATTATGCTTTCAGCTCTTCCATGAAGTAGGTAGATGGCCTTACGTTACCTTCTCAGGGAGCCTTGTTCCTCTTTCTCAATTTGCCTTTTTGCTTTCTCCCTTCACTTTTAACTGATTTTGAACTCATCTAATCAGAGAACAAAACACATCACACCATGTTATTTCCAGTTCAGCCAGAAACTAGAAAGGACCATGATGTGATTCAGCCTAGCCGTGGGCTCAGAGCAAGGCTGGTCCTGAGGCCCAAGAACAGCAGCAGTTCCCAGCTCCCAGGATTTAGCATCACTGCAGTCCTAGCACCTGCACAGCAAGTTGAGTACAGGATGGTCCCATGGAACTCAAAGAGAAATCTATGGAAACAAGAAACGTTTTAAGCCAAATTTAATCATATTATGATGGTCTTTGACTCTCAGCTACAATCTGATAAACTGCTACTAACTGCAGTCAGTGTATGAGTTCACCCAGTAATCATCAATCCAATATCCCTGTATGTTTCTTAACTGAATACAACTGCTCACTAGCTGAAGCAGCACCAGGAAAGCAGTTTACCAGCAAAACTGCTATCAAAAGCAAGAAACAATATTCCACTCTAGGTCTGTATGCTTCTGCTGCGGATTCTTTGAGGAAATGTATCGAAATTTACCTACAGGGTCTCTCACTGCCAGCAAGGATAAGTAGTACTGTAATACAGAAATACAGTGAGATTCTCAAACTGCAGGGACCTCGCAGCCCACACACAGGCTTTCCTCATCCATTGCTGATGCTTTGTTCACAAACAGGAGCAATCATCACAAAGCAGGAGAGCCATTCTCCACAACCAAGTGCAGGTTGTAGAAAAACTTGATGAGATTTTCAGAACTGCCATTTATTAAAGCAACTACCAGAAAAGATGACGACAATCTCAAAGCTGAACCATGAGGGGAAAGTTGTTCACTTTAACTCAAGTGCCATTGGAATCACACACGGAAGGATTGGAGAGTTACTTGCTTGCAGAGAAAGCCCTGCTCACAAAAATTACTGCAGCTCTTTTTTTTCCCCTCAAACACTAAGGATTGCTTCCCATGGCTGTTCAGCCAGTGGCTGAGCATAGAACTGCTGTGCTTCTCAGTCAAACTGTACGAGCAGCAAAACCTCCTGTGAATGTTTTTTTTTCCTGAAGGTCTTGGCCCACGGTTTGCAACCCTTGTCTTCATATAAGGTTCTTCAGTTCACAGGCAATAGGCTTCAGTTAGCAAAACAACTCAATATTAGTGTAAGTCAATGAACTGTCAATACCAAATATTCCAATTAAATATCAAAGTACTTTGAATAAATACCAAACACCAGCAGAGTATTTACTTTTCATTAACAACACTACTTGGTAACAGGAGTTATACCGAGAAACCCTTAGTTTAGAAACATTCAGTGGAAAGCTGTCACAGCCTCACTGCTGACATACAGCTCAGAGGAACCCTGATGGCTGGACTCACCTTGAATAGAAACTGTTCTGTGACATTTGGCTGGCCAGAACACAGTTTGCATTCATGCAGAATTGCCAGTCTCCTGTCTTAAAAAGTCGTGAGCCAAGCCCCTAGATTAAGGCTATTCAGCTAAAATAATATTCAGCTTGTATTAACACCTCAAAGCTGGCAGTATTATGAAGGAGTAAAAAGGCCAGCCATGACGAAGGCAATATTTGCACCAGAATTTCAGACATACAGCTGCACCAATGCACCAAACCCATGGTGCAAGCAGACCTGGAATTCTGTACAAAATTACCCTTCTAACTGCTGAGCATAGTTGCTACTTGCTGCATCTGCGAGATTCTCTCCAACTCCATAGAAAACCAAAAGTGACCTACCATGCCTATTGGTGGCAAAGCTTTAAGTTGTTACAAAAGCTGCACCAAGCCCCAGGAATCTTGTTCAGAGCTCTGGTTATTCTCTGCACAGAGCAGGGCTGGAATGGTGAGTCCCATACACAGACACCAATATGTGCAGCCTGGGCAGGAGATGGACACAAAGCCTCTGCTGCTACACCAGCCCATTCAGGGTCTGCCTTTAACTATGTCATCAAAATGGTCACCAAGAGACACTGTGTAGGACTGTAACCACATCTCACTAAAGAAACACATGGCAAGAAAATAGGCTAAAGAATAATACAAACACTTAGGAAGGAAAATAATGTTTAGGGGTAGTTCTTTTGTTCTAATTTAATTTGTTCTGTTCTGTTGTTTGTTCTAATTTAAAAAATACAAGAGATGCCCTTTGCTGCTTTCTGGCATAACTGAAAGATTTAATGTATGCAAATGAGAAGAAAATGTGGCTTCATTCAGCAGTAATAAGTATCTGCCTGTTGCTACCTTAAAATCACAGCAATCACATCTGGTAACTGCCCTTTTCTCATGTTTCCACTAGTTTTCAGACTTCCTCTTGTGGTAGCTTGAGACTGCGCATCTGGATGTTTTAAACATACAAAGGAATTGCTAGAGCAAGCAAAAGAGAAAACGGTGCAGAGAGTTAAGATGTGCAGATAAGCAACTAGTGCACTGTACAGCTAAAGTAACTGACAGCCAGTTAGAAAAATCTTTTTTCAAAGAGGATTGCAAAAATATAGGCAGAATGAAGACTCACAGTGTATTTGGCTTCGTTTTTAAAGTACTATTAATCCAAGTGTATCTTTTTAACAAAACTTTAGCTGCACCGTCACCAATCATTAAGTTCCCTGGGGACAGCACTCCAAAAACAGACAAAGAGCTAGCAGTGGTAAGTGTTGGTTTCATCTTTGCTTCAGATTTGTTTTTCTTTCATAAGCAGATGTTTCTTTCTTCTTTCAGCTGAGGCTAGGAAATGACTGTAGCGCTCTCTCTCTAGTCTCTGCTAGTGCTTGCTAGCTAGCAAAGGTATCAGCTTTCAGAAGTAAAAACTAGAGCCAAGTAATGTTTCTCCTCTCATAAAAAATTTAAAGGCAGCAAAATCTTTTTCTTTTTCCTTCAGTCTAAGTGTACAAAATAATTTCATTAAATCATTGTAACTGTAATCAACAGATTCCAGTGGTAAGAGAGGAAAAGGGCAAATGTCTAATTTTGTACTTATATCAAATAGAACTGTGGGCTATCAAGATTCACTTACAGAAATCAGGGCTTAATGCATGTATCACACAGCTTTCAGGATCTTGTTTTCCAGACTGTTTACTGTGCACTGCATAAACACAGCTTTAAGGGACAATTACAATTGAAAGCTGGCTCGAGTTTCAGAAGGCATCAGGACTGGTTCTGACTTCAAAAAAACCCTCAGAGGTTTAAAGAAATATTATTTTCAAGATTATAAAAAAAAAGTTTGGATTTCTGAATGTGACATTAGCAAATTATAGCTATAAATCTACAGTATTTTATTTTAACCTCATTTTAAGTCCTGTGGACCTTCATAAAAACAACGATCTATGGGGAAGTCCATTTAAGGGGAGATTGAGATGGATCCTAATTTTAGCATGTAAATTATAGACATTTCTCTTCTTCAGCAGTAACTCCATTTTAAGGAAGATTGAGATAAATTATTCTTATTTCAGAATATAGAGGGTTGGAAGTTTGTCACTGTTCTTTAGGAGCTGGTGTGCATCTTGGGAAAGCTTGCCAGGCTAATGGTCTGGGGGAGGGTAGAGAGAGAAATTCCAGATGGGAGCTGTGGTGGAAAGTTGAGGAAAAACAGATAAACTGACCCCAAAAGGGCACTCCCCAGCCTTTAACAAGACAAATTCACCAGAGCTTTTGTCTTGGCAGCACAGCAGCCAGGGGGTGGGGGCAGCACGTGTGGGAAAAGAAAGGGGAGTCATACACGTCTAATGGTAATTTAACCATCCTTAAATAATCTATTTTCCTTAGACACAGTTAGACTTTTACTAAATAGCAGCAATCCACATCTCCCCTTGTCTCGACTTCTTTAGAACAACCTATTTATTATGTGTACTCAGAGGAAAATTACAAGCTGGTTTAACACTGCAGTTCTGCTTTGTCTTTCTGGTAATATTCTTGGGCAAGGTTAACTGGCTCCTTTTCTCTCACACCGTCCATCTGTACAGCCCCAACACTCAGAATCAGAACACAAATTGCTATGTTGCAGCTGGACCCTGTTTCATTAATGGGCTGGATCAAAATTCCAGATCACCACAGCTCCCTGCTGACTCTGGGGAAACTGAATTTTGCAGTCTAGGCCAAGATGTGGTTTACACAGACACTGCATTTTCTTCAAGATTCTCTCCTCATAGAACAGCTGGTCATGTTCATTTCTCATCTTCAGTAAAATCTCCATTTTAGGAAAAACTGAGAGGGGGGTTAGATTTTTATTCAGAAACTTAAATACAATTCTTTATTGTGCCTCATTTTCTATTTTGTTCATTGTTTATCATACTTACAAACCTAAAATGGCAAGAGCAGCATCCTCTGTCCTCAGTAAAGTTCAGTTCTGATGGTATACCATCAGAATACATGGTATATCACTAGCAGATACCATGGTATATCACTGGCGGATACAAACAAAAGTGTAAGACAATAGATCAAGCTACATTAAAATTATCATAAGAACAAATGCTCCAAACTGGCTTGCTTATGTTCTTAGTGCATTTCACATTAGGCCCTAGGCCCCATTTCCTCTGAGTAGACAGAAACTTGCTGGTAGCAAAGGTGAAACCATTGCGTATCCATTTCTTGCCAGTGTTGTATTCTCCTCAGGAGAAATACCATATCAGAATTTGATGTTATAAAAATTATTAAAACTAAGCAAAATCTATGCTTAGTCAGTAGGTAGATGGAGGACCTCCTGAAGGAAATGGTGTAACATCCTAATTAAATTATTTTCTGATTCAACTATGAACTATTTCCTTTACAGGGTAAAATGAGGTACTCCTGGACTTAATGTTGATGAAATCCAGGTTCCGACAAATTGCAGTCATCAAATGACATTTTCTATGTTTTGTTGATGTAGATGATGATTAGATACATAAAGATTTCCCTCAGGAATATTTATGGCACAAAGACTGAAATGCACAGTCATTTTGTCAAGCTTCTTAGAATCTTTGGTAAAAAAATAGTTCTGATACATTTACCTTGTTTCTTACCTTGGATTTGTACTTAATAATTTGGATACAGTACCTGTTGGTCTCTCCTTCCTATGCTAAAGAGTTTTACCAGAAAAATCAGTAACCCACAACCTTTCCATCTACCAGCATCACTGGGAATGGCTCAGCTTTGTGCCATGCTAAACACCGGTCCAGATGGCCTACACACCAGTTTGGGAACACTCGGTGTTTGATGTGGCTCTAGCACTTCTTTTAGAGCTAGATGTAGAATACTGTTAACCCAAACTGCAGTACGGAATTACTGAAAGCTCAAGTAGAGAGAAAGAACAAGAAGAAGAGAACTGCAAAGTTCACTATATTGGATAAAGCCTGTAAGTCCTGACTGCCAGATTGTTAGTCAGGCTGTGAATGAATGATAGGTAATTATCATTCAAGATGTTCCCAAATTAGCATATTCATCAATCACTTTATCTGCTCTTCATAGGAAATGTAAATTTAGCAATCTAAAACTGTACCTAGCCTAAACAGTGCAACTGAACCTACCCTTGTAACAGTCCAAGCAAAGGCAGCAGCTTGAAAAAACAGGTTTTCTCAAATTTAGTTTGGATCCAAACACTGAATCCAAACCTTCAAAATAGCCATCTGTCTTTGTTTCGGATTTGTTAATTCCCAGATAGGAATAGAGTTGATTAAGATTCTACACAGTTGAAGATATAACTGAAAGTTTTATTGTCTGACTCTTATGAGAGGTCACGCTTTTCTTTTGACGACAATGTTGTCATGACAGGTTTCACCACGTTACAGGCTGCCAGACTACCGGGCATTCGCAGAGGGTGTCTGCCCAAAGACATTCTGTTATTCTGGCACTCAACGCTGAATTTAAGAGGAAAAAAAAATACTAAATCCTAAACAGCTTATGTGTGTTCTACACAGAAGGTGGAGACCACGAACAGATACTTAGGACCACAGCTATTAATCTACAGTTCAAAATAATTATAGAGCTTATTAACACATTTGAAAGACAAGTTGCTTAACTGTAACAATTGCCAGGGAACAGGCAAACCCACTGGTCCTCTGGGACAGAGGGAGCAGATCACAGCAGGCTGATTTAATACACTGAAGTGGAACCACAATGGTGTGTCTGCAAATTTCATCCAGTAGGTCAAAGGTATGAACTGACAGTGTGTCACATGCTCTTTACCTCATTTATTCCTTTTTTCCCCTCTTTTTTCCCCCCATGCATCCCGTGGAGCTTTTAAGTAGGCACATACTGTTCAGATACAGCATTCAGCCAACTGAGATATACCAAAGACTCTTCCTCAGGTCTTTGCAATGGTTGACTCAAAAACAAACACACATGACATTCAAAGAGCTGTTTGTGGTATGAATTAATGATTTTTTTGTGTGTGTGGTTGCTTTGATACCTTAACTTGACAAGTTGCTCAATAATTCAGAGTCTTCCAGGAAAAAAAGTACATGTGATCTAAGACTGTAAGCAGATTTACACATCATAAAGAAACCAAAAGAGATAAACTCATTTTCACTTTGTAGTTCAACATTAAAGGTCTTTGCTTGACTTATTAATAAAGCAATTCCTCAAGCAAAGGTGATGGCTAATAGTGGAAATTATTGTTTAATTAGTAGTGTTGTGTGATCAAGGATGGTTTGTGTCAATTGAGGAGATTCTGCTGGCCTCCGAGCTACTAATAGTTGTAATTTTGAAAAGAAAACTTGCAAATTTCAGATGGAAAGCTAACATGGAATTACAGTATTTATTTGTAATGACTACTTATCTCTTTTATGAATTTTAAAGTCTTTGTTCTGTGCTTTATTATTCCCAAGCAATACCTGAATAAATATTATGGATGCCCAAAAGACAACTGCAACTTATTTGTACTGAAAGATACTTTGAAGAAAATGCAGAAGTTTTTTGGGCTGCCTGAAACAGGAGATTTGGATCAAAACACAATTGAGACAATGAAGAAACCCCGCTGTGGTAACCCAGATGTGGCCAATTACAACTTCTTTCCAAGAAAGCCAAAATGGGAAAAGAACCATATAACATACAGGTACTGTCTGGGTTTTGCTCATACATAACCTGAACACTTTTAAGGACCAACCAAACAAGGCACTTCAAAGTGGAGAAGGTGCTCAGTGTTTCTTGAATTACAGTCTCGTGTTTGGATGACTACTTTACACAAACCTTTAAACAAACATCAGAAATTTCCATTAAAAAGTTTCAGGAATAATTACCTAAAGCTCAGTTTTAGGGTTTTGGTTGGGCCCAAAGAGATTTTGGTTTTGTTCTTTCTCTGCTGCAAGCATCCTATGGGATCTGGAGCAGGAGCGCATTACTTGCCCATCTCCTTGATGGAAACCAAAGGACTGCACAGAAGACAGAGCCCTCTGCAGTCAGCAGTCATAAAAACATTGCTCATCAAATAAGTTATAAAGTAAAACAAATAAACATATTTATTATTTATCAGCTGATAATCTTCAACAATCAGGAACCCAATGAAATAAAATTCAGCTTCAGTAGCCAGTCAGTGAGGAAAAAGTTGTAGGTAATAAAGGGAGCAAACTACTAAATAAGGCATGGGATGAGCATCTATCCCCATTAAACAGATCATCTATCAACATAAGGAACACAAAAAGTTAAATATATTAAATATGCCCATTTGTGTACTGCTTCTGAAAGTTTGACACTTATTTATGACCACAGAACTTTCTAATGACTAAGATGCAATCAAGTTACCACAGTTTGGTAAATCACCAAACTTTTTTTGTGTTTCCATACCTTGGTCAGTAGCAAACACAAGAGATTCCAGCCCTTATGAAAGAAGGCCACAGTATCATACAGTTGTTTGGGCATCTAAGCTGCTCCAAAGTTACCCTACATTTGTCACAGACCAAGCACATACATGCAACCAGCAGCTACTGTCAGGAGAAATCATTTAAAGCAAGACTGTTTCAATAGGTTTGACATATTTTCATTTTTCAGTCGTACTTTACGGAGTCATGAACCAATATAGTTAAATTCAATAATAAAAACATTCCTGTGGATCAGATGGTCTGGGACAAAACATTTAGCAGCAGCAAGAAAAAACAGCAGATTTGTCTTAAGTGCTTGACTTGGTCTGCTGCTCCCTTACTAGTTACAATTCTACATACTACTCATTTTATGACTGTCTGATGAATGCTGGAAAAATGTGTGGCAGTGCACAAAGCCCTGTATTGCTCATATGCTTCCTCTGACATTGTTATCCCTAGGCATAGAGTCGTTTCACCTGTTATGTACAGCAACAAAAAAAAAAAAAAAAAAAAAGGAAATTTTCTTTATGAAGAAGTTAGATGGCTTTAATACAAGGCACTGACATATTCAAATAGAATATACAAACAAACAAACACATAATAAACCACATTCAAGGTCTAGGGCCTTATCCTACCAACACACTGCTGAAGATCTAGCAATCAGTTGGCATAAAACAATATATAGCTAACTACCAAAGTGAGAGAGAAGGGCTGCTTTTTTTTCAAAAACAATCCAGTCTTGAGACTGTCAGAATTTTAGTGAGCTCTTTATCTGGCAAATCTCAGAAAACAGGGATGCATTGGCATGTTCAGGTCTAAAGTGACAGTGTGACTTGCAAGCTTGTTAAGTAGTTTACAAGAACACAAATCTCAAGTGTAATGGAGAGAAAGAATGTAAGGTGTTGTCTTGACAGCAAACCAGCACTGATGCAAAACTGAGTATCTTATGCAAGGCCCACCACCATGCAAGCCTTACAGCCCCTGACTAGATAGTTAATGATGCTGTGTCAATTCCAAACAAAAACTGAGTAGCAACTACCACCTCTGGACGCACTTGGATCAGCATAAAGTCTGTACCTCATGTGGAGCAGCATTACTTCTTTAACCGGTTTCAAAGTCTTTTCAGCATTTTGATCAGTAAGCAACATATACTGGGAGGGAAGGTATGTGTTTCTTAATTCTCCTTTTTATGTCTAAGGATTATAGGCTATACCCCGGATTTGGATCCCGAGACAGTAGATGATGCCTTTGCCCGAGCCTTTAAAGTCTGGAGTGATGTCACACCACTGAGATTTAACCGAATAAACGATGGAGAAGCAGACATTATGATTAATTTTGGCCGATGGGGTACATTTTCTATTTTTACATGTGTTTTTGGTTTTGTTCCTTTCATTAATCCTTCACATTGGAATGACTTACCCTCAATAAGGAGACTCGTGAGCCTTTCTGGCAAATCTTGTCCTGGCTTGCACTTGGCTCATGCTGTCTACGATCTAATTTCACTAAGACTTTTTTTCCTAAAATATATATACATATACACACGTTAGAGAGAAAAATGTTTATAACATATCCTTATTCTATATTTATCTTTGCAAAAGAGGATTATTAGGAGTAACATTTTATTTTTAAATTTACAAACCAGAAATAGAAATGGGAAATACTGATACAATTTTCAGATGCAAGATGGCTTTTCACAACAGAAGACTACATAATGCCATCATCTTCATTTACACCTCCATGCTTGTTTTTCCAGTGGCAGTGGCAGAGGTCCTAACATATGGGGAGACCTTAAAAACAGATTTGAGACTTTCAATTTATCTCCATAACTGGTCTCTGTTCTTTAGCATAGCAGACTAGAGGCTTTCAACACATTCTTTGGTCTTGAAGAATTTCTAAGTATGGCTCTTAAGCTGAATCCTGGTTTTAGTCCTGCTGATGATAAGCAACTTGATTCATTTCAGTTGCGCATGCCTTCTCAATTAATTTTGGTTTCCTCTAACAGAACACGATTTTCAGTGTATACCTGGGCATTTCAATTTCTAACAGTCACAGAATTTTTAATACTAATGAAGACATTTCTGAAACCAGTCACTTGGGAGGTAGACTTTGCAAGTGAAGCAAACAGTTTAAAGAATAACTGAGCTCTTTGTAAAAGCCTCCATTTCAAGTTGGTCGTCTTTGCTTTAGCTACTGATGAGTTGACTTCAAAAGCTTCAGAGATTGTGCACAGAACCCAAAACTTCAGATCCTCATCCAGGCTGGCTTGGTTCATAGGGCAAGCCTTACAAAGGCAGAAGTGTTCCTGCTGATTTTAGCACTTGCAGATTACACTCAGCTCAGAAATAGTGGGAGAATTTTTCCCACAGTCATTCATTATCATCACCTTATTGCCTACAAATTCACAGGATTCGGGACATCCACAAAGTTGTTCATTTTTCAGCTTCTCTTAAGCAAAGAACAGGAGTAAAGATTCTAATTTCACATCAAACTCTTGCTCCCTGAACAACTGACACACTAGTCTACTGAAATGAATGAACTGAACTAGTATTAAGAGGCTGACAGCAGCATGAAATCAGTGCAACAGAGCAGAGATTCAGGCCTGTGTATTGAGGGTTTCTGTTAAATGGAAAGACATCAGACTGAAAAGCTTGAAATGATGCAACTGGAGATGCTGGCAGCCAGCTTTGCTGCACAGGTCAGTGTGGTGGGAAAGCTATGAATACCAGGGTTATGCCCTTGCCAGCCTGCCTTACCCACACACAGTGTACTTCCAAGAAAAGCCTACAGTGCAATAACAGGAGAGTTACTTAAAGTGCTGTTGCCTGTGAGCAGCCTGCATCTCAGAGTGGTTGATGTGGGGAAGGGACAGGCTCATTCACAGGACTCCAGGTGTTGAATAAGAGCTAGATTTCCAGAGATTCTCTACTGAGAAGCACTCAGATGATTTGCTTTCCCCAGTATACCATGCAAAGAAAATAACACAGCGATCAGAGGTGTAACGGACAAAAGAAACCGCAAAAAAGAAAATCCACCTTTACTTTCAAATCTGTGTTTCAGACTGATGCAAACTCTGAAAAAAATACCTCTCATTTGCAATATTTTACAGCTCCTGCTAGTCTCCACTGAGAAATAACAGCACACATGCTGTTGCACATCCAGTGTACAACATTTCACTGCTCTTCACAGTCTGATTCCCTTTCACAACACTTTTGTTACATAAAATAACATGCTGCCACAACTGCAAAACTGTCACTTGAAGTTCTTTGCAAGAATTGGCTTTCTCTTCTCTATTTCAGTCTTGCGAGCCCAGCCCATACCACTCACTAGAATATCTGTTGCAGTCTTGGATGAGAAAGTGCATATAATCACCATCATTCATGTATCCATTTTGACAACTGAGGTCATTAGAAACTGCTTTTTTTGTCTGATTTCTCCTGCAGAGCATGGTGATGGCTATCCGTTTGATGGCAAAGATGGTCTCCTGGCTCACGCCTTTGCGCCGGGGCCAGGAATTGGAGGAGACTCCCATTTTGATGATGATGAACTGTGGACTCTTGGAGAAGGGCAAGGTACTAAACTTCTTCATGTTTCAGAACATACGCCTGCTAACTGTTTCAGGATGTTGCTTCAGGAACTGCACTAAATGTTTTCATTGACATGTCAAAAAGTCTTAGGAGACAATATCACTACAGATGAAAATAAGTTCATACAATTTAAATTGTTCTCAACAAAATGTTTATGTAATTCCTAAATGTTTTCTAGAATTCCCATTCCTGCTCCTCTATCATTACCCCTTGAAAAACTGAACTAATAGACCTGATACCTCAAAGCCTTGCTGAAGGGTGGAAAAGTACAAAGCCATGACTGATTTCGAATGCTTCAGTTCTCAGGTGCCCAAGATGCAATATTGCTACTAGGAGGCAGAATGCTGGGAACTTTTCTACTTGTATTCTCTTTTAACAGAACCTAAGCTATGATTCCAGTCTTTAAAAATTGAATGAACCACCTGAATCAAAACTTATGTACTCATGGTATCTGTCAGAAACAAATGAAACATAAACCCCTCATGCACAATGGGTTAAGAACAACTTCAAGAATCTTTAGTAGGCAGTAATCTTTATAAGGAAGTAACCAAAGACTCTTGTGTGACCTTCGACAAGTGAAACCAAGCAGCAGTAGCGTGGCACACGTTTTATCTACTTAAGCTTCACCACAATCATATATTACTAACTGTAATTCTTTCACTGTAAAATAAATTGGGAAGCTAGGAATAAGAATACAAACTCATGTTAGCTTTTCATTTCAAAATCTAGTTTTCCTCAGCTGTCCTCCCACTCAAAGGAAATCATTGAACTTCAATACAAAATAGCCCAAACCCTTCACTTTGGCTTTATTTTATCTCTAGCACAAGCACTGATGGGTAGCTGTAAGTAACTGGTAAGCACCCCTGCCTCAGAGCAACAACAGTGAACAGGAGGAAACTTTTTTCCACATGTGCAGATATCCTACACAAGCATCCAATTAGTCACTGCCATTAAAAGAAATACTACAGATATGCCAGTTGTTTGTACAGAACAGAGCACCAGTACTGTAGACTTAAGTGTTTAAGAAATAGAAATAAAACCCAGGATCTGTGTGTGCCTGCATTACCACCAATTCACTCAGTGCACCAGCAGATCTCATTCAAGTCAAACTGCAAATACCAAAGTCATTTATGAGGCACGAGGTATGTTGGATCTCATGCTCAACATGAACATGCTGCCTAGAAACTTTCAAAATATACTGAATATTCTAGACCACATTACCAAAGAAACTCAATTATTAAACATATTAACAGCATGTATATAAGTTTGCATTGCCAGAGTAACACCACCGCATTTATTTTTCTGGGCTGATTTTAAGGACTGTTCATTCTAACACTTCACCATGAGTAATATCTATGTAATTCTTTCAAAATTACCAGTTATTACTTCAGCTATGATCACCTTGCCAATAGAGAGACCAATAACATATACAATTTCAAAGCAGAAATCCACACTACATTTACACCAATATCCTCCAGTCAGTGACTCATTTCAGCATTGCATCTGTTCTCTTTGCAGTGGTTAGAGTAAAGTATGGAAATGCAGATGGTGAATACTGCAAATTTCCCTTCTGGTTCAATGGTAAGGAATACAACAGTTGCACAGATGCAGGACGTAATGATGGATTCCTCTGGTGTTCTACAACTCAAGACTTTGATGCAGATGGAAAATATGGCTTTTGTCCCCATGAGTGTAAGTAAAAAGTCATTTCTAGTGTTCCTCTTCCTCCTAGATTGTTCCCTTACTTGACTGATCTATCCATTCTCCTTTTACTTTTCTCCCCACTTCCCTTCTGGTAGATTCAGATTTACTGGTCTTTAGTATCCCCACTGTAATTAAGCAGAATCAATTGGTGTAGAAGAGTATGTAATTGATAATGGCCCAGGCCAATTCCTTTTTCTAAACACAAGAAAATACTGAAAACATGCCTGAAGCAATGCAGGCTCCATTCGTACGTCAAAGATACAAAGGTTCAATTTCACAATCCAGGAACAAACTACATTAAGGATAAGGTCAAATTCAGGAGTGCGCTGAAGGACAGAAATCTCTCCCTAAATTGCAGGCCAGTCCACTGATAATTGCACTCTTTCAAGAGCAGCAACTGCTAAAGTCTGGCAGTTAGGGATGAAATCCATTCAGGCAAATTTCTAACCTCACGTATCAATTTACTTATTTTAGTAACTGGTAGCCCAAGTCAGCCCAGTCTGGAAGCCCTTTTCATGCACCATGACAGTATCATCACAAATCATCCTATAAATGCCATGTTGCTGCTTTTCAAAATAAAAACAATTGAATTTCAAGTGGTTATCCATGCTGGTAAGAAGGGATTTTTATGTTAGTACACTACAAATTACTAGCCAAAACAGCATGCACTTTTGTAAAGTTTAGATTTTTATTTTAATGTATGCCTTAGGACCCTTCATTAATGAAGTAGTTCCAATTGCTCGTTTTACATATAGGATCAACACTATTTCAGAGATCATCACTGCATCATCATCTGGGCAAAAATGTTAGCGGGCCTAGGACAGCTAGGACCATACTTAATTTCTAACTTTTTAGAGGATCCTTGCCTTTACAAGTAATTTATTTCACGTTTGGACTTTTAGGATACAATCATTAACAGACAGGACAATTTGTATTGTGCCATCATGCTGCTATTACTTTTTCTACAATACACAAAGCATGATTATGATTTTAAAATGAAGTTATAAGCCAACTTGTCCCCCAGTAAACGTTGGGAATTTATTCACGTTCTTGAAATTCTTGATTAATCTGAAATCTTGTGTCCAGTAGATAATTCATTACTGTACAAGTGTTAATTTGATCTCCTCTATATCACACAGTAGGGAGACTTCAGAGAAGCATTGCATATAACTGGCTGTAGCCTTGATGAATCAATGCCAGAAGAGAAAAGGATAGAGAAAATAAGGAGCTTTTAACCATTAGCTTTGTTCCAGTACTGCAGTTTCCCATATTTATTTTTGCCCTTTGTACATAACCAATTGCTGTAAACTTCTGGGAGCAAGCAGTGTTTCATCATTCCTATTACCTGACACCTGAGCAATGAGCACACAGCACCACTATAACTGCTGCTGCTATAACAGAGCAAATAATGGCAGTTATGAAAGAGAGAAAAACAGAAAATAATGGAACTTTCGCTGGACTCATGATAATCATGCTTGGAACAACAGCATTAAGTTTATTTTCAGGACTATACACTTCCCAAAAGAAGATAATATTTCTGTATAAGCAAGCTAACAACTGTCAGAGAAAAATCTGTTGCAGAATATGAACAGTCTTTTAGCATTTATATGTGTACAATCAATAGGTGTACAACTGTACAATCAGTAGGTGTACAGAGGTTAGGTTTAGTAAGATTATCATGCTGGAAAGACAACCAAAATAAACAGAAACGCTCACCAGTGTCATAGGGCCGCAGCAAACTCCACGAGGAGCAATCTCCAAAAGAGATCCTTCCGAACTGGCAGTCAGCTCTTAAATGGGATCTAGGAGAGTTGCAGCCAGGCTCCATCCCTTCCAGTAGCACAGAGGAATTGCCTTCACCTGTGCTCCTGCAGCTGACTCATGGCTTGCCTCAGGTAGTCAGAGGTTCAGGCCGTGATCAACAGATCCCATACAATACGTTAAAGAAAAGTATGCTTTTCTTTTCAAAAACCTAACTGCCCATTCTATACCACATCTAGAGCTGGGATCTACCATGGTGATGACTATTTCTATGGGCATAGCAGATGAAGAAGGAAGAGCTTGAACTTCTACCAGATTTCAGTTAATGACAAGAGATTCTGCAATTACAATTAGCTACATTCCTTGCAGAACTCGCCTCCTCAGTCTAACGTTTACTTCAGTAAATGGCATGTGCACACATGCACAGAACTGCACAATCATTCTTTCCTTTCCTCAAACTTTGCCTTCTCCTTTACTCATTCTCTCCCCACCCTTCCTCAGATCTCCCCTCTCATAGGTTAATCCTTCCAGCTGGAAAAGAGCAGAACTGGGTTTATTTTTTTAAGATAGCTGAAATGCTCAGAGGCTATATGAATTAGGCCTCTATTACAAGAAGCTGGACAAACAGACCTCTGCATACCATGACTGATACCTTTGTAAAATGCTGAAACCATACAAGACAGAAAATATGAGCAGTGAAGCACTCTCAGTAGGAGTTGGTTCTGGAATTTGGTCTTCCTGGAAATGCTTGTATCAAGGTTTCTGAAACGGAACAGAACGATTTCAGCCTTTTGTTTCTGATGTAATTGTTTTGCAAGATCCTTGAACAGTTCTGCACAGATGTTTCTTATTAAATTCAGAGCAGCATTGTTCACTCATTATTCCAAGACTCCATTTGCTAAACCCTGTTAATAAATTCAGATAGGGAAGGATTTACATCATACAGCTTGTATTGGAGGCAACATTCCTAGTTGTCAGTGTTCGTTTCTGTCTTTTAATTCACGAAATTCAATTCACCTCAATATGCCACAGTGCTCATTTGGAAACATTTTTCTTAAAGCTGTGGTACTGCACTAGGCCTTTCTAAAGTTCATCTCAGATCTGTACCCTCATTTTGCAGGCTGACTCAGAAATCGCTTTTTAAAGATAAATGGGAAAGCAGAAAGTTGTCTATGTACTACCCAAATTTTATACAGCTGTGTAAAACCTCTCCTTTGCCATATGGGATCAAGGGACGTTGAATCACTCTCCCTACCAAAATCCACTTACAGTACAGGGAGTTAAGGTTCCAAATCTTGGCCCTCCAATACCTAACATTACTGCTATCTGTCTTACTCCAGAGCTTTCCACATCAACAAAAGACACATAAGCTAACCAGCTGGTCGCACGTAACAGTTTATTTAACCCAGTGGGGTTCTCCCTGCTATGCCATCTTTAATACCAAGATCTTGATTCAAGGCAGCAGGCTGGACAATGTCCTGAATAGGAGAAACAGAAAAAAAATGGGTTTCCTCTGCAAGTCCCACAGGCCAGATACCTCTCCTTGCACCAGTCACCACCTCCTGTAGGCTGTCACTGCAGCTTGACTCACAGGTTGGTTACAGCCAGCCTAAATCTGCTGTTGCAACTGTAGAACTTCACAAATTTTGAAACTGTTGAATTTACTATGAAGCAGAACAAGAGACAGGCCCTTTTAAGATCTTACAATCCACTAAGCTCCTTGCTTATTTGTTTTGGGGAAATAGTCCCTTTAATTCTCATTTACATCAAAGCAAAGACTTTTCTAGTAACTGCTGGGGAAGGAATCCTTGAAAACTTAAACCTCTGATATTACCATCACATGATGTTACGTCAAACAAAATGAAAAACTGTCTTTTGACTGTGACTCAGAAGGACTCCATGAAAAGCTGTACACGACTGACTTTCTTTATGTTTTCTGCAACTAAGCCATGTTTTAACCTTTTCTTTTTTTTAAAAAAAAAAAAAAAAAAAAAGCCATTAAAATAGAATTTGCCAGATCCAGATTTGGAAGCAGCCCATGTGGTAAATGAGTCATCTCAAAAACTTAGATTCATTTTGCTTTCCAAATCTATCTTTTAAAAAATAAAAAGGTTTTCTCCAATCAGCACAGACACAGTCCTAGTAAATATGTTTCCTATTTTCTTGCAGAATATTAAAAATACAAACATTTGCAGCTTGCTCTTTTGGGGAGGCACAGTGTGTGCTGCCGTTACATCAGTGAGCACCTTTTGCCTAGAGATAGGAACTCTGTGGCTGCCTCCATGTCAAAGATGCAGAAGGACCTAGAGAAAAGCTTGGCCAGATCTGAAGTTCAGAACACCCACCCACGTGAGCCAGGCCTGCAAGATCCAAGTCCTCTCTGTACTGGGGTAGGAACTCACGTCAGTAATGTAGTGGTTCATATCCTTGATTCTGTGGCCAATTGCTGATTTAAGTGGAAAAGCAAAATGAATCATTTGTGTCACAATATCCCATCGTCAGAGCCCTTCTCAGCTACCCTTCGGCCAGAAAAAAATCTTGGCTTATTACTTATTCCTACTCTAGAAGGTAAAGCTTGCTCATAAACATTGTCTCTTCCCAGCTGTGTATCAGACTAAGCAAAGACATAAACCCTCAAAACCTACACAAAGACACTGGGGCTACAAGAGCTATTTGGTCATCAGAAATGATAGCAGCAAAGTTATAAACAACTTGGTAAGCCTTCCTGCATAATATTTGGGTTTTAGCTTTGAATTTATAGCGGGGGAGGAGGAGAAAGATATCCTCCTGGTGATCTTAAAAAGGCCAAATCATGCATTCTTTACACTGGGAATTCACAAAGTTCATAGAATCATAGAATGGCTTGGGGTGAAAGGGACCTCAAGGACCGTCAAGCTCCAACCCCCTGCCACCAACCTCCATATCTGATACTAAACCAGGCTGCCCAGGGCCTCATCCAACCTGGCCTTGAACACCTTCAGGGACGGGGCATCCACAACTCTCTGTGCAGCTGTTCCAGCACCTCACCACTCTGATAGTAAAGAACTTCCCCCAGTAGCCAATCTAAATCTTCCCTCCTTGAACTTAAAACCATTTCCCCTTGTCCTGCTATTATCTACCCTTGTAAAGAGTTGATTCCTCTCCTGTTTCTAGGCTTCCTTTAGCTACTGGAAGGATGCAATAAGTTCACCCAGCAGCATTCTCTTCTTCAGGCTGAACAAGCCCAACTCCCTCAGTCTGTCTTCATAGTTTCATTCTGACGTGCTGTGCTTAAATCTCAAGGAGAAATAGTATGTGGCAGCTTGGAGGATGTTTCTGTCTCAGTTTGGTGCAAGTCTGGCCTAGCCTTTTGCCCTGAGGTTTCCTCCCCGACCAGCACAGGGCATTCACATGGACAATTGTACCACTGAGGATTCCTGCCCATAGAGTGGCTCAGAGAAAAGACAGGCAGATTCAAATCTTTTGAATGCTCTGAACCATCTATATTTTCATGCAATTCAGCCTGGATGCAATTCCAGAAATTTTACTCCAATCCTAGAACAGGTCCCAGGACTCTTGACTCAGTTTAACCTACTCCATCTATGTGAGAGACTTGCAGTTCTCACAGATGAGCCATGGGACCTGTTTGTGTATGTGCACAGACAACAATCAGCCCCTAGAAGATCAGCTTGGGAGCACTAACAAAGCAAAAGGCAGGAGGATCTCCCTGCGTTCAGCTTTGTTAGAGGAATCTTGCTTGTCTAGGGAGTGCTTGAGCACAGCTGTGTGGATGCTTGGAAATGAGAAGCAAAGCCTAAGGGAAATGCCTCCAGGATATAACATCTAACTAACTCTACCACAAGCTAGCATCTTAAAGAAGCATGAAACTTAAACAAAGAGCTATTAGGAAAACTGTCCAAGGCTCTAGAGAACATTTTTGATGAAAGGTAAACTAATTAGCAAAGCACTAAGGAACATGGATGATTTTATCAGAATGGTTTTCAGAAACCCTGATTTAAAGAAGATATATTACATGTTTTATGTAATGGGACAGGCTACAGAGGATTCATACAATCCATACTGCATTCCAACAGCTTAGTAGAGTTTTCTTCCTTCCCAGTTAATTTGTAGTTATTCCTTTCTGCTCTTCATTTCCCTCCTAGTGATACTATACCACATCCATCTCTCTTATCAAAATATTTTTGGTGTAAAATAGAGGCTTTAAGTGAACAGTGCACAGAGTGTGTACCTAATCACTGTCAAGACCTCAAACATCACCACTGGCCCATTATGATTTCTCACGGATTCTGAGCACTGTGTTTTAATATTTTCCTCTTCTGGTTTCCCAACAGCACTTTTTACAATGGGTGGCAATGGTGACGGACAGCCATGCAAGTTTCCCTTTAAATTTCAAGGCCAGTCCTACGACCAGTGTACAACAGAAGGCAGGACAGATGGATACCGATGGTGTGGAACGACCGAAGACTATGATAGAGATAAGAAATATGGATTCTGCCCAGAAACTGGTATGAGGAACACTGTTTGCATAACAGTATAATTTGTCATTGTTTTAAATAACAAAAATACTTTTTACACCTTTACCAGAGCATATAGAAGTCAGTGAGCCAGGTACGACTTCAGTATTGGTGGCTATGAGCAATCTGTGTAAACGATACTGAATGTGGCATGCAGTACTACAACACATCTATCCAAGATACACAAAAGTCATCGAACCATAGGACTAAATGTCTACCACTGCATGATAATTATGAGTAGATTACAATTTGTTAATGGCCCTAAAAGAGAAGACTCGTGACAGAATAAAGCATGAGCAATATTTTAGCTTGCAACTCTCAATAAGTAATATTTTAACGTTTTCACATGGGAAAAAATAAATCCTGTTTAGTATGGTAAACTTGACCTAATGGATCTTTTTAGCAGATCAGGGGAACTGAGGAAAATGTTTCATACAGGAAAATAAATCTCTGCTTTCTTTACAATTTTTTTAATGCATATATATTTTTAACTTGAATTACATGAATTTTATTACACAAAAGAACAAAAAAATAGCTTTTTGTAGCTTGGCATTTTTCAGTTTAAGGATATTGGCTACAGATACAATTATTTAGACTTAATGAGTTAGTAGTTGTGGTTCTAAAATCTCAGCCTTTTGCTGGAGGCAAGGTGAAGCTATGCTCATGCACAACGGGCCATAAGCCTCTGCGCACAGCTGGCACAACCACCAGCTGAGAGCACACGGGTGTACCTGCTTTTCCAGTCTTGTGAAAATGCCCTACTCATTTGAAATAGGGATTTGTATCAGTGGTTTCCTGATACTTCTGATATTCAGGAGTAACCTTTCAATTTTACCTTACAAATGATTTAAAAAGGAAAAAAATAAAATTTAAATTGAAGAAAGGATCAAATTCTTTGTAACATGCTACATAGTTAAGAAGATGAAAATCTGAAGCATAGGTCAACAGGCAAAAGAAGCAATAGAATTCACAGCTCAACAAGAAACTAGAATCTATATATCAAAACTCCTGGATAAAGAGTCTCTATTACTGAAGCAATGAAATACATGTTGTTTAAACTTTTTTTTTTTTCTTTTTCTTTCTTTCTTTTTTTTTTAAATTTATTATACATTACCATATATTTTGGAGCTCTGAAAAGATTTAGGGGAAATTTTTTGCAAGTTTCTGCATCAGTATTGTAAAAAAAACCAAATGTTCAATTAGAGAAAGTTTGAAACCATAGGTTTTCAGAATGCATCTTGCTGTCAACATAAAGCAATTCCTCAATCTATTAGATATGACCTTTTGACTTCTCCACTGGACCTTTTTTCTTTGAAAGCTTATATTTCAGTGGGACAACTAACAACCACTTGATGCTCAGTGGCCCTTCAAGTTTTCTGACACTAAGCCTACTGCGAATCTTCCTGAGCTACAGTAAGACATCAACTGGAAATTATCAACAGCATTATCAAAATGACAACATAAAGATATTTGCTATGCAATCTTCCTCCTCAAAACACTGCTACCCATTTCCTTCTCAAAGCTGTACATATCAGGCACTTCTTGGCCAGCACTTCTCCTTCCCACCAAAACAAATGACAAGTTCATAGCAATGGCAATAGCTAGACATTTCCCTCTTTTCTGTGTTAGAGGATTTTCTTCTTAAATAATGCTTTTAATCTTACTCTTGACATTGTTAAGAGTATTTCAGATTTTCTGCTCACTTTGCCTTTTAATGTTTAGCTTCAGAAAAGAGACATCAGATTAAGCTTACAAATGGGATTCCCTTCTCACTATTTCTGTACCATTTTTCACAGCCATGTCAACAGTTGGTGGAAATTCAGAAGGAGCTCCCTGTGTATTCCCCTTCATCTTCCTTGGGAATAAATACGACTCCTGTACAAGTGCAGGTCGCAATGATGGCAAGCTGTGGTGTGCTTCTACCAGCAGCTATGATGATGACCGCAAGTGGGGCTTTTGTCCAGATCAAGGTAACACAGAGCCATACAATGGTAACAACATTGTGAGCTGGTGACACTGTGAAGATTTCATTTTCATACATCATTCCTGTTTGTTTGACTACTTCCTCCCCACCCAATATCTGAGCAAAACCCTTACTTTGGAATCTGAGAGAAATCTTAAGAAGTTCCAGAGTTGGTCGGCCTGAAACAGATTTTTTAAAATTGTGATGAGAAAGTATATGTCTAAAATACAGTAACAAAAACATTATAAAAAACAAAACTCAAGTTTTTATTCCATGACCAAATTTTCCCTCAAATTTAATATCCGCATGTACTGTAGTATAGCTCATTATGTAGTATTTCTCTCATTATACAGGAATGAGACTCCAATGCCAGTCAAATCAGGAACAAACACTAAATGTAAAAAATGAATCCATTTGGAACAGATATTGCCAGAGATGAAAGGGAAAAAAAAAGACTACTGGGAATTGGAGAGCTCTGCTAAGTTTATATAGTGAATACAAGTATTGAAAGTTAATTGTGTTAATCCTTGCCCTTCTTTGTAACATTGATAAAATTAAATGATATAAACAGCATTTTACACATCTACAAACAAGTGCTACATTCAGGTTTTTGATTATTTTCCTTTTTTCTTTTAGAAGGAAAACAAATGCCACATTTTAGAGACTGCTTGGACATAACTGACAAAAAATGTTCCAATGACAAAAGATTTTTTAAAACTTAGTCTTTGGTACAACAGGGCTGATTCAGGCTTCGTTTAGACACATGACCTGTTTGAGACTTTCATGATTTGGAATTTAGATTGCAAGTTTAATTCTTCTGTGCTTAAAAAATACGATTTTATTTATTACACTTTCTTGTTTCAAGGAGGTATTAAGATTGACTGTGTTCAAAGATACATGCGAAACTCCAGCAACATCAGCTGTAGAAGAGGTTTTAGACTCTCCTGAAATACCATTCTAGATCTATGTATGACATACGTATTTGGAGGCTGTAAATGCTAACTATTTTGTTTAGGATTGGGAGACTTTTGACAAATGGCGAGGAAAACAAAACAGAGACTAACCTGCATGGTGCCTTTTTATTTAGATACAAGGCAGCTGATACTAACTTGCTGTGTTATCCAGGATACAGTCTCTTCTTGGTTGCTGCCCATGAATTTGGCCACGCTATGGGATTAGAGCACTCGGAGGACCCTGGAGCTCTGATGGCACCAATCTACACCTACACCAAGAACTTCCGACTTTCTCAGGATGACATTAAGGGGATCCAGGAGCTATATGGTAAGTTGTCCCTCATCAGCAGAATTCATCAGGAATGTATGGAGCACAGGTTGAGTTTTGGGTCTCAGAACTCGCAGTAGATGACAATGCACAATATCACAAATGCCAGAAACTTCCTCTGTTTCTTTCCCGGGTTGCTCCATATTACTACCAGGGATCTTACTTTAAACAAATATCACAATTTAAGGATGAGGAGTCATTAAATTTATTGCAATAACAAGAGCCTCCAAAACCCCCTGACAAATGGCTTTCCAAGACAATGAAATGCTGTGTTTTCCTCTATCTTGAAATATCTGATGTGGGTGTTTTTGTCTACACAACCCTGATCTTCCCGGCTCACAACCCTTCCCCACAAGGGCAAGAGTTTGTTTCCTGTCCCAGCTGGAAAAGAGTTCACATTGACTTCCCGCTACTCAAGTTATGTAGTCACAATAACATTTGCAGATAATGTGTGGGAGATTACAGCTGTGTGTAAACAAATTTGGAAGGCTCACAGATAAGTACTTTTATGCTGGTATATCTTTAAAATTCATTACTTTTTTCACAGACACTTAGTAAAATGCATAGAAATAATTTTGATTGAAGGCCCATCTTTTATCCATTTTCCTCCCTGCGGAGGCAAAAATATCCTACAGTCAATTAAGCAGTCTAGAAAAATGCATTTCATTTCTCTTTCTGCACTTCATACTTTTCTACCAGGATACCTTCCTATGACTACATGGCATAGCACTCAGGACCTCAGAAATTATTATAAGGGTACATCAAAATGATTTCCACATGAGACCTTCTTTGTCAAAAAACAGATTAAACTCTTTTCTTGTTTTGTTCTTAGTTGCTTTAATTAACACTAAGAATTGAGATGTGGGCAAGGTTAAGTGAATTTCCTGAACTCACCCAGCATGTCATTGATAGAGCTCAGAATTTAACCCACTGCTCTCCAGTTACATCAAAAGCCAAGACAAAACTATGATGGTTCTTTTAATAACACTTTGAAATAATACTTAGACAAACTGCATTCTATATAAAATAACTTTTTGGAAAAAAAATAATTCTTCCATTGCTGTTACCTCAAATCAGCCACTCGCACATAGTGTTTAACAAAGTTGATCAGTCTGATGTCTAGGGTAAGCCTCATAACAACAGAAAATAAAGAACAAACCAGGCAGCAAAGAGCATGTTCTGAAAAGCACGTTTTCCTTAGTGTTAAAGACACAGGCACCATACACAAATTACTCAAAATTCATCTTTATAATCTGCAAAATAATAGCACTTGTAAAAAGAAGAAAAATCCATTTTGATGCCTCTCTCAGCTGAGTTGCAAAGAATTCTGAATAGAAGGACTTCAAGGTGCATTTCTCTTCATTCTACAAGTCACTATAATAAAAAATGTAATGATAACATTCAAATTCATAGTCAACCCTGGACCTTTTGCTTAGACAGACAGACAAAGACAACAGACACAGCTAGGTGCAGTGTCTCAAATGGCATCACAGCACATTCAGACAGGACTGGAAGCTAAGGCCTTCTCACCTGGACACAGCCACCCTTCTTTATAAGACTTCATTAGACTTTTTTGCTCTTCAGAATCTTTCTCAAAGCTATTCCCTTGTATTAATTATGATCATTCACGACCTCTGTTACGGATGCAGCACTGCATTACATAGTAGAACACCCAGCATCCCTCTGTTCACTCTTGCAGAAGTATCACCTGATGTGGAACCCGGACCAGGGCCAGGACCAGGGCCAGGACCACGTCCCACCCTTGGACCTGTCACTCCAGAGCTCTGCAAGCACGACATTGTATTTGATGGAGTCGCACAAATTAGAGGAGAAATATTTTTCTTCAAAGACAGGTAAGTGAGATAAATTGCTTACTGATGGCATCTGAAGTATCAGAGTTGATCAGAGTCTAGGAAGTTATAATTAAGTACACATTTATTTCTTCTGTATGCTCAGAGATAGCAACATGTCCTCATCAACTCCTAGGAGAAAGAAATGGCACATTCTCTTGTTATGATTAGATAATGCAGCCTCCTGCACACTGCTGGCTCACTGTCAGACCAGTGTTCACCAGGACTTCGCCTCACCAGAAAGTAGTGGTGCTTGGGGCTGTTACACCTTCCAGTGTGCAGGGCTTCCCAGCCCATTGTGTAACTGCATGAGGACCTGTCAGCCTGCTTCTGCTGCTTGTTGAGGTTCCCCTGGATGGCAGCTCCAGGTAGCCCTCTCAGTTTTCTACCACCAGCACGCTTTCTGAGGACACGCTGTCCCTTCATCTAGGCCATTAACAAAGATGCTGAACAGTGCTAGATCCAGTACTGTCCCTTGAGGTACACCCGCAGCGACTGACCTCCAAACAGACATCATACCACTGATCACACCCTCCAGGGCCTGCTCTTCAGCCAGTCTTCAGTCCACCTCACTGACTGCTTACCTAGCTCATGCTTCACCAGCTTCTTTATGAGAATCTTAACAGAGACAGTGCCAAAAACCTTTATGGAGTCTCTTCCCCCCATTCACCATGCCAGTCATTTCATCACAGAAGGTTGGTCCATGCTGACTACTCCCAGTCACCTTCATGTCCAAAAGGTTGTTTGTAATTACAGCCAAATGAGGTAGCTCACATGAGCAATGATTTTGAAATAAATTCATCTTCTCTTAGAGCTACTCTCAAAGAACTTTGAGATTCTGGAACTTTCAACCTCAATTGTTTTAATGATTTTTAAATGATTTTTAACTTATGGCTTCTGTCTGCACTGGGAATATTCATGCCAAGCTGGGGTGGTACTAGTCATAACCAAAACCTGAGCAAAATGCAAGTTTACCTCAAGAAAAAAAGATCTTGTTCTTATGGTATCTTCAGCCCAACTTTACAGACTGGAGAGCTAAAATTAATCTTGGTGTCTCTGCAGGCTTCTACAGAGTTGCAACCAGGTCAAAAGTGTCAAGGAGCTGGGAAACATATCCCAACTTCTAAATGTTTACACAATATCTGACCCCCCTCCCACATCTGAAGAGATTTCCCATTCTGTAATGTTAATCACAAAATTAGCAATGGAAGAGATGCATTATGCAGACTATTACCTGCCAAAAAAGGATTCACTCCCTATAAAACATTTCTGAATGTTTCTACAAGGATAGTAACTCAGCACTGGAAATCCCATTACTTTCAGCTGAGTACAGTTGTGGAGGCACTATCCTTCCTTATTTCATTCCACATAATCTGCACTCCAGAGAAAAGATTCAAATCTGATTCCGGGAACATTTCCAATCTGAACACGTCTCAACAGAACTCTATCCAGAACTGGTGACAATAATCTGCAATGCCTCCTCTCTCACAGAGACAATGTTTAAGCAAAACTTGAGTGTAGGCATTACAATGGCCTGGTCCAAAGAGGGTCTGTTTTTCTCCCATGTGCACATAGACACAGTTATGGAAATCTGCCAGCAAAACTGTCCTTGGATGGTTTAGTCCAAAGTCATTAAATAATACTGTTATGTGGCACACAGCTGCCATAATTACACATCAAAGACACTGATGATTAGAACAGGCTTCATGAGTGCAAAGGCTCCACAGCAGAAGACACAAGAGGCCTTTTTGGTCCAAAAGAACAAATTCCTGATATGTGGCAGGAAAACGAGGCAGCTGCACAGCTGCAGCTTCCACTGCCTTTGCCAGGCCCTGTATTACCCAGCTGCTCAGCAATGAAGAGCATCTCCTAAAGACTATGAGACTTGGCATCACCGCGCTTGAAATACTCTAAAGCTCTACTTTCCCTTCCATAAATCAATGCCTGGTTGATTCATTCATCCTCAGTTGCTGAGAACATTCTTCCAAAGCAACCAAAGATCTAGGACTGTGTATTTTCAGTGTGTATGCTCAAATCAAACATCATTTCCTTGCATATATAAACATACAAGTATCTCAGACCAACACACTGAAACTCACATTTTCTTTGCTCCTTGACAGATTGTCAACAAATCAAAAATAACCTTTACTGAATGCTTTCAGTTTCAGCAATGCAGAGGCTGTGATTATGTCATTGTAACTGGGAATTATTAATGTTCCCCATTTGTATTACAACTACTATAAGCAAAAAGGATTTGTTCATTACATCCAGGGGGCTGAGTGCAATACCTTCTGTACTGAGCAGACTCTTGCAGCTGCAGGCTCCTTACAAGCCAGTCATCTGTAATGGCTAGAAATAGCCCCTGCTTGGCCAAGAAATGGTCCCACTCTACCAACAGGCCAGCTTCACAGAAAGCCAGCTTCACAGAAAGCCAGCTCTGGACCCTTCCTCCAGTAAGCTACAGAGCTGGCCTCAGCACCATAGCCTAACAAGTTTGCCAAAAAAAAGTGTTCCCTTCTGTTAGCATACTGAGAGAGCTAAAGTATTCACCTCAGCTCAGTGCTTTCAAAAACAAAAACACATTCTCAGAGCAGTAATAATCCTTACAAGTTCCACAGCATCCTTTGGCTCACCTGTGGGCTTTGGCTTTCAGCAAGGACCTCCACCTCACTTCTGCTGTTGTGAAGCAGTAACCACACAAGGCTTGATTCAGCAAAGAACAATTTTAAATCAATTTCTAAATCAGCAGAGCAATTCACTACTCTTTGTAATCTGAACAAAATAGAAGCATTTTGCATTCAGACCCAGTTGGTCAAAGAACTATGCAAATACAAGACAGTCTGTTCATCTGCCTCACTCCTGATCTAACATTCAGCAAAAGCAGACAATTGTTTAATTGTTTTGCTCTGGAACAGATTTGCCTGTCAGTCTTACGGCTTTCAAAATATCGGGCAAGCAACATTATGATTCACTTTTGGAATTCAAAAAACAAAATGTCTCTTTTGTCATGTGACTTCTATGATTCCCAAAAATGATCCCAGCTCTCACATAGCCGTAAGGGGCAAGTAGCAAAAAAGGAGATCAGATCAGATGAATTCTTTCAAAAAATAATTTTTCCTTTTCCTTCAAATCGCATCTCAAACCAAATAAACAAATGGGAATACACAGAGAACCACTGAGCCTTTCACTGGGACAGTATTTTCAAAGCAACCAGAATGTTTGACTACAACCCGCCAATTTGGTCTCTCTATATAACTGCATATAATAGTAACAGTACAAGTAATGATGGCAAATATTGTGTTACAGTAGAATGTAAAATACTGAGCATAAAGAAGTATGAAATGTCTATATATCTAATATTAAAATTTAACATGAATTAATTTAAACATTTCACAATTTTCAAAGAGAAATGAGAAAGCCAAAGAAGTATTTCCACCATTTCCTCAATAAGAGGAGTAGAAATAAAAACACTTCTTACTCAATCCAAAAACAAAAGGAAATACAACTTCGACCAAGTTTCCCTTTCCAAGAGAAAACCTCACCATTCCAACGAGTCCCTCAAAATGTGTGCTTTAAGAAAAGCTCCTGTGTTCAAGTCTCCATTGGCTCTAAAAAGTTTGGAACTCGTGCAGATAGCAATTATTAGTGCTGACTCAGCCATAAATCAGAATTAGACTAAGAATCCTATAACCTGCATTCTTAAAGGAGCTACTTTTATGAATGCAGTGTTGGAAAGATTTGTTATGTGGATTTTCATTTTATATCATATTAGATCTAATTTTCTGTCTAAAACAAGATGCACAAAATACATTTTATCATTACCTTTTACAGTATTTTACATGCACTTTAAAACTGTCCTAAGAGTAATTAAACACCTTGTTTTTCTCCTCTTTTCTAAACAGAAGATTATGAGATATGCTGATATATTTTTGTATACACTAAAAATACATCTGTGCTTGCAAAATGAGATTGAATTGACTTATTACTACATTAATTATTAGTACCATATGTGTGATTTAATTAATATATATTTTTAATGGAGAGAGAAAAAACAATGCACTTTGCCAGCTGCACTGTTCCTCATTTCAAACATTATCTTAATTCAGTACATGGCAACTAATTATACTTGCAGATGCATTTCAAAATGATTTATTTGTCCTAGCTAATACTGTTTGTTCACAGTCAAATGTCTGTTAATAAAAACACAGGAATTTATCACACGCATTTAGGAGTGATTCTCCAAGTTTTGGATTAAAATATATAAATAAATCACTTTCAGCTCCTAGGGTTCTGAAAGGTTTAATTATTCTGGTTAGGAATGGGTAATGATAACTTATTCTCTGCAAAAAAATCGTATGCCAGTAGCACCTTGATCTTTGGCAACAAAATAATAGCGAAAGCTGCTTGACCTGAGAATTTCATAGCGACAGGCTTGGGGCAAGAATGATTCCACAAGCCTGCTGATTCTTCATTTTATGACAATGGCAAAACTTCTATTTTGCTGAGGAAAAAAGCTGCTTGTTCTGTGGAGGAGGAAATGGCAGTGCCATTTTGAGTACCAAAGGCCCTCAGCATAAAGCTTTGCCATTTGAAGATAATTACAGCTTTTTAAAGTTTAACTCAAACGGTGATCCTACTTACACAGAAAATATCCAATAAATTATCCTCTGCATTTCTCTAATGAGCATTTTTAGAGCTAGCAGTTTCTTTTACTGCCAAGCTCACTTCCAAGCAGACTGATACATCACTGATAAATTTGAACCTCTAGTCACTACAATAGTAATTGCAAGAGCAATCCATGGAACGCCGATCTCTGCTTTTGTCAAATGCTCATCCATCTGCTCCACACACAACAGCAGGAGAGCTCTAATAGTTTAAATGCTCTGTAAATGAGTTTATTTGTATAATCAAAGCACAGAATACATTTTGTTCTGATGCAAAAAGCAACATGTACTCCAAAGCAATCAGCATAAGCAATGTAGTCTGCAGTCCAGCTTGCAACTTATTATGCAACTGTTTTAGCAATACATTTCTAAATGATTTGGTTTTGCAGCCACTGCAGGAAAGCAATTATAAGTGTGTGCTGCTGCTAACGTGTGTGCATGTACGTGTATACATGCACATGTGGCCTTTGCCAGAAATGATGAGAAACAGATGTGCTGGTGAATTAGTTCATTGTAAACCTCGTACTATTCTGTGTTCTGCTCAGATTCATGTGGAGGACTGTAAACCCTCGAGGAAAACCCACAGGTCCTCTTCTTGTTGCTACGTTCTGGCCTGATCTACCAGAGAAAATCGATGCTGTCTACGAGTCCCCTCAGGATGAGAAGGCTATATTTTTCGCAGGTACTGCTTTTAGTTTTAAAATATAATTACGCATTTGCATAAATGCTGCATTGAAGTTCAGGTTCCTCTGAGTTGTAACTGGGCCAGGGAACAGCCTGCTGAGAGTAAGCATAGCCAGCGGGTATGGATGGCAGATATCAAATATCCTGTGCTGAGGACATCGCAACAAAAGCTGCATCTGAAAGGCTCCGAACAGCATACAGCCCCCATTACAGCAAAAGGGAGCCAGCAGCACCCAGAAAGAAGCATTCAACAATAAGCAGGACTAAACCACAGTTATTGCTTCATACACAAAGCCACCCAACGACCATTCCTATGTTTTCTTTCTGTTTCCTCTCATGATAAGCTATTGTCTCTGTGCATGTTGCTTGGGAATATTACATCTTTTGTTCCCATGCTTCTCCTCCTCTTCTCCTTTGCCAAACACTGACTTCTACTCTGGCATCCAAGGATCTGCCTTGGTGGCTCACCAGCAGAGGACAAAGGGGCCGTGCTCGCTGCCTGCACCAGAGGAGGAGATCAGGCAGCACTGCAGCACTGCTCTGGCCATCTGGAGTCACACGTATGGTTCAGCTGTACCAGCCAACTTAGCAGAGCTGGGAGGCTCTATGAAAAACTGAGCCAGCAAAAACTAGGCTCCAGTATCTACCAAAAACATGACTAAACATCTCCAAACATATAAAAACCACATGGCCCACGCTCCTGTACATTTTCTGTACGGGACGGAAAAGAGTAATGGTAATCTATTCCATATATCTCAAAGGCTATTTCCTTTAGTTTACATGAGAGAAAAAAAGCTTTAAGATGTTTTATTTCAGCCAAGTCAAAACGCTTTAAAAGTTGGGTATACTACACATAACCCTATTACATGTGCATCTCTCTCCCTTTCACTATATTTTCCAGGAAAAGAAATATAACTAACCTGCTTTAAATAAGAACTCTTGAGACCATCAAAGACTGGTTTGAAAGTGGCCTGTAACTTAACTATCTCAAAATGCTTGTGAGTGAGACCCTCCTTTGCTTCTGAAGTGGCAACTGCTCAGGAGCTCAAGTGCTACACTTCATAGTTTTCTTATATTAAATACTTTCCTTCCCACTATCTGTATCACAGAATCCAGGAAATCTCCTTTCATGAACCAGTCTTTCCATGGCTTTCAGTGAATCTTATTAGGTATTTACTAAGTTACAAATCTATGTAAGGAATGTAGAAATAGACCTCTTCCACCACAACGTATTTGGAGAGAAATTAGAAAGTGTCATATGACAAAAAAGACAACACAAATATGAATTCTGGGCAAAAACCTCCTGGTAACAGCTCAATAAAGTTGCTGAAGAAAACAAACCAAGGAGACAAATTGCTGAATAAAACAAACAGGATGAGCATGAGTTTCTGCATTTGATCCATGTTGATCCAAGTCTGGTTAACAGTGTGTGATAACACAGATTACCATATAGTAACTATTTGTTTTACAACACTCCAACTATACTTTTTTTTTCTTTCTTTCTTTTTAAGGAGCTGTACATCTGGCAATCTCTTTGGCTCAGAGCTCAGAAAAATGAAACAGACAAGAAATAGGAAGCAAAAGCACACTGAAATGATACATTTTACTGAGAGGCAAAAACAGAAATTGTGATCTCAGTACATCTGCACTCTAATTTAGTACTCTAATTGACTTTAATTTTTTCTGTCGCAGACAGAAAAATACTACAAAGACTAGTAGTACAATTAGCACAATGAAAACTGCCATATCCAAGTATAAAAGAAGAAATATTCCTATGTACCTTATTAAAAGCAGTTTGTTTTTTCCCTTTCTTAGGAAATGAGTACTGGGTTTATACAGCCAGCAACCTGGATAGGGGCTATCCAAAGAAACTCACCAGCCTGGGACTACCCCCCGATGTGCAACGCGTTGATGCAGTCTTCAACTGGGGCAGAAACAAGAAGACATATATTTTCTCTGGAGACAGATACTGGAAGTAAGAGACATGGAAGGGGTGGTATGCTGTTAGACAAAACTGTATCTCTAGTGTTGAATGCACATTCAGGTTTGGGAGGCAAGAATTAAGCTGATCGTTTTCATCCCTGGCCAACTCAAAATGAGGGCTGCTGGGACAGCACTGACAGTGGAGTTGAGCAAGGGTGGTGAGAGAGGATGCTGACCTGAGAGATATGGCCAAGAGAGAGCTTCCTTATGGTAGCAGTAGGTTAGCATGTAATTGAGCTAACAGCTTCCAAGAGATCTGAGTGTCCATATCAGTCTGCCCCCCACTAACAACTTATCCCCCTCAAGCCCTGTGTCTGACCAGTCACTCCGGTCAGTCCCAGCTCTTAAGAGGGGCACAATGTCTCCACAGTCAGTCCAAATCTGGTGGGAGAGAGCTCTGAAAGGACTTCCTAAACACTGGGGTGATCATCAGCCACCTGAAACTAAAAACTGGATTGCCTTCGAAATTCTTGCACTAAGCCAAAAGGTTTGAAGGCGCTGCATGCGAAAGAAACAACAACCTGTGACTAATAAAACACGCTGCAGATGACTGCAGGCCCATTGGCAGTTGATGTACCAGTCACTAATGCATCTGTCTACTAATAGAATTGGCACTGAGGAGATCTGAACAAACCGCAAAAAGTCTGTTAGTACTTTGGGAAAAATCTAGGCTTCTATTTGTTTTGACCATCTTTGCCATCTTTTTCATGTTTCCAGTACATCTCAGGGAAGCTCTGTTGCAAGTAAGACCACAAATATTCACAAAAGTCTTTACATGTATATTTGGGGTAGGTCTCCTGTTCAAAAGACTGTCTAAGATGCAAAATATGATGTAACTATCAACTAAGCTCTTATGCCATTTTATTATCAAAAGAATTCTTGGATTGCGATGGAGACTAAACACCCTAATCAGTATGGGATCTAATTGTGTTAGTATAACCATCAACAATTTCACCAGAGGCTTCATGTTTTAGGTAAGTAAGGCTAGCAAGGGCCTATTTCTAAGGAAGGAAACAAGATGCATGGACTTGCCTAAGGTTATACAGCAACCTGGGTATTGAACTACATTTATCTAAGTATGTAAGTATTTCAGGGCGCCCAGACTGCAATCGAGCTGGCCAGTAACCTGCTGCAAAAACACACTGTGCAGGAAAGATATCAGACAGAGATGAGGAAAGAAATGTCTTCAAAATGTGCAAAGATTAATGTGTTTGAAATAGACATCCTAGATTGTGCCTGACAAAGTGTGTACTAAATGTATTCAACAGAATGTCAGTATCTTAATCACTAGGAAGATGTGGCACAAAAGATCATTTTAAAAAGCAGACACTTTGGTGCTTTGAGGAACTGGGTGCTGCCCATCAGAACAGGGTGAGACCAGAACAGAAACACTAACTTCAACATTCACTATCAGAGATCTCTTCCTGAAACAGGACTTCACTCTAGGAATGCAACCATTAAGCAAAGGGCAGAACGTTGAACCACTCATAAACTGACAACATAGAGAAAAGTTACAAAACAGAAACGTTAACCATGAAAAGATTCACAAGATAGGAGTCCTTTCTGAGACACAATCTATATAAAAATATAAAAGAAAGTATAACAGAGTCCATTTTCCATAAACATTAATTTCATATTATCATCAAATTGGAGTACTGTCTTTTTTATAGCCTATTGGCTGGGGATTCCCGTAAGTAAATAACATATTTCACAACTGCCCATTAATCATAACATTATGACAGAGCACTGGAACAGGTTGCCCAGAGAGGCTGTGGAATCTCTTTCCACAGAGATTCAAAACCTGTCTGGATGTCCACCTGTGCAACCTACTGTAAGGAACTGCTTTAGCAGAGAGACCGGACTCAATGATCTCTTGAGATCCCTTCCAACCCCTGCAATTCCATGCCTCTGGGATTACTTCGAAGATTCTTATCCATTACCTCTAGGAAAAATGAAAACTTAAAAGCTAAAGATCTTACTCACTTTATAATGTTGCAGAGATCATCTTGTTAAATGAATTCAGGCAGTTTTAATACAGTCATTTGCAGTACTTGCAATTCCTAAAAAGAGCTACAGACAATGAGTTAGCAAAACTGCTGGTCTATATCAAACATTGTTTTGATTAACTGTACTCCAGGGCCCCCAGGTAATTCATCATTCTAGCCACAGACTGTATTCCTCTCAAAGTACCTTATCAACTGCAGTCACTGCAAAATGCATAATTTATTAAGAAATAAGAATAATCTGAGATGATCTGTATCTGTTTAAAGATGAAATCAAAATATTTGAGGAAAAAATACATCTAACAGATTCAATAACATTTGAATCTTTTTTATTTTATACAAGGACTCTGCCACAGAATCGAAATAGTGACATACCATAATACCCTCCTTGCTATTATCACGCTTGCTTTAAATGGATTTTCCTCCAGCCCCAAGCTGTTTGAGTGTTATTATAACAATATTATTGAGCAAAGTGAAGTTATGTGAGGCAGAGGAAGAGAAGCTGGCTCAGGTTCCACACCTGAAGTTTTAAAGCTACGTAGCAATAACTGGATTTTCTTTAAATATCCAAAGAAAACACAGGAAGTAATTTAAATTAATTGCACAAATCATTTTTAACCAAGATGCTGCTCATTTGTAGCAGCGTACCATGGGATACAAACCAAGTACCTCCAGGTGGTAATGAGGGAAAGGTGACCAAAAACAGAAAGATCATACACACCATACACACTTTCCTCCCTCCAGTGTTAGCCACAGACAACCTCTCTGAAATCTGCTGGGTTTGAAGAGATGCTGCTAGAGTGACTGAGGCTTCGTATGCATTGGAAGCCAAACTACATCCTGTGTCACTGCTCCCTGAGGCAACTCCACCTTTCAAACTCAGCACCGACTCCAAACTTTAAGTCAGAAAAAGGGGGAAGCACCTTCTGCAGAACCCCTGATCATCTGCAGCTGCAGATACATGCAGGCCCACTCACTTCTGCAGGACTTCAGCTACAAGATTTATTGAAGTTGTGTGGATTTGCTTCAGATGAGGTTTTATCTTCAAAGCACAGTGTGAAAACCATTGTGTTTTTCAAAGAGATGAATATATTTTTTAACATGGCTTTTATCTACTGACTGTCACAAAGAGAAAAAGAACTGTGTGAAAATAATAGAGTTTTTAAATGAAAAGTTAAGGAAGGTAATTTGTAATTTAGTAACAATCCATCAATCAAGTGGTGTACAAGCATAAAATTTCAAGTAGGATTGTTTTTAAACCCACATTAAAACCTGCACATATTGGTTGCTGCTTGAAAAGCCGTCTTCCCTGGAATTTGGCATTTTGAAGCTATGCTTGTGAAAAATGTTTTGCTAAGCAAAGTCTCAGTTCAGTGAGAGCTGCGTTTCCAGAAGAAGAGATTTCACAGGGTGTAACGTTTATCAGGAGTAAGGACAATGAAATGGAAATAGTGTTACAATCTCAGTTATCATTTCCATTGGATTGCTTTGCACAGTCACAGGAGGACTCCCTGCAAAATTAAGTTACATTTCTACACTAAGTACAGATCTGTAAAATTCCTACATTAAGTACAGATTTGTAATGTATGAATATAATTCACTTCAGGTACAATGAAGAGAAGAAAAAAATGGAGCTTGCATCCCCAAAATTCATTGCGGATTCTTGGAACGGAGTTCCAGATAACCTCGATGCTGTCCTGGGTCTCACTGACAGCGGTAAGCTATCGTCTTATTTAAGTCACTAACTCTTTTATTGGCCTCCTGTGACATTACTGGATACTTCAATTTCTTGTGGTCCATAAATAAGAGCCAAATTGCCATTCAGATTTGCAGGCTTCTAATTCAAACTTTATATTTTTCCACTGAACATCAGTTGATAACTACATCCTACTGATCACAGCTTAAGCTTTTTGAAATGAAACATTTACAGAACACAACTTCCCCTGGAATTTTTTTATCCAAACAAGTAATAATAGTTTCCCTAATATCTCTTTTAACAAAGCTTACTTAATTTCAATTTAATCAATTTCTATCAGTTACTTCCATTACACTGAATACTGTGCAAATATTAACAAGGCAAGAAACAGCCTTTAGGAGAATTTTACCCCTATTCTTTCCTTCTATTTTCTTAACAATAGTAACAGCCATAATAAGGCCATATATGACTTGTTCAGGTGCTTTCCATCCATATGCTGTTTTGACCTAGAAACCTCCTACACAAATGTCAGGCTGTTACATAAATGAAGAGCTACCCATAATGGAGTCACTTTGAAAAACTAAAGAAAACCTGCATTTGAATCTGTGACAATTGGACATCAATTTTGGCATGGGGAAAAGCAGCTTGCAGGAGAACTCTTTATCTCTTATAGCTTGAGAACAAATAAGTGGCTTCTGCCTTCCAGCACCTAAGGCACAGGATGTCTTATTGCCAAAGGCCACGATCAGGCCAGGCCCAGCTGCTTGAAAGTTTCCCAACTTCTTGACTACCCTTCAGGCATGCAGACCCAGCACCATTTCTGCATCATCCTCTTGTGGCACAGACACAACTAGAGCATGATACTCCCTTGATCACAGACACAAACAGGTGGCATTTTCCTTCCCCCACTTCCCAATCTTCATTTATTTCTTTATTTTATCCTATCAATTGCAGCCGAGAGCTTGGCCCAAGGTTTTGCATGGCCTCTTATGTTGCTCAGATAAGTGTCAATATCTGGAAGCATCACAGACCTCACGAGTTCCAACTTGATTACAGTTTCAACATCAATTTTGCCAGCAAATATTTCTGCCTGGGAAGTTCTGGCTCACAGAGTGGTTTTAAAAAACAAAATACATTTTTATTGTGTGTAAATATTTCAGGAAATAGCTCCTGTAGTTCATTAAGATTTGTGAAATTAAACAAAAAAGCTTTGATCAAAGATTTTGTGCTCTATAGTTGATTGAGTGTATCGTTCTGTTTACCTTCACAGGGTACACCTACTTTTTCAAAGACCAGTACTATCTACAAATGGAAGATAAGAGTTTGAAGATTGTTAAAATTGGCAAGATAAGTTCTGACTGGTTGGGTTGCTGAACTGTAGAATATATTAATAACCAAATATTTACTTTCTTGTTATATACCTTATCTGTAATTAGAAATAGATCTGAATGTCAATTACTGGACCAGTCTGGTACTGGCACCAAAACATTAAGTACCAGTACTGTACACATCTGATAATTTAAAAGTGTTTGCCTCCTCACCATACAAAAGATGTTTACGTATGTATTCTGGTACAGTTTTTCAGTTTTTGTGCTAGTCGTAGCAATGCTAGTAACAGAACATGCACGGTTCTTTCTTTCCCTGGTGCTTGAAGAAAGCATTGAAATCATTGGAGACTGGATCAGGCCCCTGTGTTAGATACATCTCAAATAGCCTCAAGTAAGATGTACCAGCAGTGCACTTTGATTTTTTTAATTTTTTTTTAATACAACTCTTTTATAAATAGATGGTTTGTCTTAATGTTTTTAACCCTCTTGCGAGTTTGATCATTACTTCCATTTATTTACATAATGATACAGAAAGACTGTCAAAGGCACAGGTTGCCTCGGGATTTGATTTGTATTGATGCATGATGGAATCATGGCAAGAAACTGTATTAAAGTATTGTTTTAAAGTACTTTCTATTTTAAAACCTTAGTTCAACTTAGCAATTTGCTTCCTGCACTTTGTTACTACTCTATAACTTGTCTATACAGACAGAATGACTCAGATTTTTTAAGTCAATGCATTATACACAGAAGTCAAGTATTACTGTTTACCTTGTTTTATTTTTCTGTTCTTTATAATATTGAGTTTTTGTTTGGTTAGGCTTTCTGCTTATGCATTGGGAACAGAAGGAGTTCTTTTCACATTTGATGGAATGTTTCTCATTTAAAAAAAAGTAAAAATAAATTCAGAAAACAATGTCCCAAACATGAAATGCCAACGATACAAATAAAATTAAATTACACTGCCAACACTTCTCATGGCTGTGCCTCCTTGTATCATTTGGAATTAGAAATTCAGAAATACATTACAGTGAAATAGCTATCGAGGGATGAGTAATATAGGATATAACTGTGTACTGGATTTATTTAGAAATTTAGGTTAGCTTTTCTATCACTACAAAGCCCTCTGCCTTTTCAGAACAGTTTACAGCCTATTATCCACACTCTTCCTTCTTTATCAGCAGGCTACCCCACCACAACATAGAAAGATACAATCAGAATACAAATTGTATGCATATCTTACAGTGAACATAAATTGGAGAAACAGAGACTTAAACCTTTACTCTGCACATGGAGCCAACACTGTTTGGAGCTTAACTAGCTTCATGAACACGAAGCATTTCACACAGATATAGGTTGCATCGTGCATGTGGTCAACCCAGCTCCACGGGGCTCTCTCAGTGAGAGACATTCTCAACATGTCTCTGAGTTCACTGAGATCATAAAACTGCCTAGTAATCAGCTAATAATCAGTTTATAGCTGATGTCCTCTTCACACTCAGTGCTTCCCTTTTATAACTAAAGGACTGTTTTTACTGTTGTTTTGTGGGTGGGTTTTATTGTGTTTTTCTGTTTGTCGTTTTTTCCAACTGTATTCTGAGAAGATACTGCTTCTAAACTGGTTGCATTTGCCAAATAATCTGCACTGCATACTATCCAGACATAAATCTACTTGCAGAGAACTATCACGCAGATGAACCATTACTATTTTCACCAATGCCAAAAGCAAAGATAGCTGTCTCCTGAGAATCCTTCTTCTCTGTAGCCTTCCCAATTAGTCCTGCAACACAGTCAACAGCTGTTGTTCCTTGAGCTGAAGGAAATTTTCCACCAGTTACTCCCAGGACAGGTCCAGTGCACTCAGTAGGACAGCTCCAATCCAGTGGAGTAAAGGGCAGTGGTTTAGTAACCATTCTGTCACAACACATAAAAGGCAGTGAAATGCCACAATTTAAACAGCAGTCTGAACTAAGAATCACGCGTTATATTTTGTAACTCACTAACACTATTTTTTGTTTAAGATGCATTTTCTTCCTGCTATTTTGTCATGACTTAACAGGGCAATAATTACCTGTAAATGTAAGCAATTAACAGCAACAGTGCTGTTCTGTAAATCAGAAGAAAGTACATCCTTTGGGCTGATTTTAAACAAATTAGTTCTACTTACAAGCATAAGCATGCATGTTTTTAGCAGCAAAGAGAGAATGAAAGAACATCCTTCTGAGTTTGGAAGAGGCTAAACCAACAAATGACCAGGCACTGGGTGCTGTGGGATCTCTGCAAGTGGAGAGATGTCTACCTGCAGAAGCAGTCTGCTCCAGACTGGTCATATAGAAAGCTCTGAGCACTAAGGTATTTCAAGGTAGCAAATTGTAGGAATGACAGAAATATGGAATTGAAACAATCCTCCCAAACCAACAAAAAACAGTGACTCTGAGATTGACAGAAATATAAGGGAGGGTCGAGCAGAACTGGAAGCATCTCAAAAGCTGCCAAGAAAGTTTCTGCAATAGCAGAGCTTGCCTCATGTGCTATTACTTATAATATATATCCCTCTGGCACTACCATTTAAAACACAAGTGAAAGCAAAAACGGCATACCAATATGACAGTGGGAAAAAGAAAACAACTAAATGCCAGTCAACTTCAGTAACCCGCTCAGCACAAAACTTCCTCATAAAATACACCATATTCTGTACAAAAGAAACGTATTCCTGAAATCTAAAGTATGTGTTCTTCCATGGGAGCAGTGCTGGAGATAACAACCAAGAATTCAAGATTTCAAGACTTGGGAGTTTACTTATCCATAGCCACAGTAACTGAGTGTGCAGCCATTCAACAGGACACAGCAGCTTCTGCATCAGCTTAACAAACACTAGGAAAGCTTTATCCTCACAGCCTGCTGATAGAGCCTCAGGATCATCCTTTCACCTCTTTTTGCAAATGCCCAGATTGCTGTTACACTTCTAACACTTCAGCCAACTTGCCCATGCTCAGACTAACAGACAATCAACAAACCACTCTGAGAAGATAAGAATGAAAGACTGCATGTCACTACAGTTCCATGTTTCCTCTGCTAACCCTGCTGCAGACTGTCTGCACGATGAACTGGAGGATGACAAAACAAATCTCATGAGCTTTCTGCTCTCTGTTATTGCCCAGTGCTTTCCTCTAGGTTTCTCAGAATTACTCCTGAGTGACTAACTCACTTGGACAGTTAAAAACTTCAGAATACCGCCAAAATAAACTTAAAAAATTAAGAGGATAATTCTTTTAATCTGTATTAGCCTGGAGCTTGGCAGCACGTTCCTGGAGTTATCTGGAGGTGGTCTCCTCTTCTACCAGACAGGAATTCACAGTATTAAGCTGAGTGGGCTTATTTGGGGGGTTTGTAAACACTGCTTTAACCATGGACTGCCTCACAGCCTTATTCAGTCTTCCCCATGCCCGTTACAACCACCATAACACTGCTGCCAAAAGGGCTGAAGCTAGAAAGCAGCTCTGCATTCTGTATTTGGAGACTAGACAACAATGGAGAGTGGGTGCCTTGATTGCAACAAGTTTCTGATCACTGCTAGCCAAAGAATTAGGAAATTCAACCATAGGTTTTCCACCCATTGTCACATCACAGTCAGTTAAGTCATGGAGACATTATTTCTCCTGTGGTTGAATTTATAATAGACGATTCTGGCCACTGTCTCTCTCCATTGTTCTCCTTTCCAAGTCCCTCTATTTGTCCTGCACTGGATCTCACCACAGCAGAGCCCACTGCCACAGGACAGCAGCTGACTATTGCATTAGGAAGCCAAGCCAAAGTAATTTATGCAGAGGCAAGCCTTGAGTATAGAAGGAAGAATTCATTCTGCTTTCTAACTGTGCTCTGTGCTCTAACTCTTAATCTTTTAAAGAAAGAGGGCAACTTCCCACTATTTGAGGACTATTTTTACATGGATATTATGTATTATGGATGGAAAAAAATAGGAAATTGGTAGCAGGACTGGTAGGGTCCATGCTTGATTTGCTGTATTTGTATCTTAAGTGAAACCAGAACATTATTAAATAGAGCTTTTTCATTTCAATCCCAGTACTCCCTTGGCTATCAATAAATGCTACACAGTCTACCTTTCAGTGATAGTTTGGTATAACAAAGTACCTACAACCTAAAAAGTGTTTGAGCTGGAAAGCCATGTAATCATTTAAACTATAACTTCATTTATTATATATTTCTCTTAGTAAATATACATAGGCATTTATAGAAATATTTAATATATGCAGTATTCATTTAAATATGGTGTAATTGTATTAAGCAGAAGTTCAAAATTTTAAGTGGACATGCAATGCCTGGTAAACAGACAGCAAGAAATGTCGGTGTGTCTGAAATATTAGCATCTAAAATAACTACAACAGTGTTGCAGAAAACAGAGAAATTAGGTATAGTGGGCTTAGACACTTATTTTATCTAAATCTCACGGAAAATCTGCTACAGGCATAGGAAATCAATAGCACATCAGGATTTAGGTCACATGTTCTAAAATATTTAGGAGCCAAAAAACTGCAGATTAGCCTAAACTAACCCACATGATCACTTCCTGCTTAACCCCATAGCATTTTATAAAACGCCCAGAAGGTATCTAGCTATTTTGCCACCTTATTTTTGGCTATTCTATACATCATCACACATACTGATGTGGTTACATTAAACTGAAGACTTCTAAACAAGTCTACTTTATATCCTTTTTAAAACCATTTACTCTTTAGCATATACTGATGCTTTTCACCACAGTCATGCTCCCAGTAGGTACTCCTCACTTTATCTGCAATAAATACAGCATATCATACAAACGATATACAAATGATTTTGAGGCAAGCATGCTTTTCTAAAACATAACCAAGCATAAAAAAACTTGAGCAAAAATCTACAAGATCATCGTATGAAATCACAGCTGAAGTCACTAATGAACTGACAACTTCTGCGCTTCTGATATCAAGATCTGAATCTGCATTTCTTCTTTACATTGCAATCCCAACTGACTTTTAGAGGTGAGAACATAGTAAAGAGCTGGATCCACCATTCCTCATGTTTGGGATCTGAAGAGGAGTGAACATTTCCACATGAAGATGACAATAGCATGCATGAGCTGATTTTAGCAGGGAAGTGCAAAGCAAGTTTTCTTTTCCTAGTAAATAATCAAAAATTTGGAGCAATATGAACACATCATCATAAATCCTTTATTTGGGATCTCTGCAATCACAGATAATAGCTACACACCAGTCTCATAGACACCTGCAGATTGTATTCCTATCAGATCACCTTCAGTACAATAAACACAATTAATTTTTCTACTGTCTTAGCAATCCTTCGCATTACATTATTGAAAGCCCCACTCACCAATCCATCCAGAAAGCTATCAAACATGGACTGGTGATAATTCTATCAGATCTTTATTCACTCATGAAATAAACAATGTGGTGGATTTTAACCTGTTGAAAGCTTAAGTCGTTTAGGGCTAATAACCAAGCCATGCAAAAGCATTTATCAGTTCTCACAACAGATTAAAATAGCAAACAGAACTGGACAGGCAGGGTGAAACTCTGCAGCACTCTTCCTGTCCACAGTGGGAAGCTTGCCTGGCAATCTGACATCACTCAGTGCCTTTGTCTATACCATCACTTTTCCAGCTGTGAAGGTAACACCAACAGTTCTGCGCACAAGTGGTTTTGCAGCTGTGCAATACTAACCTCCCACAACATAAAAGAAACAATTTTTTTTTCCCTCTTTGAGAAGAGTTTTTCTATCAAGTCTGGCTTGAGACTGTACATTTGAAGTCCACTTTTCTTAAAGCAGGAGGAAATCAAACAAACAAAACCAAACAACACACTGGTAGCTGCGAAGTTGGCCCAGATGATGTCAAACAACCCAAGCAACCATAGTTTCCTCTGGCTTTTGCATGTGCAAAGGAATCCTGTCATGCTACAAAGAAAGAAACACATCATTTTGGAGAAAAGGGTTCCATACAACTTGTTCCCAACATCCCAGAAGGGAACATGTCCCCCAGACATCCTTCCTTACCAGACATCTCTGGAGAGCAGGCCCCAAGTATCCTAGACTGCCTTGGTCCAGTCACAGCTTCTACCAGCACAGTGCTGCCTACTGGGAGCCACACAACAGGGAACACCAAGAACAAAAGTTACACAATGAATTCTGTTGCTAAACCACCATTCAAAAAGCAACCTGAAAAACAGTTAAGCTGAACTGCTGATGATACTTTGCAATTAACCAGGCCAGTGTGACTTTCTCGGAAAACTTAGAAGCATGAAAGTCCCAGCACACTTTGCTTGAATGTGACAAAATACACTGGAGACACAGCACTGCAGGCAGTGCTAAGTAGAACTATTTGCACTCACTAAATAACTTCGGAGAACTTATTTGCACTAATTGACAAAATACGTAACTCCAGAGTTAAGTCTGGATTCAATTAGGAGGAAAATCCCGTAACTGGATTCAGGAATGTGAAAAGTTCCTGCAAACACAGGAAAGAATACTCCCAAAATTGAAAGGTTTGTGGATTTTGTAACCTCACAGAGCCTCTGTGTGTGAAAAATGAAAATATTTCTTTTTAAATAATCCTAGTCCTTCAAAAGTTCTGCTCCATAAATTCCAGCCGTGCAAAACTAGATGTGGCCTCTGGAAATTAAAACTATAATCATAACAAATATTGTTAAAATATATTATGTTTCTGGGGCACACTGGCAGCTTTTAGTATTCCTGAGAAAACTCTGTGTTTATTCAAAGGCTGTTGCACGCACACAGTGATGTTCTGAATTCATGGGGATTTCTTCTTTCCTTTTATGAAGCTGAAGTGCTCAAGAGTCAAGGGAACGCATCCTTTCTCTCCTTTTTCAACCTTACAAGTAAACATTAAGACTAACTCACCTTCCTCATCTCTCTTAGGAATATTGAATTCTTCTTCATTAGTACTTTACTCACTGATGGCAAATGCTATGCTTTACAGAACCTGGGCTTAAGAACATACATGACACAACACCAAATTAGTTGTTCATTTCTGAAATTAACCAGTTCTTCTCACATATTGAATTGGTACTGATTTCTCTACTTCAGAAATTAAAGACAGTGATTAATACCTCCTGTGTAAGTATAGAATGAATCCTGACTAAACACTTCAGTAGCTATGTGCATAGGTCTCTCAGTGCAGTAAAAGAATCCAGACTGCAAGCTCCATATTCCTTCCTCAGCATAATGCAGCCTCATAGGAAAACCACCTTCCCACATTTCCTAATCAAAATTTTATGAGAAAAAGGACCCTCCTGAGCTTCACACTTTTAATGGGAATAAATTTTAGTATTGCAAAAATGAAAATCACCCCAAACAGACCAACAAAAAATGCTGTTCTCAGGTATACATGGAATGTGCTACATACCATACACGGTTAGCAAACTACTCAAAACTTCTACTTAATTTTCTCTTTGAGAAGATCTATCGTTAAAGTAACTGCAGTGGGTAAAGAAGTAGCCCCAAGAAACAGCCACAATGATTTAATACCTGTATCCTTACAAATAATGTAGCTCCCTTGCTTGCCAATGCTAAAATTCTTAAGAATCATATTTAAATAAAAGAGTATGACCTGAATAACTATGGCACAAGCTGACCTTAGTGTAGCCCACTGTGAAAATACCATAGGAACTTCTGCAAAAGTTACTGAGGAAAGAATATAACTGAAGTTCATTCAACTTGAAGAGCCTTTTTCTTAAGCTTGGAAATAACTGGCATCGTCCTAGACCCCTACATATAATCCCAAGGCAGGCAGCTCATTCAGAAGGACACTTATGAAGTGTATATGTAAACTGCAAGCGTCCCCGAAGTTCAACAACAGAAAAGCTTTTGCAGTGCAGAGAAGCATCCTTACAACAATTGATGGGTTTAGAGCAGACCGACGGAGAACTACTGCAGTTGACACAGCATCGCTTCTAGCTTCATTTTATATCCAGACTCAGCACGCAGGCTGTCGCATACAAACATTCGGAAAAACAAGAGTGATGTTCAAATATTTCAGCCGACGCGCGGCTTCCAGCTGAGCCGGAGCCCGAGGCCGGTACCTGGGCGAACGCTGCCGCTCGCAGGCTGCAGCGGGTCACTGCACGGCCAGCGCGGCGCCCGGAACGCAGCGAGCCTCAGAGCCCGGAACGGCTGCGTCCCTCCGACGCGCCTGCACTGCCAGGGGCTGCCAAGCAGCGGGCTTGCAGGATTTTGTTCTCTTTGTGTCGGTGATTTTGGGGTAGTACCAAGCTATTGAGGAAGACAAAGGGTATTTAGAACATTAAAAGGAAAGCATATTTTGTTGGGAATAAGCGTGAAAAGGCATTTACAAAGACATCGCTTTAAAGAGAGGGAAAACGGTCGCACCGCCTTCCACGACCCTCCCATACAGCCCCATATACACTCCATACCCACGCAGGGGAAGCGTTTCCCCCAGCTCGCTCCCCTCCCCTGCTCATTTCGGTACCCAGCCGCTCACGCCAAAGCAGCAACGGCATCCAACACCCCGCAGCCCCCAGCCAGGAGAGGGCGGGGAGGGGCTGAAAGCGGCTGCAGGCATTTCCTCCTCGTGGGAGGTACGGCCCGCAGCGCCGCCTGCCAGCCCGAGGAGCAAAGCGGGTCTGTGGAGCGGCACGGCGTGCTGCCACTAAAACTCTGCGTCTCAGCAGTGTCCCAGCCATGCGCTGTTTGTATTCCAACCCACTATCTCTAGTTGTTCTTCCAAACGTGCACGCTGTTAAACTATGTTTTAAACAGACACCGCCTAAATGTAATGTTAACCGGTCGTCTACCCAAGCATAATTCAACATATGATACTGATTAGTTCACTCTAGAATTGGCCTTCCAAACCAATTCCAAAGGGGTTTTGGTTTTTGTTTGTTTGTTTAATAGAGATTTTGGCACATGACTAGTGTGACCAATGCTCAGCCTGGAGAAGAGAGATTTAAGCAGGCTGTGCCTTGGAACGGAGCTGCAGCAATTGATGGCTGCTGCACACTCACTCACACCCCTACACACATCTTGGAGAACAGATGAGGGCAGGCAGTGCCAACACAGTTTTGGATTCAAAACAAAACTCCAGAGTTACAGGCCAGTCGCTCCAGAGGGTTAACCAAAACATACAGAGGCCATGAGTGAGGATACTGTAAATGGCAGAGTGCATCAGCGCCCTAAAGCAGCAGCCACGTGGTGATCTCCATAGACATGATGGCTGTTTCTTCTTTGGGAAGCCACTATTGGCCTCGTCTTCCCAGTGTTGCCCCACCCTGTCCATCACTCGGCCATGGATCCTATGGGGAAGCAGCCCTTCCTCTGAAACCATGCAGCTGTCCCTGCACTTAGGTAGACGGCAACATTTGAAGCATCACAGAAATGCCAAGATTAATGAATTATTGACAGGATAACGTAAATACTCAAGCAGCTCAAAACTTGAAGATGAACTACCTTATTACTAGGGAGGAAATGCAAAGGTCATCTTTCTGCTTTTTATGCAAGAAAAGAAAAGAAAATCACCCGAAGAAACGTCACAGATGAGGTAACAGATAACATACTATAGACTGAACTACTGAACTCCACTCCAGCATTTGGGCACATTTCACACAGTTATCATGATAGAAAATCAATTCAAAGCATGCTCCTGGTAGGCTCTTTACTGCAGCACGTTTGTCAATGAACAGAAATGTAACTGTGTTTCTATGGCATTTCATTATTTGGAGCTGAAGAATGCCTCTAAGTAGTTCCCTCTCACACAGATTAATCTATTCTCTCCCAGTTTCTAATATCCATCGTGACCTAATCTACATCAGTAAGATGCCTTCATTTCCCAGATGAAATGGGTACATTCTATTAACATGTTTTATCAGTACCTCAGTCCTGGTGGCTATTTGCAAACATACTTACAGTTTACCAGCGTGCAAGGTTCTCTTATTTATTAGGGGAAAAAACACTGACTTAAACACCACAGCCTTACATTACAGAAAAAGGTCAGATGTCCTTCCTTTCCATTTGCATGGCACTTTAAAACAACTCAGTTTTCACAACAGCTTTGGGGAAGGAAGGGTTAAAGTGAAGGTGTTCCCCCCACCAAGTCCTTTAGAATACCACGTACCCATTTCAACATAAAGTGCTTCATGAAATTCTAACTGTATTTGTGCTGAGTATTGGTCTGGTAGCTTTTGCTCATGAAGGAATGTTGAGATAATTTAGCCTGAACTCCTTCACCGACTCCTCAAATTTCAGCCCACTGATTACTACATTGTTGTCACTTTTAGATAAGGGATAACTCTTGATTTAAAGCCTATAAAATGTCAAGAACTTACCACATCCCATGACTTCTCCTTTAAGCAGCTCTGTTTCCACAATGCCATGAACAACAGCTTATTTTTTTATCCAACATAAAGGATATGAAGAAACCACAGGACATGACTGGATTCCAAATCCTGCTGTTTACGAAGTATGTGTAAACATACAAACCCTGGTAGCTGAGCATCTATCCAAAGCCCTGTATCACATCTCAACAGCTTAAGAGTTATACTGCTTATACAGAATTTCATTTCAAGTATAGACTTTGCTTTCAGTGAATTCCTTTATTACACACTTTTTACCTTTCCATATAATTGTCAGCACATGTATTTTAAAACACACTTCTCTTTAGTTGGTTGTTGGCAACTTTCTTTGTAGAGTATTGCCTAACTCGGGTTCTCAGTGGTGCCTTAAGCAGAAGCTACATCTTCCTGGAACCAAAGACTAAACAAAGCCAACTTCACATTCTCAGCTCAGGAAATGGGGTGGGGAGAAGGGAAAGAGGGGATGAAAAAGAAAAAAAAGAACACTTCTACAAATCTTCACCACAATTACCAAACTAAAGCACTTCTTTCTGCCGTTTATGCACAGCTTGACTTCTGGCAGCTGAGCTGTGCTCTCAGACCACGAAGTAATTGTATTTTGGTAAATTATGTCCATGTTAGATAGATAGGCTACAGCGTAGCATTATGTTTTACGGCATCATGCTCTCTGTTATTCAGATTTAATTTATGCTAATTTAGCAGTACTACCACTGAACTAATTAATCCTCAGGGCGTACCCGGGGAGTCTGCTGTGGAGCTGAGGAGGCTGAGACATCTGCTTATCTTCAAGACTTGAGTGGCAAGCCATGGACAAGGCATGGCGGAAGGGGTCATAATCATCACTTCTCCAGAAAATAATGGGAACTTCAGCATCCGTGGCAGTATGTTCTAGCTTATTACACAAGACATTCCCAAGTGAATAACAATCAATCCAGCATGCAGCAGCGCAGCTCAAGATAGCAGTCAGCTTCTTCTTTATTTCAGCAAGAATTCTACCCATTCTGTACCACAGAAATACTTAGCAGTATTTGATCAGCCTGCTGTGTACAGGACATCAGCAATTATTCACATTGCTTTTTTTTTTAAATGAAACACAATAAGTTGGAATGTTATTGCATGACTGCATGCTAAGATCCATGACTTTTCTTGTAGAAGTTCCTTAAACATGATTAGCTTCCCCTCCTTGATATTTTAAACTTGGCCAGAAACCTCGTGCTCAGCTTTGCTACGAGGAATTTCCTCATACTTGGGAGAAGCTCTGCAGTTCAGGCTATCCAGGCATACTTAGAGGTCCTGATATATACTTCAATTTGTACATGCAAAGACAGAATGTTTGCTTTCAGATCGAGAACAAGAAACTGAAATCTCAAAAAATAACCTGAGACTTTTCCGGTGTTTCCATCCCTCCTTCACTCAACTTCATTCTTCTACAATTACATGCAATCTGCTTTAGGTCTGTGTGAAAAACAAGCCACTTGGCTTTCATGGATAGGCACTGCTGCAATGAAATATTTGCTAAACCAGCTTGGGAATCGATCCAACCTCCTCAAAAAAAATACCATCAGATTTTAGAAAATGACAACGCCAGGCTTTTTCAGTCCCTGAATAACTAAGCTGTCAACACAACTCCAAACACAACACAGGTAGCAATATTATTATTATTATACTAGCTTAGTGTTTTTCTCTGGAAAGAATAAGAAGGGGAAAAGAGCTCAGCTTAACAGATAAAGGTTGTCTCACCTGCAAAATTACACAAAAGCTCTCAGATGCCATGTAGAGGAGGGAGTATAAAATCACTAGCTGAATATAAAGCTAAAATTGAGACCGTGCCCTTCATTCTGAAAGTATGATTCAAGTGATACTTCTGCAGAGAAAGGTGTCACAAATTCACCTTGTTAAACTCTGCCCTCTTTACTTGTCATCCCACTTGCTCCTTCAGTTGACCCTTAAGAGATCTAAGTGAAGCACACGGAGATGACTGCCAGAGAAATTTGCAAACATTTAAAATATATCTGCAACTGTTCTACAGATGTTCCAAGGATGTAAGCCTGATTTCTTGGGAAACCAAAAGCTGTGACTGAGAAAGTTCAGTAGAGTTATTGAGAGAGATTTCAGACAAGGACAATGCTGGCCTTGCACTTAGAAAAGTCCTTTGACACCAGAGATAGCTAGCACTGAAACACAACTGGCAGCAAAGCATTAACACCTCCAGCACCCAACGTGAATGCATTAATGATTACCCTAACCCTTGCCACCCTCTGAGCAGCGTTCTAAGTGGGTAAAAACGTTATCAAGGAAAACGTGAATAGAAAGCATTCTAATGGAAAAACTTAAATGCCTTTTACTAAGGTGCGATAAGCACTCAGACATAAATCTTGTGCTGTACCACATCTGCTAAAAGTGAAGCTATAAAATCTAGAGTAAGATGTTAAAAAAAAAAAAAAAGAGGGGGCTAAATGAGTTCATTAATGTCCTTTAGAAGTTATTGGCTTCCTCCCTTCTCTCATTGTCAAACCTTGAAGGTACATAAAAACTTAGTGAAGATAAATCTCTATGGCATTTTTGCTCTATGGCCATGAATGGCAGCCCAACAAGTACAGAGACAGATTTCAGATATTGAATTCCATAACTCATGGCCCATGTGTTTTAGTTTGCTTGTAGGGATTTACCACTGTGGTGAGAATACATTTTTTTTTTTAAAGAAAAGGCAAACATTGCTATTTACATCGAGAACATAATTCCCTGCCTCCTGAAACGTGAGCTCTTGAGAAAAGCGTTCATTGAAATCTAAATGCAATAAGGCAGGGGTTCTGTAGATTGCAGATATGCATGGCAGCGTGGTTTTCTTGAGAGGTTCTTTGTTTTGCTTTATCATTTTTGACATTTCATATAGCAATTTATGAGCTTTTGCACAAGAACACCACTTTCACCAGAGCAGCACAAAGCACAGGGCTGGGAGAGGTTCATGTTAAATATTATTAAAAGATCTTCCTTTCCAAAATAAGAAATGAATGCAAAGGTATAAAACCATCTGCCAACACAGATCCTTTACAAAACATCAGAAACATGGGATACTCTGATACTTAATAAGAAAGTCACCTGTACACCAGTCCAAGTTCTACTTGTTTTATGGGTGTTCAGTGGTCAGATGAGACACTGCACCCTGATTTAACAAGACAGTACACAGAGCTTAGAAGAACTTTCTGGATTTGTCAGTCATCTGTATGTCAAAAGAATCCAGCTGACATGGTCAGAGCACAGCTTTGCAGGTCCAATTCTGAGGAGTCGGAAGCCCCCATCCCAAAATCAAAATCAGATTTTAAATATTTACATTAATATTCACTTTCATAGCAACACTGAGATTAACATTACTTTTAAATCATGATAAAGGCAGCTTCTGGAAGTGATTTGTTGCTCTGCCTCTCCAGCCCATTTGGTGACTGCTTTGGTATATAAATTGTTCACAGATCTACATACCCTGAAATTCTTCAGAGCAAGAGCCACGCTTCTTGTTTGACTTGACTGTCAGAGACATACCCCAATTATCAATACATATTAAACTATACTTATGTTGGGATAAATTCCTACAGATTGTTTTGCTGTTGTTTTTATTATTTCCTCTCCTTTTCTTTCTGTTGAGTTTCTCCCCATCTACCATTGCTCCCAATTTCTACATCAATGATGTGCAGTATTTGTAACTCCTTTCATGGATCCTATGATCTATTTTAACTGCATACATATTTCTATCTTTTGCTCACTTACTGCCAAAATCTCTATAGGCTGTTTAAGCGTTCTTCACATGTTTTTATATCTGGAAACAGCACTAAACATAGCAGTCTCCTTCTAATTCTGGCTTAATAAAACCCTGAGTAATTCACTAACATATTGAGCTCTACTGCACTTAGAAAAGTCCTTTGACACCAGAGATACTGGAGTACTGGAGCTAGGACTGGCACTGCATAATGTAGCTTTTCAGAAGTCCTAGATCTCTTGTTTTGGAAACTCCTTCATTTACCTAAAGCTTCCTGATAAATGGCTGGATCATCTTCAAGCTGAAATCAGTGACAGAGTTGCCTCTGACTGTACTAAGAACAAGGCTCCAACACCACCAACCCAAGGCTTTATGATTTTCAATGGCTCTGTACAAATCGCAGGCATTAAGAAATGTGTCTCCACCTCAAAATTAAATCCTTTGGGTGTGCAGCAGTAGATAAAACCACTTTGCACTGAGATAGCACTTTCTATTTCAATGCATTTTACAATTGATTATGCCTTTGAATCCCTTCTGCAAGATAGCCACATCATACTGGAAAACCAGCAGAGATGCTGTCGTTTACCCACTGAAGCATGGGTGAAATTCCAACACCCAGCCCCTGTGGGTCCGTGCCCCTTTGCTGATGGGAAGAAAGCTCACAAGTCTCTGTAACTAATCATCATTTCTCTTTATGACAACGGAGCTACAGCTCCATAATCCTCTGTTAACATCCACATTTGTGATCTGATTCTACTGGAGAAAAAGAAGTTGTTGCTTTATTGTTCGAGGCACAATTCCAGGCTGTTGAACCTGCCTCATTTTGCAGCTTCCAAAAGCTTTTCCAAGCCATCTGGAGAGAGTTTAAGCAGTGTTTCTAATCCTAATGCATATTTCCAAGCTGAAGCCTTATTTGAAATAAGCAGCACCAATGCAAAGCACCTGCAATCAGTATCTGTAATTTCTCTGGCACTTGCACACTTTTCCATAGAGCTTCTTCTGGCTTTTGGCATGCCACAAGCTTCAGTTACACTCAACAAGCAGCAAAATTTTTGCTGTCAACCTAGCAACAGGTTCCTGAAAACCAATGAGTTCTATTGAGCTCTTTCTCTAGTCTTCACACCTTCTTTCTTGAAAGAAGTACCCCAGTATTAACAATACCCCTCTACTACATGCTTTACAGCAAAATTCTAGCCAGGACCCTACATAAGATATCTTCCTTTCCCCCCTTAATTATAGTTACGGTATCTTACTCTTCTAGATACATCAAGTGAGTCGGTTGGAAATACTTGCTCTTGCTTCTTCTTCTCTCAACTACTAAATTTCTGTCAAATATACAAAAAGAACTGGCCTATTTGTATACTTGATCCCCTACGATCACAGTGCGCTTAGAACTTTAAACATGACAGAAATATGCATCTTTCTGACATGTGGATGGAGTTCTGCAGGGCATATAGTTGTGGTGAGAGTGGTTTGTTTTCCTTAGCTGGATACACACAAGCTGTACATTACAGTGAGGCACATTATATTTGCAACTGAACTTGCCTTATTTGGACTTTCATCTTCTCAGATGCACAGCAGAATTGTGACTGCATCTGCCAACTAGTTATGGTGTGGTGATGAAGCACACAGAACTTTGCTGCTTTCTGGAGGAAAGCTGCTGGTAAACCAACAGGCAATCACATATTTCTGTTGTATAATTTTGGTTTTAACTAAAATGGCCAAAATACCAGACCGTACTGAGAGAATCTCTGTTAAGCAGCTCATGTTTAAAGTGGAGTTTATGAACTTCTGTCTGTGACAAGGCAGCCATTAAAACCCTTTGGCAATAGAGTCAAGAAAATACAGTGAAGAGGCCATATCCTTTGTCTGGTGCTTAGGAAAAAAAGGGAAGACTAATTTCACTTAAACAGAGAGAGTAAGGCCAGAGTTTTCTCCCAGAACTCCTCTCTGCTTCTCTTCCAAGCACTGCTTGTTGACTAGGCACTTACCTTTTGCATTGCAGTTATCAGTAGTGCAGAACTGGTGCTATGCTCAAGGACAACTCTGCCTTGCAGCATGCAGTCCCTGTAGAAACTAGGGCTGAGGATGGGGAAGACAGTCAGCAGGGGTTTTTACAGGCAGGATAATAACAAAAGAGTTAGCTAAGAGTTAGCCCCACTTTCTCGTGGCTCCCTTCTAACACAGTGCTGAAGTAATCAGACTGGGCAAGGGGCCAGACAAGCCTCTGGATTCCTGCAACCAAAGACTACTAAAAGCTGTTGAAAGACAATATAAAAGTGTCTTAGTTTCAGGTGTCTGAGACAGACCTAGAACTCCATTCAGAATGTAGTCTCAAGAGCCATGGGTTTGTCTATCATTTAAAGGATATACTGGAAGTCACATCATTTGAGGCACTGAAGCTCAGCTGGACACTACTAACACCTCAAGCAAATGTCTCCATGTGCTGCTGGAGACTTTGGACATCTCTTCATTTTTCACATTAGGACACAGCGAGAGTATTCTTCAGAGGCCATACTGTACAGTAGATTATTAAAAGTCATTCTAATACTGACAGCTTAAAAATTGCATGAGCTGGGTTGTTGGAACTGAAATCCAGCTCCTTGAAATAAATGAGCTGGAAGAAACACTCCAGTAACATCAACAGATCCATAAAGTAATTTACTGTTCTGAACCAATTCTTTTTTTTTCCCCCCATTATTCCTTATTCTACATGAACTTCCTAAATCTATTCTACTGTACAGCAATAAACAGAAACTACTGCAGGGAGACAAAGTGAATAAATCTACATATATAAAAGGATAATAACATGTTAATAAAATTCTCTACATAAAAAGAGAAATCACGGTGCTTACAGCAGTTTCCCATGCCAATATTTTCAACACATTAAGGCTTAAAGTTGTGGTCCTTGCATTTAGGTAAAATATCATTGCATTTAAATGAGTTGTAACAGAAGAGATACTTTGATGGAGGCAAAGGATCAAAGTTAATAAACTGAAAATTCTGACTTCCAAGGACTGTTTCACCGTGAGGAAGAAATAACACAACAAAGTTTAGGATATGGGAAACTCTCCAAGTACACTGAAAATCACATTATTTGAGGCATTTGACATGAATCTGAATGTAATCTTTGTAAGTATACCACGAAGAAAACATTTGTGGTGGGGGCAGTCCTCTAAATAACCTTTCCACATGTAGTTCGTACTGCCAATAGGATCTGCAGTGGTGTGAAATGACCTGAGCCTAGCCTGGACTCCCCATAAAACAAAAGAAAAGGTGCCACAATATTTTATACATGTCTCTCTACATATCAGTTATCAGACAGCAAGATGCTTGTTTTGCAGTAACTACTGAGCACTCAGTAGCGGCTGAGTAACGATGACTGGGGATTTATCGCCCTCTTGTGAATAGGAAAAAAGCTGCAGTCTTTCGGAAAACGTGTGAGCAGTGCTTCGTACTAATGAATGCTGTGATAAAAACACATCTGTACATTAAAGACAAATTTGGATAGCTCAGAGGGCCTACCTTTAACAGTTCAAAGGCTGCTGTCAGCTTCCTCTTTAACTTGGTCTGCAATGTAACTGTAAGCTTTCCCAGGCAGGCACAGGCCCTTCTTAAGTGCGTGCACAGCACATCCCATGTTAACACAAATTAATTCCACTTTTCTATCACCACACCTAGCAGCAAGATGGCTTTTTCCTGTAGTTCTTCAACAAGGAAATCTTACCAAAATTTTCTCCTGAGATTATTATCAAGCTCTAGTATCAACAAGCCGACTGCCGTTTAGTCATGAACAACAGAGGTCTCTCTTCATACAGAAGCAGGAATAACAGTTTAACAGTAATTTAAAAACTTTTTTCTTGGCAATGCTGCCTTCTTTAATGTATATTAAACAAAGCATAAATCCTATCCAAATGAAGGCACCCCCAAGTCCTACCAGCACAACATATTAACTACTTCCACAGAAAGCTCTGTATTACTACCACTTAGCATAATAAATACTTAAAGCAATACTGCGGCGAAGAATACAAATCCACCTATGACTTCCCTGTTCTTCATATTGACACTTAACCAACACAGCTTTATAGCTACTATATTTAAATGCAATTAGTTCCATACATTTCCAGCTTAATAAGAAATAATACATATTCATTTCTGCTCATTAACAGTCAGTATATAATTCTTAGCTAATGAACATTCAATTATGTTCCCTGAATACATTGTGGGATAAATTCTCTTTTTGTTGCTCATATCAGTTCACTTCAATTCATTGGCTTCTAATTAAAATTCTTTTGCCTCATGTAGACAAAACTGTTTTTTTTTTTACTCCCCAGAGACTTCTTTAAGAGTTGTTTTATCTTTATGTACAGTCAGCTCCCTAATTAATGCTTTAAATAGGGTAAACTTTACTGAGGCTCCTGGGTTCAGTTCAAAGGGAAAAAAAACAGTTAATTTTATATCTCATTCTCACGCAATTCACTGGAGTCACTCTTTTTCTTGTAAATCTACTTTTTTCTTTTGTTTTCAAGTGAATTCAATAATCAGGGAAGGTACTAGTTTGGGAGCACTGGGATTTGGAGATCCCCCATCATTAGTCCAGAGCTTTCCTTACCCAGAGAAACAGAAGAGAAAATCTTGTCAAGTTGTCCAGTTTTGCAGCCACCACAGGTGAGGAAATTTTTTGGAAGGATTCTCCAAGGGAACAGCCCCAGTGGATTCCCTGAGATAAACACTGCCTTTATTTTCAGACAGCATCAGCAAGACACAATGTTAATGTATTTTTTCCCTTAACTCGTTAGCTGAGCTAGCTCAGCAATCTATCTGCCAGACTAGGACCTAAAATCTAACACAAGTCCTACTTCACCAGGATGAACAACATGCAAGGTAAGCATTTATTAAAGTGCAGGACTTTATCAAGTATAACTCACAAACTGAAGTGGCTAGGTTCTTGCCTCTCGTGTTACTCGTCTTCCATCAGTTAAGCAATGTCAAAAGAAAGCAATTCAGTAGATGCAGCTTCAGGGAACTCTTAGCACGAAGCTTCGCTCTCTGATGTAGCACACCAGGACATACTTGCAGATTATTTTATGCAGATTAGGGAATGGGCTGGACTCCTACCCTTCAGACTGGGTACAGCAACTTCCAGTTAATAAAAACAGCTATAAACAACTCTCAAATGTGATGAATCATTTGAAAACTTACCAGACAAACATTGTGTGAACCCTACACGCACAATTCTAGCACAGAAAGTCTAACATTTAAGGAACAAGGGGAAGTGGAAGAGAAAGGAATTTCTGTAAGAGAATATGTCAAGTAGCATCCAGGAGGCACATTAGCTTTAGAGGTGTTTCAGTTACATTTAATATTAAACAAAACCCAAAGATACATTTATCTCTGCAACTGACTTGAAAAGAGAAAAGCAAAGCATGGGGTGGTTGTGTATGCATGCATGCACATGCATGTGTTTGCTTGGATGGATTATGCATGCCTGTCACTACATCCTCTGGTCCACAAACACTTGAGCGCTGTGAAGGAACAGGCCAGAACTGCTTCCATTGTTTACAGTGACACAGAAACAATAAATTCTACTGAAAGACATGCAGAGCTAGATTCTCAGCAGTCTGAAATCGATTGATGAAGTCCTAACAAATTACATTGTCTGTTATCTGGCCCATTGAACATTCCCATGGATGGCATTTTTTACTGAGTGTTAAATAGATATTAGTTATAGAGACTGTTAAGTAATGTTTGTTTCAGTTCCCTTCTACAATCAGATCTTATTTCCATTACTGTATACCATTTAATTAGTCCTTTATCAGTACTTGAAAAAGTGATTTTGATTCCTCTTTCATGGTAAGTATGTTGTTTACTATTGCAGCTGCTATTAACGACATGACAGGCCATGTTTACCCCTGTGGACATCACTGGGGAGACAGGTATGTCCACACTGCTTAGCACTGAGTTTGGGTTTCCTTGGAGACTCATGCTGGCTTTCTGATTCTCAGATACAATCATCAAAAAAGCCTGTGGCTTTTTAGTTTAAAATATCTGTGGCAACCTGCCACAGTGCTATTAACATAAGCACGCCACAGAGGTTGTGTTGTATGGCTGAGGTATGAAGACCTCTGAGGATACATGACTTACCAGGATAACACTGCAATGCTGTCTCAGGTAGAGAAAAACAAACTTGATGCGACTTGTCATTCATGCTATTTGGCTTCACTGGACACTGGAGAAAAACATCTGCCATCTGCACCCAGGTTTTCTCTTGGGAGGGATCAGTAGGCATTGCTCCAGGAGGGGAGCAAAGAACGAACTGGTGTTAGATCATGATCTGCAAAGAAAGAAAGGAGAAGTTAAACTCACAATGAAAACACACTAGAAATCTATTTCTGATTTCATACCCATTATGTAAAAGTAGCTCACAATACCACAGAAAGTAAGACAATAATCAGAACGACACTTTGCATGAAGAAGTTTTGTAGTATTCCTCGACGAAGGGTCGTGCTTTTCCTCACATGTAGTTCAGATTCTGCCCTCAATTTTCTGTGCAGAGGCATTACACGATTGCGGCCACAAGAGGGGGAATGTTCGTCAAGAGCAAGCAGGGAGCAACTCAAACACGAGGCGGGATTTCCATTTCCGTGTTAAAAATGCCTTCGTGAGTGTTTTATAAAGTTAAGACAGCAGGCCCAATTGAAGAATTAAATATGAAAATGCTAAAAAGGGAAACTATTTAGAGTACACACTGAAGCTACACCTGCTCTAGAGCCTCATTTTACAGTACAAGACAATCCAGGGTAAAGCACCTTAGGGAGAACATCTACCTTCCTAGGGACCTGCAGAAATAAAGGTGAGTGTAGGTTCAAAAATGGAGAAAGAAAAAGAAAAACAAACACCTAATTGACAGCAAACTAATGCTACTGCTCCCATCTTGCCAATCTGTAGTATCAGATGCTCTGTTGAGGTAATGGTAACTGAAATGGTTGCAGAAATCAGTTTCAGTTTTAGTTGTTTCGTATTAGAGGAACGTGAACCAGTGTTCATTCTACCATAGACTGGCACACCAGACAGGAATTATTATGCAAGCGTGACTGACGTCAGTTTAACCAAAGGATCACACCTTCACACATTCTGAAGATTAGAACATTTTTGTTGCTGTTCATACCTCGTAACCAGTGAAGTTAAGCCTTTTTGAGGTCACTATGGCTAATCAGCCTTAGATAAGTAAATATTTATAATCAGTACAATTGTCTTTTAACAATTCTTCTGCACAATAAAAGCATCAAATTTGTAAAACTAGATACTTTAGTATCCCAGGTTCTAGAGGCAGGATTGGATTTGATAAGGACAAATGCAGTGGCTTGTTCTTAGAACTTCACATTTTAAATGACAAGTAATTGTGCAGAAATGCATCTAAGCGTTATCGTGAATCACAGCGTGAGTCACAGAGCCAGGGCAGTGAGATAGAAGCTGTATGGGGATACTGTATGGGGATATATAAACTTGGCAGAAAGTAATCCTTCCTGCCCAACCACCAGCACTGGTCAGTCCTCCTGGGGAGAAGTGCTTCCAGTTTAGGCACCTGAAAGGTCTGGAGAAAAGCCAAAGAGAAGCACCAGGAATAGTCAGATCTTTAGAAACTATGACCTGGGGGAGAAAACCTGAAAGCACTCAACTGCAGAGTGTAGTGAAGGCTTGAGAGAATCATGAAAGCACTGTAAGGGTATGCAAAAAGTAACCGCAAAGAAGAAAGGGAACAGTTCACATCCACTAAGAAAATGGATATAAATTGCAGAGAGAAAGGCTCTACTCAGAAAATGTATTTGTATATATGGGAACAGATTGGCTAGGAAAGCTGTGGGATTTTAGAAAGAGCTTGTACAACGATCTGTTAACGAGGGCAGAACTGAGCCGCCTTCTCTGGGGTTCCCTCAGCCTTATCTTCCACACAGCACCGGTTCCAAGGACCAGTGGTCACTGGGTGACCCTGGAAACCTGCCAAGGGAAATCCTCCACTCACCGCATTTCTGTGACGTGCAGGCTCCAGTTAACCCAAGGATATCATTAGGACTACTCCTTCAGCACACGCAATTCAAACCACGGATAATTTTTAGTGTTTACTAAAACTATATTTGGTGAAAGCAGCCACGCCAAACCGGGAACTGAACCATAAGATTTATGTGATCTTTTTACAGCAATACGAATAGTTGGTTCAGCAACAGATTGATGTGGGAAGAAGCGTCAATATTTTCACTGAAGAACAGACGTGAGATAGAACAGAACACCACAGCAAAACACGGTGCCTGCATAGAGAACAGATGCCACTGCTAAGGCCAGGTCTGGGAGCAGCTCTGCAGACTGCCGTCCTGCTGGCTCACCCGCAGCAGCAGATCAGTGCGTGAACCCAAGCGCGTTTTTCCTAACCTCGGTCAGGCCGCAAGTTCCTTTAGCAGAGGAAGCAGAAGCGTCTTGGGGTGCAAAGAAAGGCACGTGATGAGAAAGAAGGCTCCGTGCAGCAGGGCTCTGCCACAGCTCCTGAGCCTCACTCAGCCCCTCTCCAGGGCCGCCCTGCAGGCGTTGCACGGTGTGACCCGGGGCCAGGTGTGAGCCCAGCTCCCGTACGGACCGCCCTCGGCGGATCTCCGTACCTCGTCTCACACTACGGCTCTCCGCAGCACGCGAGCGCATCCTTCGCTCGAAAAGGGCTTCCGTCGCACACCGTGAAACGCCAATCTGTCTCTTATCTCTCACGTCAGCCCTGGTGGATGCCGAGCACCGCTCGCGTTCACGGGAACGCCAGGGCTCAGCCTGCGGCAACCGCCGCCTCAGCACCCAGCGCTGCGATGCCGAACGAGGGCTGCGGGGAAGGAGGGTGCCGGGCTACAGCTCGGGAGGCAGCGAAGGGAGAACGGCAGAACGCCGTGCGCTCCCGGTTCCCGCCCAGCAGCTCGCGCCTCAGAAGGCGCGCGGGACCGTGCGCGAGCCCAACGGCTCCCTGGGCGCGAGCGGTTGGTTATGGGCGGCTCGCCGGGCGGGGCAGCGCCGCTCAGCACCGGGCACGGCTGTGGCGCCCCCCCGGCCGCGGCTCATGCGCAAACATCGCCCGGGGCGTCGGCGCGGCGGTGTCGCGGGCATGGCGCAGCGCGCGCTGCCGCTGCCCCGGCAGCAGTCCTTCTCCCCGCCCGTCGTTCCCAACCCCTTCGTCCACCCGGGCGGACCGAGCGCAGGGGACAAGCTGCGGGTAAGGCTGGCGGCGCGGCGCGGAGCCGGGATCCGAGCCTCCCGCCGCGGCGGCCTCGGCGCGTCGGAGCCCGCGGATCGTCGGCGGCGGGACGGGCGAAAGCCGGAGGCCGCGTTGCGAGGACGGCGCGCCGTGCCGCGTGTGACGGCGGGGCGTCCGGAAGCCTCGCTGTCCGTTAGGCGTCGTACAGCCGGCAGCCCGCTCCGCACCGTGCGCAGCCTGCAGCTTCAGCCTCCTGTGCGGGACCGAACTGCGGCTGGTTTGCACCGTGACTGCAGATAACGCGCTGCTCTTAGGGAAAACGGAACGCCTGCACCCTGCGTGAGCGGCCGCAATGCGTTGCTGTGCGTGGTGTCGGCACCGCTGCACGGCGGGCTGTCGGGGGCTTGTGCGGTGAAGAAAGCGAACAGCTTCTGGGCATTGATTTTGAAACAGCTTCGTTTTAAGAGCTGTACTCAGTGACATCTCCGTGAGGACGATGAGCACATCGCTGTGTAGGAACTCACGGCAAATTTCTGCTGGTTGTTATGAATAAATATTTTATGTTTCATATAGCTCTTCTGAAAGTTATAAACAATGTTTGCCCTGAAGGAAGCTGGGGAGAGGAAATTTGAGGAACCTGGAAAACAGTTTCAAATCTCTTTATCCCTTGTTTTACTGGTGGCCTCAGACACATCTCAGATGCATCTGATCCCTTAGCTGCAGGCATGAAGCCCGGGTACTGATAGCAGTTTCCTAATGAGGTTCCAGACACGGACAGTGTGCTGGCTGTTCTTTGCAGGGGTGCACAACTACTAGTGCATACTACTTTTAGGCTCTGATTGCCATTTTAGCTACCACAAATATATCTTTTCCTTCAGGAAGAAGGGATGAAAATCATGGGATGTTTTAAAGCAAAGTACATTCCACACATAGCTCCACAGCGCAGCAGGAGGGAACGGCGCTCTGCTGGGGCAGGGACTGGAACCAGTGAGCTGTGATGCAGCTTTGCAGTCATTGCTGTTGACTGCGGCAGTGAAAGGTTATGTGGTTACAGGCACCTTGCACAGAAAGAGCTAGGTGATCCCTCATTTGGGGAATAGTGCTTGAGATGACTCAGAGCAGTTCTGTCTTTGTGACTACTGCATACAGAAATGAGTGACTCGGGTCCTACTCAGTAGTTGCTGAACTTTGTACCTGTGTTCTGTACATTTTTCTCTAGCACTTTTCTATCCTACCTTGACCTTTCTCTTTTCTGTCCTTTTTTTTTACCCACCTCTGCAGCTGATGGAGCAGAAATCAACTCTGCCTCATTACACAGTGACCTAGAAAGCTGACAGCCTGCATCAGCACATCAGCACCACCTGTGCATCTGCCTAAAATAGATTAATGAATTTATTAAAGTTTTGAGGGAGGAACTGTTTTGCTTCTGCTACCGCATCCTTGTTTTTCATTGTAGGTCAGTGCACATTCAGTCCTTTTTTTTTTTTTTTTCCCCATAAAGGAAAAAGATCGTTTTAGTGCAAACACGCTAATCCATGCTTACACCTCCTATTTCATACTACAGAATACAACTGAACTGTTGAACTGGATTTATAGATCCCACTAGAGTGGATGCATGTGATAGGGAATATCTGATTTTGAGAGACTTGCTACCTGAATTCTTCATGTTTACTGTGTCTGGCACCAAAGAGGGTAGGAGCAATAAGTGCCCAAGGCCAAATCTCTCAAGCCCAGCTGCTGACATTAGTCCTTTCGGTATTGTCCATGAAGTTACTAATGCACTTCCCTGACTACTTATATACAACTTTAATGTTAGAATAATTGTATGCTGCAAGAAGCAAATAATCATGCCCAGCTTATGTGGCAGCGCTTACAGATCTTAAGCTGCAACACCTTCTCCTTATCCTCATTTACAGTGTACCCACTGTCAAGTTTGATAGGTGGTCACTGTGCCTTTTGCAAAATGTGAGAGAGCCCCAAAGGCCCAAAATTCCTCTTAGTCCCTGTCATTACAGTTGGGTTTAGAAGACTAAGGCCAGAGCCTCTTCTGGATGTTGACAAGAGAACAGTAGGAGGACACGAGAATGGAACTGGAAAGGAGTTGAGGGGCAGAACTGTGAGGAAGAACTGTGTTGATGAAAGTTAGATCCAAGCTAATATATTCAAGAATTGGATTAGTAAGACTCGAAGATGCTTATATTGCAAATGTACTAAAATAATTTGTTGCTTTTGAAAGAAAAGAGGTATTAATTAATACTCATAGTTCAAATATTTAAGTTGCAAACGATTTTGTAAAACTTATTCAAAGCCTTGCTTTTCCTGTACAGGAAGTAGTTGTTGCTGAAAAGCCTACTAAAAAGGCTGATTTTGAAAGAGGAGCTCTGTTGTTCAGTTGTGGTAAAGCTCACAAATTAATTATCTGATCTGATATGACATACAGAAACCCATGTGTTCCTTCACCATATTCAAATCCACTGGTTAGCTGTTGGCAGTTTGTGACTACAGATCCGTAACAGATGACTCAGTAATTATTTGAATAGAACTGGTGTAAAACTTAAGGTTAAAAGTCATGAGTCAGATTCTTTTTGTCGTTTTACACAGGCTGATACCTCACCCAAAAACAATTGAATAGCAATGCAGACTTCCTGGATGAATTCACAAGGTGTGTTACAGCATCAGAAGTTCTGTAGAACAGTGGATGTTACTGCAGAACTGCAAGCTAAGTGCTTATCAAAATCTGAAAGCTGAAACTTAGATATTATTGAATAACTTTACCATATTTGAATTGATGGAGCTGTCAATCAGTGGCTGCTGGTACAACCAAATGCTAAGTTTTGAGGAGCACTGTGCAAATGTAAAAAAAATGCCCACTCCAACAGTTCTGCATGGGCATGTATTGTTTTGTGCCATGTACGCACACAGAGCAGCTCACAGCCTGCCAGGAAAGCTGCACTGACTTCCCCAGGCTAAGGCAGCTCACCTTCCACCCAGGCTGTGCTTGCTCAATCTGTGTAGCACTGCTGTTGTGCCACAAAGGACAGCCTTCAGGATATAGCTTCTAAAGTAATTTACTGGGGTACAAGAATAAAGAATTTCTTCCTGCCCTGCCCTGCACTACAACAAGCTGTTAACAACCTTGTACCAATACACCTTTTTGCTGGAGCTGTGCATGGGGGAAAAAAAAAAAAAAAAAAAAAAAAAAAAAGCAAGCTAAAAATTCCTTCTTGGGGGCTGGGGCTAATATTTGAGGATTATTTGCAACCAGGGCATGTAAGTGGCTCTCGTGCCTCCAGCTCCCCATATAATTGCATTTGGAGAACTGACCAGCAGTGTGAGCCTGGGTCTTTCTAGACTGACTTTGGTACCTAGCTTGGAAGGCTGCAACCATAATAAAACTCTCCCAAAAGTTTGCTTCAAGTTAGAAATGGTCTCCTGATTGCGAGGAGGAAAGGAACTATGATTTTTCAGCTTATTCTGAAAGATTAAAGGAGTGCTAGGGCAGAAGTTAACAGCCAGGATGCTTAACGCAGACAGGAGACAAGAAGTTAGTCTTCCTAGTAGCTGGGTTCTACTGTCTGTGTAGTGCAGGCTGTGAGCAAACTGCTTCCAAAGGCAATCAGCCTAGAACTGCTGCTGCAGCTCCTAGGGCACTGTAAGGTCTGAACCCATGCCTTAAAATACGAGTGTGGTTTTACTGAGAACTCCTGTTTGCCTAATGGGAAATGAAGTCGCGTTGCCTCTGCGCTGCTGCGAGCCGTAGCAGTGAGAATCGCTCACAGCAGTGCTGTGGCTCAACACAAAATTGTTTTTAAAAGGTTGAAGTGCACTGTGATCATCTTAGCAATCCCACTTGGCTTTTAGACAGATGGTGGTTGGTGATAGAAGCTCTGTAGTGGAGGTGCACAGCAGCTGGTCAGACTCATCTGACCTTGTTGTATGCTGCAGACCAAGTCTAAGTATAAACTATGGCAAACTCTGATTACCTTCTCTGTTAACAACATCCAAGCCAAAAACCCAAATAATCAGATGTTCCACTTCCAGCTGAAATGGTAATCTGAAAATATATTTTGAAATGCTATGAGTGACTAAAGTTCCCTGTATGAAAACTGGACTCATTAGTACTAGCATACATTAAGACATATAGTAGTAATTTCTGTGTTTTAAAATTCATAAAATGCAACTGCATAGATATTTATTTGTTTTGATGCCATTTCTTCAGAATTTCCTCTCTCTTTTTCCAGCTTGTTCTTCTGGGGATTATCTTGCTACCTCTTCGTGCCATATGTATGGTAATCCTTTTACTGCTGTCCTGGCTGTCTGCATCAGCTGCAACTTTCCGTCACACTGGAGGAGCATCAGTGCCACTTAAAGGATGGAGAAGGTAACAAGTGACCAATATTTGTTGAGCTCTATGTTTGTGGGCTTTTTTAATAACACAAAGTCAGTGTCCAAAGTATTTTTTTCCTCACACTCTCTTCCTCCTTTTGATTAAAGAGGAGTCCTCTGTCAAATCTTATTTTTACTGTTGCAGGGGAAGCAGTTTTTTGATGAGAGTATTTTACAACCATAGCGAAGCTTTTCAATAAGTAAATTTTTGAGTTCCTTGAGACTGAGATACATCTTTATAAAAAGCATTATTAACAGACTGTCAGTAAGCCAGGACTTATTTCAGTAATGATGCAAGTAGGAATATTTGAGAAAGAAAACTATTTTAAAAAGTATTTGGTAATGTTACTTAGCTGAACGAAGCTTTGCGAACGAAATTAGCTTTGACAGTTTCTCTCTTAGCTGTGATGCTAAGGAGGAGTATTCTAAAGCTGCCTTTGTGTGTTCTGGTTTTAGTCACTCAGCTTCTGGGTCTCTTCTCATTGCAACACTTTGCAGCTACGTGCAGGAAGAGGAGACACACGAAGTGAACAGTAACCAGGCCAAGAAATGATAGTCCCACTGAGGGAGCTCGTCCCATTTATGTTATTTAATCTTACATGATTAAAAATGATCAAAAAAGAACAGAACTGGAGTGATGTATGTTCTCACAACAGTGATGCTGAATCTGCTAAGCACTTATCCTGCCCTCCCAATAGCATCGTGCTAAAGTGCTATAAAATACAGCAGGAATAATGGCATACCTGGGGAACAGGGGGGAACTGTACCGGAGAAGATGCTTTACATTGTCTTATCTTTAAAATCGTAAATACAATATTGTAAATGCCAACATTAAAAAAAAAAAAAAATAGCCTCCAATGCTCTCCTTTCAAGTAGTATTGCTGTCCTGTGCCTGCCCACAGTGCTGGTGAGAGCTAGGTATTTGTTCAGAGTACTAGCTGTAACCTGGATGATGTTTTTGTGTTTCTGTTCACAAGGAGGATGATCCAGACAACCCTCTCATGCCTAACTCGTACCCTGTTCTTTGTAATGGGTTTCCAAGTTAAAGTAAAAGGGAAAGTGGCGAGTCTACAGGAAGCCCCAATCTTTGTTGCAGCTCCTCATTCAAGCTTTTTCGATGCCATTGTTTCTGCCTTAACTGGAATGCCATCAATAGTATCTAGAGCAGAGAACCTTTCAACTCCGGTATTTGGCAGTAAGTATTTATGAAAAAATAAGATGTCTTATCTCTGAAACTGATGAAGGAGCAGGCTTTTTCAATCCTTAAGTTCCAAAGATACTGATTATTTTCAGTGAAATCACTGGGACAGTTTGTCTTTCTGAGTTGGTCAGAGTATGCTGTTGCCTTCCAGGCATGGAATGTAATACCGTTTTAAATGTACTGTACATTGAAAACATGTTTCATAGCATCTCAGAATAGTAACTTTCTCTGAAAGTCTCTCAGTAGGTAGCTTTAATAATCTGGCTGCTGTTTTTTAACAGTACGGCCCATAAACATAGAGTGAAGATTGTTTCAAAACAGACTGGAACTACATCAGTCTGGAAAATATCATACTCATAAGCTTAAACTTACAGCACTGCTATGTTGGTTTTTTATTTGTTTTTTAATGATAGTCAAACAAGGAAGGAACAAAAGAAAAGTTACTGAAAAAGGAAATGCAGAGAATGGAAAAGATCAGCTGAATCATGCTTCTGTTATTTTCTCCTCCTTCTGGAACACAAAGGAATCCCAGTTTGCGTTATTACTAGAATCAGCATCAGGCTTTCTGCTTGCTATATCTCTCTTAGGGCTGTTAAAATAATAAGCCAACAGTAACCCCAGACTGAACTCAGTAGGCTACATAGACAAGTGTCCTGGTAGGAACTGAGTGTGTATTTATCTTTTTTTAAAAGCACAGGAGTGAGACACAGAAGATAATTCTTTCCCAACCTTCTCATCCCATCTCAGTATGTCCACACCTTCTGATACAGACCTCATTAAATTAGTTGTGCTTATCTAGTTGGTTTGTTGGTTTCTTGGTGTGTTTTTTTTCCATGTACACACAAGTATGCTTTGTAACTGCAAAGGGACTTCCTACTTCTTGGTTGTGGGCTCCGACTGCTTCTTTGTTGCAGTCTGCATGATTTAGGCCCAAGTGAGGCCCATGAGTGGGTGCCTGGTCAGGTCTGTTGCACAAAACTATGGGGAAATGCTCCGTGAAGGATAACAGCCCTATTAGTAGAGCATGCTTGAGTGAATTTGGTATGTTTAAACCTACTGCCAAGCTCCTCAGCTTACAGTTGTATGTTTTCTGTGTCTTACTCTTTTGCAGAATTAGGACAATAATACTTATCTATTTAGTTTGAAAGCTTTTTGTGCAGAGTTTGTCTCCTAGTGCGAGAATTCCAAGCTTTTATTACAAGGTTGCCTTGAACGTGTGCAAAACAAATAAAATTTGATCTCTTTCACAGCAATTTTAAGTTCCCTCCAACCTGTAGCAGTTTCTCGTCAAGACCCCGATTCACGTAAGAATACAGTCGCTGAGATAAGTAGCCGGGCATTGTCAAGAGGCCAGTGGCCACAGGTAATAAATATACCACTGCTCTTCTATAATATATCCATATACCCTGTGCATCATAGTGTCAGGCAGTGCCTAGCTGAATAGCATCTTGGCATCTCAGATCAGCTCTCAGGTCTATACCGGTTTAGGAAAGGAAGAAAAGAGGCTGATCCCCCAGGAAATCTGGTCATGACATATGAATGATTTCAATCCAGACAGTAAAAATTTCTGTTCTAAAATGCAAATGCTCTTGAATTTCTTTTCCCAATTTTTACTCTTAACATACTGCCTTCACAGTAGCATTGGTATATGTGAATCACTATTCTCAGGACAGCATGTGTGAGAAGCTACATCACAGAGCTGTGCTTGTAACAGTTGAGGAGTAATCCAGGTTGTGCAGGCTCCATTACCAGCAGTACTTAAGCTTAACACACCCATTTCACATGTGATAAACAGCTGAGCTGAAGGTCAGTTTACTCTTTGGGTTAATAATGCAGTACAAACAAAGGCTTTTAGATTGGTCTGAATTGTGGAAAGATTTAAATCTGGAAGCACCAGTTCTGCACACTGTTTCTCATGGTCATTCCTCAGCAGCAAGCTGCTGTTGTGCTTCTAGGCCTTGGCTGGCATTCCATCATGAAGACTTAAAAGTTCCTGGGACAGGGGTTGCTCTGAAGTAGAAAACAGTTGAGGCAGAAATGCTGCTCTGATAGGCAGAAGTCTGGGATGGAGATCTGCATCCACTGCAAGAGGAAAGACTTGGCAGAACTATAAACTTACTAACATCTCGTCTAGCAGCGCTCTCCTGCGCTCTTCCATTGCATTGACTGTGGTCTCATGCTGCCTCCATTACTTTTCAGCTTGTCAGCTGTGTGGAGGGTTTTAAATCTCTGTGTGTGAAAGCTAGCAAGGCTTTTCTCTTTTTTTTTTTTTTGGTAATACTATTCTTAGAAACTACACTTATGTTTATGATTTGCTAAGCTGTTATGGATTAAATGATTCCAGGAAATAATCTCTGCTGAAAGCTGCATGGGAAGGAAAGGGGAGCTGGCTTTACACTAATTCTGCCTCTGTGCTATGGCACTAATATTGTATGATTCAATATCCAAGATTTTATTTTATTTTTTAGCAACTTGATCACAAGATGATGTCTGTGATATCCTCCTCAGAGTCTGCATTCTCTTAGCACAATAGGAAAGGACTAGCTGAGTTCCCAGTTCCTTTCTCCTAAAATCAAAACACAACAGGCTAGGCAACACTTGTGCTTATTAATAGCATGAAGTCCTGAGTACTGCTTCTCCCGACTCTGTACCAAAACAAAAGGGGAAGGAAAGTATGGTTCAGACACTGATTTCTTTCCCAGGGTTTATGACATATGGCTGAATAGAAGCATTTCTGTTTTTATGTCCGTAGCAAACAATTTCTGATTGTGGAACATGCAGTGAAGGACTAACTGTAAAACAAATTGTGTAGCTGTGTCTGTTGTACTTAGCACAGCCAGTGTCTCTTTTGTTTAGCCGTGACCCATTCGTTCATACTGAAGTGGGAATAGACCCTGAACAATTCTGATCCAGACCAGTTCTTGTGCTGAGATTTTTTAGAATGCTGCTTATGGTCAATCCTGTATTGATATAAGAAATATAAAGCTTCTTTGTATTCTAGAGGGAGTTGAATTCAGTGTGTCACACTGCATTTAATCCAGTATCTTTCAGAATCTAATTCAGAGTGCTTCTGGGTGTTCAGTGTGTCTGAATCATTCAGAGGTCGTGCAGGGTGTGACACTACAATAGTTCTGCTTAAGAAATACACCTGTGCTCCACCTTTTGCTCCTACCCCTTAAACCATGATCTTCTTATCACAGCTAGCATACTCACTCATGCTCATAGCATCTGTGCCTTTTAATGTTTGGGTACCTCCTGCACTTCATGTCAGCCCAGACTCTTGATGTTTATATGGTAAGATATACAGTCCTCACATTATTAGCAACACTAAACATTTCAAGTCAAACACTGGAAGCTTTTTGTACCATAATTCTGAACTGATAAAGGCCATTCCCCATATTTCTCTCTTTAAAAAAATACATTTGTCTCCAAGATAAATCAGGTTGTTATTACTGTGGGCATCCTTCACTAATTCATTCTGTTCTTGTTGAGACAGTAATGGTAATCTTGTGATGCAGTGTAACATATCACAGAGCTTGCATAAACATTCAGCCTTCCTGTAACCGATGCTGAAGTATAATCCTTCTATGATGTGTATATATTTGCTTTCTTTCTCTTTAAATCCAAGATACTGATTTTCCCAGAAGGCACCTGCACAAACCGATCTTGTCTGATCACATTTAAACAAGGTGAGAGATTTTGTAGTATTTCTGGTGGAAAATACTGTATGAAATACTGATCTGGTAGCTCTAGTAAGGCCTATACTTCAGCAGATACATCACAACAGCATTTTACTAATGTCTTATATTGTTAAAGCTTCAGTATTGTAATAATGACATTTCAGTGGCATTAAGCCCACTGTTTTGCACTGTCATTTTACTTTTCTCCCTTTTACTATCTTATAGGATGCAAAATATCTGTGATGCATTCTTAACAATGAAAGATGCTTGATAGCATCACTGACTGTTGTGCATACTGATAGTTGTGCTGCACTTCAGTTATAGCCACAGTGCTCTTTCTTACTGTTGTACAGTTTCTTTGGTAGCAAAGTTACAAAACCAGTGCTACGTGCTCAGATCCATATCACTTACTAGGAAATGCCCAGTAGCCTTGTGAGAATCTAATCTTTTTAAACAAATGATGACCACTGGGCAGAAATGCATAGAAAATCAGTTTGAACAGTCCAGGAATCTGAGGCAGTTTTCTCCCTGAAATGGAGTTGAGCTGTTTTCTGTTTTGACATCTTGTTAATTGCAGTGATGATGTTATGGAAAGAGAAAAATTCTTTCCATTCTTCTGGTCTTTTAAAAAATTTCTCCTTCCTGATATCATGTCTGATGTGAATCTCTTAAAACTTCTAATTGCTGTATAAAGCTCAGCCTTAAGAACCAATACTAATTTGTGGTTGCAGGTGCATTCATTCCTGGAGTTCCTGTGCAACCTGTTTTGCTCCGATATCCCAACAAGCTGGTATGCAGCACAATTTTGTACTACTAATCTGGAGGTCAAAATATTGACTTCAAATGTATCTAAGCTAAATATTTTGCTTTGGCAAAAATCTGAAGAATTTATCATCCGAGTTTTAACACTGGAGGATTCCAAGCCTCCCAAGAATCAGATGGACTAGTTGCTATTCTGATTGTGAGAAAATTACTTTTGGGCTTCTCAGCTGCAGTAAAATAAGAGGAAGTGCAGAGAAGTATTGCAGCGGAAGTTAGAAACTTCCTACAAAGCCACAGAGCCTGGACTTTGAAGTCTGAAATGCATGCTGCTTCCTTACCAGTCATCCTTTTCTGGGTTAAGCTTAAAATACTCTTACTGCAAAAGGGTTTTCGGAACAAAAGCGAAGCTGAACCATGCAATGCTTCCAGCACCCCCCTTCCTTCAGGCAGCTGAGGAGGGCAGCTTTGCAGATGGTTCTCTTTGTGCAACTTTTCTTGTTTTGCTGGATACATGTTTGCAGTCTTTGCCAAGTACAGGACTTGAGCCATATGGCTCTGTTTCCCTGGCAGGTGTAATACCAGGATATGAGTCTAGCAGACTGTTATTTAGTTTTTTATTTCTTCTTCATCCAAAAAAACCCAGGCCTGACCAAAAGAACAAAAAGACCAACATTTTCATTCCTAGTGTCTTTCAAGATGAAAAACAAGTGATTATTTTTATTTATGTTGATTCCCTTGTAAAATCCTTTTGCAGTTCTGTTTCTAAACAGTGAACCGCTGAAGGGATTGATGCATTTTACCAGAAGGATTTAAGGATCTGCAGTATACATTGTAAGAACAATATCTAGGAAGCAATAAACATAGAACAAGAAGGAAAAAAAAGCTCAAAAAGCAAAGAAAAAGCATGATAGATTACCTATGCAAAGATATCCCTGAAAGCTATTTCCAGAGTATTTCTGAGGGTGCCTTTCTAAGTGGACTGGCAGAGTTTTCTGAAGAAGTCTTATTAGATGCTCTTCTACTTTTCTGCTGTTTCAATTAGAATGATGTAAGAAGCCCAAATAACCACTTAATTTTAATTCCCAATTATTCTTTTTTTCCAAATTTTTAAGGCAAGGAATCCTAGTTGTATTTACACCTTCATTTTCTCTACAGGACTATAAAAGCATCATCTGCTCTTACTAAGCTTATGCTTGTCTTATGCTGTAACCTTTCTGCATTTTAACTCTCATCTGTTTCCTCAGACATTTCTGTTTTAATTTTTTCCTTAGGATACTGTGACCTGGACATGGCAAGGCTATTCACTGTAAGTTTCTTAATCCTATTGAAAATTGCATGGATATTTTTCTCCTCATTACTAAACAGTCTGCCAGATAGATTGGGCTAAGCCAGGGCATGTGATCTCCTAGATCTCTTTTTATGAGGGGAAGATATTTGATGTAATGCTGTAGGTATCGTATCTGAATGGACAGAAAAGGAATTTGCAAATGAGAAAGTGTTATTTCTAGTTCTGCCACTGTTTTGTTCAGTTTTCTCTGCTGTTCTGCACATCACAACAGGAAAAATTTGAAATGATTTTTTTTTTTTAACAATCAGTCAATAGTCATCAAAACCTACAGACGTTAACAGTTCACTACATGATATGCAAACAAGAAAAAATAAACGTCATTTTATACCCTCAATTTATTCATTCCTCCACCTTTTTTGAAGAGTCACACGATAGTAAGTGGCTGTGGGCAACACAATGATTATTATTTCCCCATCTTTCTATTCCGATGCCTTGGACTCTTCAGATTGTCATTTTTGCTGGACTCAACAAAAGCAGTTGGTGTTTGGAATGTCAATGAAGAAGCTAAATTTATAGTATCTGACATGGAAACAGAAAAATGCTTCAATAGACCATTTAGGCTGTGTATCTCTGCATTTTTTTCCTCAACATGGGGGGCCTTCTAATATGCTAAAATACTCTATTTTAAAGAACTCTTCGAACCAGTACAGAAAATATTAAAATTGTCTGGAAAACACAGCTTATGAACATAAAAACATGATATGGATTTATGTGGGTTCATACACCATGTTTTCATGTGGAATATGTAATGTATCAAAGTGCACTAATACTGATCTGTTAAGTGACCAACATTTTAAGGCATATCATTTGGAGATATATCTCAACTAGTGGAGTGGATCATAAATGCCTTGTAAGGCATCAGTAGTTACTGCCAGCACCTGCAAACTCGGACATTTTGAAAAGCTGACCTACACGAAAATGTTCATCTTACTGAGTTCCCTAAGATATTTGTTTAATTATTATTGTTGCTGTTATCAGCACTTATCAGCATGCTGATAGTAATGCATATTGCAAATTCAGTAGCATAGTATTGATTACTCCTATGAAGCATTTATGGTGAAGGCTGAAAAGGAGCTACATCTTTAGCTGTGAGAGAAAAGGCAGACCTGGCACAGTCTCTGTAAAACTTCCTGGCTATTGTACCCAGGCTGGACAGCACCAGGCTCCTCGTGGAAACCTCCTGACCCATTTCTGCTTTCCCTTATTGCTTCTTCCCCTTCATTTTTGTGTCATACTGAGAGGCATGCCTAAAATTATGGAACAGGAAATCAAGCAGTAAGGTATTCCAGCAGAGAGAAAGGATCGCTTCGATTTTCCCTTTCTCTTTATTTTCTCAAATGCACAAACAAAAGGCTTCCTGAAAGCTTCCTACTACAATTTACATGACGTAGAGAGCAAGTGTATATTTCTGCTTAAAAATGATAGTGAACAAACCAGAAATTGAAGTGACTGTGCTTACCCTTTTCCCCAGCAGGTTCTTCCTCCCCCTACCTCTTAATATTAAAATTTCACCTTACTGCAGACCTCAGACACACTGGCACTTTGTGAACACATTTGTGCAAACGTTACTATAATTTGCAAAATGGCCAGCAAAAATTTACAAATCCTTGCTTCAGTTCTGCTTCTGCTTCTGCTTCAGAAGGAAGTTACTGGTTGTTTTGCAGATGTGAGAATGCAGGATACAGAACTAAAGCTGCTGCTTAGAATCAAAGCCCTTAAATCTTCAAAATCCATTATGTGTTCACATCCTTAAAGATTAAGAAACTTATATGTATTTTGCTCACCAAAAAATTGTGCAGTATTGTTGATAAGCATGACAACTGATAACAAGTTGCCTGCCCAGTGAGCAAGCAGCAGATATATGCAGGAGCCTTATAGAAAAAAAACCTCCAATGCAGCATTTCAGGAAGCTTCCACATACTTAAAATCCTTGTCCAATATTGGCTGTGTTTCATCTGCTGACATGCAAATACTTTGTAAAACATAATTTTAAATTCTTCCTTTCTTTTTTCCTCTCCTGCAGAAAAGAGCTGTGCATAATGACACTGTGTCAGCTCTTTACAAGAGTGGAGGTTGAGGTAAGAATCAGAAATATCTTTCTACTCAGATTCAGTAGCCACAGAGTTTATACTTTAGCATAAATACATAATCCACATTATTAATCATTGTTAGTGAGCAGTAAACAGCTGTGTCAGCAACAAGAAGAGAGTCATAGTGAGAATATTTTGAGATTTGTTGGCTAGATCTGTGTATCACTTAGCCTGATGAGTTCCTCAATAAAAGCTGTCAGAAATACTTTTATTTTTAAAGCACTGGAAAATCATTGCCAACTCACTGGTTACAAATTTATAACAAATATAAAACATTCTATTAAAGGCAACTTCACATTTTTTTACCCTACCTTCTTATTTCCCTGCTCTCTTGAAAGCATCCTTGTCTTACTCACCACCTTCCCAGACTGAACACTAAAGGGTTGCTGCAAGTAAGAGCTTACTTAGGGACTCTGGTGTTTGTACTGGGAGAAAGCTGAGCCTCGTATAATGAACCAGTTTCCTTGATCATTAAGGTCAGCTGCACGACACAAAGACAGATAAATGACAACTGACACAACATATGCACTTCATATATCAGTACACTTACTCTAACAGCTTGCTGCCTGTCAGAGTCAGCATTCAGAACGCAGTAGTGAGGAGAGAGATAATCGAGGTATGATCAGTTTGCTGTACTTCACATTCCTGAGCAGACCACAAAGATTATCCGTATGGATTATGTCAGTTTAGGGACCTGAGCATTGGGAGACATTCAGATAGGTTTTGCTGTTTATTTGCAAAACACAGAGTTCAGTAAAGTAATGCTCTGAGCACAAGCTGTGTTACTGCTGCTAACAATTAGCAGTAAACTCTTTGTTGTGAAACAGAGAAATTCTTTTCAGGGGAACATCTTGTATATTATAATACGTGCAGTAGACAGATTAACAGAATATGTACTAAAGATATAATTCTCTTTATGATTTTGTACGGAAGGATACATCTGTGCCATTCATACAAGTGGGAACAAGAAACAATTAATGGAGCCCTTCTATTAGAATGTTTATTTCCCCCTGATTCAGAAAGGAACTCAAACTTGTCTGTTAGAAAATTGTGTTCCCACAGCGAAACTGAAACGTGAAGAAAGATGCAGCTTTCACAGCAGTACGTGTCACCAGAGTGGAAATAACTGCTTAGCATCAGTACAAAGGTTTACAAAAGGCCAAAATTGAAGGGACAGTTTTACCCAGAGAGGGAGGAAATGACACTATTAGTGGTCACTAAGTAGTTCACTTTTCAGCAGCGAACACTTCAGTTACTACCACATACTGTGAACAAGCTGCCTCTCTTCCCATTGTGTGTGTGTTGCTCTGGCTCTACCTACAATGCATGGACAGTGATGTTCCTGTAGTCCAGGAAGGAATTATGTGTTTCTAGATACGGCCTAAAAAATTGTGTATATTGGTGATTAGCTGATAAAACTGGCAGTGAGTTTTATGTCTGCCAAAGGTACAGCATTTGGCAGATTCCATAGGAAGAGAGACTAAGCCAAAAGCAGATCAGAGAAGTGTTTCTGCTACTGAAAGGGCTGGGAAGAATCGTTCTTACAGGACTGCATTTTGACAGCAAAGGTATACTTAGCAGTCATCAGCAGATAAGCAGCTGGGTGTGTGTGAGATCCTGCATGCCACCTCAGAAGGACAGCAAACCAAATTCATCACCTCCTGCTGTAGTTTCTGGCAAACTGGTTTAATCATTAATGTTAAGCAGGTTTCTTAAATGAGATGTTTCAGCTACCAAAAATCTAAATTGCGGTCTGAGGAAGACCTCAGCCTCTGCTGACATAATGACCGCCTTCAAGAGCAGGAACCATGTTTGCATAGATAAACTTCTCAGAATTATGATTTCATCTCAGCCAACGATAACACAGTTCTCTGTGTTTGTACAGAGTGCCTGTGCTTCTTCAACCTAAGAGCTGCATGACTTCTGCAGGGAAGTTGTAATAAGCCAGAATCTGTGTTAGAATTAACAGACCTGGTAGCTGCTTGTAGAAGGAATGAAATCTCAACACTTTGTGTAAGCAGCTGGGCCCCTGCTGTCCTTACCAGAGAGAAAATGCCCAGCTACAAATAGAAAAGTGTCATGGCTATTTGATAGAGAAATTATTCCATAAATGTCTGGATTTGGTCATAAAGAAGCAGCATTCCTTGAAATCAAAGGCAAAGGCTGTCCAGGATGGACTGTATTTAAATAGGACTTAGGTACCAATATATTGATGCATCACCAACAACTAAAATATAACTGAAGAAACACGTTGACACATAGTAACTGTGTCTTCCGCTGAACAGCGTGCAGCATCTTAATGATTCTAGAATAGCTATACTCTAGGATTTAAGGGCAGGATTGCAGGGTGAGAAGTAACAGAATTGAAATAACTGATAATCGTAACTGAGAAGAGGCACAGGAAACAGAGCTGCAGGCAAACACTGTGTCGACTGAAGAAGGACCAGAATACACATCCACACAGTACTTTGCAGACAGATGCCATTTGTGGCATGGCAGATAGTAACTCACCTACGGTACATTGCTAGCATAATACTACTCCAACGTCTTACAAAACAACATTGAATAAGTCCTTAACAGTAAATGTGTCATGTAGATATCTGGGGTAGATATCTTGGTTTGCAAGGCTTGTGAAATTCTGTACCAATTTGGTATTCTCATAATTCAGAACTAAGATTCCTCAGCATTTTCACCACAGGCTAGAAGAAACTTACAGAAAACTTACCAGTCACATCCTGACAGATGCAGTTAATGTGTACCAGGTGTAACTGCAGCATGTGTGAAAAAAACAAACAACACACTGTAAATCTTATACACATTTTTCTGGTATATAACATCAATTACAAAGAATCTTTGAAAAGAATTTCAGACTCGTTCTTACAGACGTAGTGTTTAAACCTCCTATGATACATGCATTTACTTTCTTTGGAGTTCTGATTTTTATTTTTTATAGCTGCTTCTATCAATCTCTAAGAGGCAGTTTGGACTAAAATCTTACTTGTGTGGCTAGTGCACTTTGAATTGTTCCTAAGGCTCTTGAGACCTCTGGTGTCCAGCTCTGTCATTGCAAGGCTCATTTTTTTCCCCTCCGTTTTTCTCATTGCAAAGACTAACAGGAAGTTGTCCATTTTGTTAACAAAGTTCTGACTACTGAATTGATTGGATTACTCATCTCTTTCAGTTTCTGCCTGTTTATGTTCCTACTGAGGAAGAAAGAAATGATCCCATTCTTTTTGCCAATAGAGTCCGACAAACCATGGCAACGTATGTAATGTCATGAACAAAATCTTTGAGAACGTTTCTTTCATACCTATCCACCTTCCTTCTCTAGATGTCTGTGTACAGCCCAGCCATAAAGTACACCAAGTACCCTGCCCCACCATTCAGTCAGGTCCTAGGTACTGTATGAAGATGTCCAATTCTTGTACCAAAACACCCTTTGATTGGTCTTATGTGGAGCATAAAGAAGGCTGCCTATGTTGGAACATAGTATGTTTGATACTTGGAATGCTGGAATAAAATGCTCCCTTACTTGCTTGACAAGAGTAAGGATGTGGTTTGTTCTCAGAGGCTACTGGGTTGCATTTACAAAACTGTGAATATGAAAACATCATGAAATTACTGTAATGTCATTTCACAGTGCTGCTTCACAGAATGCATTGCTCTATGCTGCCTGCATCAGAAAAAGAACAAATTATCACTTGTTTTGTATATTAGCATTAAGGCAAGTTGTGGTGGTGAGAACAGAAACAGTCAACTAAAAGTTATTTTAGTGTAAAACGGTGATTGTCTTTTTCCTTCATTTCCTTAATTTTGTTTCAGTGCTTTGAAGGTGCCAGTCACTGATCATACTTTTGAAGACTGCAGACTGATGATTTCAGCAGGACAGCTGACTTTACCCATGGAAGCAGGGCTGGTGGAGTTCACCAAAATCAGCAAGAAGCTCAAGTAAGGGAAGTTAAGCTGTTGATAAGGGAAATGCTGCAGTTGATAACAGTGTACAAAAAAACAAACTACTTGATGAGCAACCTGGTGTGGCTGTGGTCAAATCTGAAGTCTGTGCACAGTGCATCTAGACTTGCTATGTGTGCCACACATCCATCTATACAACTCTGTCTGGAAAAATCTTCAATAGTTACATGGCAATCTTAATTATTCCAACCAAGGTGCAAAGCTGTATTTCTGCGGAGATCAGATGCTTTGCATGTTGTAGCAATAACAGTGTTTGCACAGAGAGTTAGCTAATAGAGCTGATGTATATTCCATGCTGCTAAGCATGGAATATCACACTTGCACATGATGCATAAAAATAATGCTATACCTGAATTTATGGTAATGAAAACTGGACTGACCTGATGATAATAGATTTAGGAAGTTACTCTAAGGAATTCTGATATACCCAAGTATAGAACTGTCTGCTTATAATACTAATAATCGTGGGGGGGCAGTCCTTAATTGCTGATTTCATATAAAACATCAGCCTGGATGTACAGCATTTAGAAATACCTCTTCTCCTTCATGTTTGCTTAGCTTAAAATGGAACCATGTGAGAGAGCAGTTGGATACCTTTGCTGCTATTGCAAGTGCTTCCAAAGGGGGAAGAATTGGAATTGAGGAATTTGCAGAGTACTTGAAGCTGCCTATTTCAGATGTCCTCAGAGAGCTGTTTCTACTCTTTGACAGAGTAAGTAGTCTGTTAACTGACTAGAAATCTTGTTTGCAATGTTTTGTTAAGAATTACATACAAAAAGAATACTTGTTTTGTTACGTCAAGCTTAGTAAACACTTCTTGGCTAGCAATTCGTACAGGATAGATAGTTGACTCATACAGTTACCTTTGTAAGTTTGAGTGAAAAGAAAAGTTGGTTGGTTTGTAGCTTGTGAAATTACAGTTATCTCTTGGAAAGCTACAGCATGAAGATTACCATCTTCATGCTGCTGGTGGCTGAATATTTCCTTTTGCCTATCCCAGATTTTGAGTTCATTTACATTCTAACTGTTTAATTAAGCAGTGTAGTTGTAAGTAGATAACTTAAGGCAGATTGAAGCTTAATAGACTGTATAGAATCTGAATCATAGAATTGCTCAGGTTGGAAAAGACCTTAAAGATCATCAAGTCCAACTGCAACCCAACCATACTACTCCAACTCTAACAACCCTCCGCTAAATGATATCCCTGAGCACCACATCCAAACTGTTTTTAAACACGTTCAGGGATGGTGACTCAACCACCTCCTTGGGGAGCCCATTCCAGTGTTTAACAGCCCTTTCAGTAAAGAAGCATTTATGCTGTGTTTGTGAAAGGTTCTATTATACATTCTGAAGACTCCTATTGCCTGTCTTCAGCCATAAAGAAGGAATGTACAGGTGCTAATCTGATTATTTAGGCTTTTCTCCATAGTCAGTAGTGATCTGTTTCATGTTATACTTCTCCCTGAAAGATGGGAAAACTTGCTGTATGAATGTGCTCCCTCTGTCTACACCAGCAGCCCCAGTGATTAGAGCATAGTGTACAACTCGTTTTTCTTTATGCTACAGTGCAAGCAGCATGCTTTATTAGAAGTGCTTATAAACTCAAGTTTGCTTCTTGGCTTGGGAGCTTTCCTAACACAGCATCATTCTTCCCAATCAAGTTAACTTTAGCAGTACACTTGGCACTAGGAGGGCATTTTGTTGTACATGTTGATTTAAACTTGCCAGATTTTTCCAAATATAAAGGACTTACAGACTCTAAAATAGAGATATATATTCCTGTAAAATATATTCCTGTATTTGCTGAAGGCATAGAAGCTCTAGCAGATAAGGTACTCATCCTTTCCCTGGTACTATCTCCTCACCTTGTACGACTGGCTCCTATGAACGCAAAACTGAGTTCTGAAGCACAGCACAAATACAAGACAAATACAGTGTGACAACCAATGTAACTAATGGCAGTGAAGACTCTTTTCAACTCACCTATCTGGCATAACTGCTTCAGTGACTAGAATTAGCACACAATTAACATACAATTCATTAGAAAGCTAAAGACATAAAAGTTTGCAATCACAGTCAAGACTTTAGTAAGCTGTCTTAGTGTTCATCTATAGGGAGATCTGCTTTACTGAGAAGCAGTCACACTGCCAGGGGTCTTTTCTAATTATTTCAATTATAACTTCTGCTGTGTGGCTTTCAGCATCGTCAGGTTTTGTGGGTTTTTGTGTTGTTGTTTTTTTTTTTTTCAACAAAGATTTATCAAATGTCATAAAGCTAATTATGCAGAGAAGAAGAAAAACAGGAATGTCAACGGCAGACAGAAACTACTGAGATCTGCAGTATTTCTGGCCTCTGGAGTCATGCACAGGCATGATTAAGCATGTAGATTAAGCTGTGTTTTGTCCACACCCAGCTCATACACAACACAGCTTTGGAGAGCTACAGAAGTGCAAGATCTCTGAGTGACTCCCTTCGAAAATACTTGTGATGTTCCTTGCTAAGGCTTTGCTGAGCGGAGGAAGTGGTAGTGGTCAAGGAGAGAGCCTTGTACGCGGCCTGGGAGGTCTCCTAACAGGAGGCAGACATGGAGGAAATCTTGGAGGACTTGTTGGAGGTCTTGTGAATTTGATAAGTGAAGCAGCAGCTCAGTATAATCCGGAGCCACCACCACCTCCTCGCAGCCATTTTACGAACGTGGAAGCTTACGAGAGTGAGGAAATTAGACAGTTCCGTCGCCTTTTTGCCCAGCTGGCTGGAGATGATATGGAAGTGTCTGCTACAGAGCTAAGAAATATCCTGAACAAAGTGCTTTCCCGACATCAAGACTTGAAGACAGATGGCTTCAGCTTAGACACGTGCCGCAGCATGGTAGCTGTCATGGATACCGACACAAATGGCAAACTGGGCTTTGAAGAGTTTAAGTACCTGTGGAACAACATCAAGAAATGGCAGTGTGCGTACAAGCGCTGCGATACCAATCAGTCCGGCATTCTTGAGAGAGCTCAGCTGCCAGCAGCCTTGCAGGCTGCAGGGTTCCAGCTGAACGAACAGCTCTGCCAGGTGATCGTGCGCAGGTATGCCAGCGAGGATGGCAGCATGGATTTTAACAGTTTCATCAGCTGCTTGGTGCGACTGGACAGCATGTTCCGGGCCTTCAAGGCGCTGGACCGCAATGGAAATGGGCAGATCAAAATGACCATTGAGGACTGGCTGCAGCTGACCATGTACTCGTGAAAGCAAAGCAGAAGAGAATAAGCTTCATTTGAAAGATATAGATGGAAGACTACAATGCTGTTGTGTTATAGAACTGTAGCCGTTGCTTTATTCAAAGGCAGATATAGCTAAAGATATTTTGCTTAGCTGTGATTCCTCTTATGTATGCATTAGCCTGCTTTTCTGAAGTTGTGTAAGTTGTCAGTTGTACAGATGCTAAGAAAATTATCTCTAGACCCTGAAATGAGGAAATATGTTGAAGGATCAACGCTTAGTTACTTCTTCACTAAATGTGGGCTTATAAAGGAGTTTAAGTATTATATAAAAAACTGTAAGTTTGGTAGTATTTTGTGATATTACTGTGCCAATTTGTCAGCATTCACTAAGCTGAAATAAAGCTGTGCTTGCCTGAAGGCAAGTCACTAGTAACGTTCAGTAGATGGTGATGGCTTAATGGCTTAAATGGTGTGGTTATTTCTAAGCAGGGGGATAAACATTAAAGTTGCAGTGACTATAATGACCAATTAATATTTTGCTTCCTTCCCACTACTTTTTCGTGCTGGTCTGCTGAAATAAAATCTGTGTGGTATTGTCAGTTCTACTTGCTGGCAAAGACAAAATTACAGGTAACAGGCTACCTTAACAACCTTTTTCTCCTTCTGCAACTCTATTACTAGTCTTTTCTCTCTCCTTGAAGCCTTAATATAGTTATAATGAAAACAGCTTAAAATATTGCATTTATATTTAGCTTGCTGTAACAATGTAGTCACACAGCAGCCAGCCAACAAAAATCTACTTGTAGCTATCAGAGGTGACTTTCGTCAGAGTGCAGTGTCCCACTTGAGCTAAGCGTGCAGTTTTGAGATGTCAATTTTTGAGTAATAGAACGAGAAATAACACGAACTGTCAAAGGCACGCTATTTCTGAAATAAGGATTATGTGGATGATGACAAGCAGCTTTTTCACTGTGGAGTGGCAAGGAAGGTTTCTCTGCAGGGCTCTGCTGCTTTAAAAGAAAATTGTCTAGGGCGTGTGCTGGCTGATTGGAATGTGAAATGAGGAGTGGAGCAGCACAGCCTGCGCAAAGACTCCAGACGTAAGAGCCCATGTGCCTCTTGCCCTCCTCACGGAGGTATCAGTGACTAATGGAGAAATACCACACAGTATCTGCAGGGCAACTGAATACTAGAATGGGGTTCTGTGGTTTGATTTTGTTTCTAAATTTCCATAGCTTTGATTTCTAAATCTTACAGTCAGCAATTAATATTTCCCAAGCTGATGAAACCTCGTTGCTGCTATGTTTGCAAAAGCCTTTTAATTTTGGAAAAAATAACTTACAACTTTTGCTTGGATTTTTTGGTTCAAAAAAAAAAACAACCTACAAGGTTTGCATCAGAATTTCCCTTTTGTTACTGGTTACAACTTGCATGTAGCAACAAGCAGCTGAAATTTTGGAGTTACAGCAATAGCTTCTTACATAATGAGCCTGGATAGGAACATGAGATGTGCAACTGCAGTTCCTCTCCAGGTGTTCCAGTTGCAGCTTCTCTGTAAGCAACTCAGGGTGACTTGGCTAATCAGAACAGGAACAAGTGGCAAACACATGAAAACAGGAAGAGGAAACTAGTTTCCTTTAAGAAAACAAGGTCTGTTGAGAATACACTATCCTTTGGATGTTTTAATGACATAAATACGAATTCATGAATGTTAATGTTAACTTCTGATATTTAGAGAATTAGAACTTAGCTGATGTTGTGTTTCCTCAACATATACTTGGGTGCATAGGGTGCAAGCAGAGCGAGGTATGTGTAGAACAACTATTGCAAGTCTTCTTTGCATTGATGCTACAGAAACATGGAGGATTTTCTAGCGTTTTCAGTTTAACAGCCCTGTGTTTGCAGCACCCTATCGCTTTCCCTTAACCAAAACACCAGAGCATCTGTAAGCTGGCCAACCTCTTAGGACTTAGTAGTAGTCACAACATGATCTTACAAGTAAAGTAACTTCATTCTCAAATGGCTGGAGTTCTCTGTGTCAGACTGCACTCAGTTTTGATTATTGGATTTTAATGCTTCAGCAAAAGTAACATGAACCTTATTAGCTCTTGTCATCTTTCTCTGGGTAGCCAAAGCTGTGTTTACTGACTTCAGGAGTAGTTTCTGAATGAAAACAGCACTTATGAGAGAATGTTGCCCTTCTCTAGCGATGAAAAGCTGACAATATATCCTTTGACATGCAACTATACCTTTGACATGCTACCTTCAAGGTAACTTAGATCTGTTCCGATTTTTGCTAAAACATTTCCTTAAAATCGTAGGTCTTCAAAATGTAGGATGTTCAAATGGTAGATGCCTTGAAAAAGATTGATTGGACCATCAGTGTAAAGAAAAAACAGTTATCTGTACAAACCAGTTCTGAATTGTTATTGAATGGTAACTAAAATCGAATCTTAGCAGTTTAAAATCCTGCCAAATGTGAAGCTTCCTGAAGTACTGAACGCACTGTGATGCTGATCAAGGACGATCCTAAGATCTAAGCTCAATATCAGAAATCCGTGTTTCACAGAACGCAAGACTTCCAAAGCACTCTACAGAACAGCCTCAGCATTTGTCCACTGGGGAGCTCCATATTCCACTATTCAGTAGGAGGAAACTATGAACAGAAAAGTTAAGACTGATATGCTAGAGTGGGCATCAGAAGCTGGTGGGAGAGCCAGGAATAGGATCAAGATCTGGCTGTACGAGACAGATTTACCCAGGAGACAGCCCGTCTTTTAATTGTGTTGTCTGTGCTGTTCTCAGACTTAGGGAGCCCACTCTTTTGATAAAAAAGAAATTCTTCTTGAAATGTACAGTGCATTATCCACAGAAGGAAATCTGCTTTATGTTTTTGTTTAATTTTAGAACGTTTTTGACGAGTGTCCTTTTGGTGAATATTCCAAACTATGGGCTACCAGTCAGGACAGCTGTGCTTTCATTAACTGTGTCCCATTGCAACGCTTACGGAGGCTTCTTCCCTACACTGGATGTTTCCTAAAACCCTCAAGAAACTTTCAGGGTGGTCACAGGAACATTACTGATTTAAACATGTATTTCAGTGGATTTCCTGTCTGGAAATATGATGCAGTTTACATAGAATTGATCACAAATCCCATCAAAGTAAAATTCAAGTGTTTTGTTGGAACGGCTTTGTAGTGAGCACGTTCAAATGTACTTTCAGATCAAAACTGCAATTATCAAACAGGCTGCTACAATTAATTAATTGCATTTCTGGCTTACAAAGTAGGACAATGTATTTGCCTCAAAATAGCATGTAGGGCAATGCATTTGCTTCAAAGAAAAGCTTAAGAGAGACCACATGCATCATCAGGCTGTACTTCTGCTGGCATATGTTTTACTGCTGCAGGTTCTTAGGAAGAATTAACTCCAGACAGACAGCAGTCTCAGTGTTGGCCTCTCTGTTCTGGGATGTTGCACTGTCTCTTGAGTTTCACTAAGTGCCAGCGCTCCACAAACTGTTACATTTATCTTTAGCTGGTGTATTCCAGTTCTTGTTCAGAAGCTTCTTGGAGGCCATATGCTAACAAAAGTCTCCTAAGTTGTTTCCAATCTTTTTTTGTTTGGGTGCTTATAAGATATTGGAAATATGTATATCCTACTTCATCCCCAGTAATATACAAATTTAGAAAGCTATATTTTCTGCAGGAAGAAATAATGATTTAATGTTGCGTGTTCCCTTAGTGCATGTGGTATATTTGATTTGTACAACCGCTTCTGAGGTGATATGCACTGTTAACTGTGACTCCTGCCATACATTTTTTGGTGACAGAATGGAGATGGCACCATTGACTTCAGAGAATATGTCATCGGCTTATCTATCCTCTGTAATCCAGCCAACACAGAAGAGACCATTCACATGGCATTTAAGGTAAATTCAAATTAGTGTAAATCTACAAGTCTGACAAATGAAGACTGACTGTAAATCTGTTAGTTTTCAAATCATAAGTTTATAGCTTCAATCTGATATGCAAATGTGAGTAATTCTCTTAAACCAATTGACATTTACACAGTGAAGGGGAGGCGGAGAATTACAGTCATCAGCTTCATAGAAAAGGGTTTGAAAAGCCATGTGAAGGCACTAATGAATATGGAACTTGGCAGGCCAACTCCGAAAATGATTCAGCAGCACTTGTGGGTTTTTGCCTGAGGTTTTTTTCTGCTGGGATTTTCAATGCCACATGCAGACAATAGATGGAGCAATATCCTCTGTAAGTCAAACACTCAATAGAGTCACTTTCTACAAAAATGAAGAGAAGGGAGGGAAATCAAAAAGGGGTATTTGGGACAGGCACATTCAAATTTCCGCTGCATCCAAGATCATCCATTTGCTTGTTCCATGGTTTTCTGATAGTTTGAGCTGTCAAGGAACAATACCTCCTTTCAGATTCCAAGTTCAGGCACGCAGTACACAGTCGGGGATGCCCACATTTTGAATCTCTGAACACTCAAATGCCCAGGTAACTTTTTCAGAGGATATTTGACACAGATTCAGATATTTTACCCACTATGTATTAAGATACAAACCACGTTCATCTTACACTGAATACGTTTTAGTATTCATTTTTATGGCAGTCCAGCATAGTCATTGGCTGCTTTACAGCTAAGTGTCACGGCTGCTCAAAGTAGTTTGTATTTCTGTTTTTTTTTTAATTATCTTAGATTCCTCAGAAGAAGCAAGTCTAGCAGGTATCTTTGATGTTTTGCATTGATTATAAAATGTGTAATCTGCTACAGTTCCTGACTTGAGCAGGAAATGACTAGGTCAACTGGTAAAAATTCCATTTTGGTGAACTGTGGGCTTTCTTTTGCTACTTGTTTTCTTTGGTACTAAATGCACTCTCCATCACAATGGGACTTTTTGCCCATAGCAATTACTTAAGAATTACAGTCATCCATTTCTTGTATTTCTCAAGGGGGTGATTCATAGCAGCTGCTAACTGTCACGGTGCTGGGAAGGATGGCACGATCAGTGTACATCTACTGCCTGCATTCCAGTCACCAAAATTCCTTTTCTAATTACAGTAATTCCTTAGTGGGTGGCAGGTCACATATACTAAAAGCTAGGTATTTTATGTCAGAAGATAAGCTATGGCAAATTTATCAGCTGCCAGGTATGCTGCAACTTAATGAAAAGGAAGACGACCTAAGGTATGCTTGCATAGAGTGGTGCAGCTCATGGTGACAAATAACATTAACCTTTGTTTATAAGCATTGGATAGGTTTTATTAGCTAGTGTTATAAGATTTGTTTGCTGTTGCAGGTTTTCGGCATACTTTTCCTAGTACAAAATATTCTGATCCTGACTACAGCATGTACATCACTGCTAAACTTCTGTCTAGTCTTATGCAGAAAAAGTGCATAAAAGCTCTTGTAAGAAAAAGTAGCTGAGATGGAGCCCTACTGTTCAAATACCAGTTGTTTGCAATTCACCTTTTGAATACTAGAAACCTAATATGGTGGCTGTTCTGCACACGGAAGGTTCACAGGCAAAGTAATGTTTCTGTGCATATGTCTTTTCCAGCTCTTTGACCAGGATGATGATGGCACTATAACAGAGAAAGAGTTTGCTTGTATCATTCAGTCAGCTCTGGGGCTGCCTGACCTTGATGTTTCTAACCTCTTTAAAGAAATAGATGCTGATGAAACTGGAAAGCTGTCCTATGGTAAGTTACGTCCTTTTATAACAGTACTCTTGATAGTCATACTGACAACTGAGAGTTCCCAGTGTCTTTTCTCCTCGGAAACATCTGATGGCTCTCATACACTGTTTCTGAAAGCTGTTGTAACACAGACGTAGGTACTTTGCATGCAGTGCTTGAGATGCTTTTGAAAAGCATAACTGGAGATCATCTTCATTTCCTTGGATTCTGTTGCTGCACTGTACTATCTGCGGGTTGGTTTTTTTTATTTTTCAGATGAGTTCAAGAACTTTGCACTTGAACATCCAGAATACGCCAAGTTGTTTACTACCTACTTAGAGTTACAGAGAAATCAGGTAGGTATGGCAGAGGAAGATGACAGCATTCAGTCATCTGAAGCCAAACACACTCCAATTAGAAAGAGTGCAGTCCTAGGCTCAGAAACAAGACCAACTGCAAGAAATAAAGTCTGTCCTGCAGACTGTGAAGAAGATAACTCTAGTACCTCAGACAAAAAGGATGACTGAGAACAATCAAAGAATTCATCGCTTGAATTCGGTGGGAGTATTCTTTCAACCTATTAATAAGCACAATTGATACAAAATAGAGATGAAAATTACTGTTAAAAAAAAAATTGTTTCCTTTTTTGTTATTGTTTTTTTTTAATTTTCGTATTTGGAGGAGTTAGTCCTGTTTGAATGTAAGGGAACAATCGCTGTCCTTGTTGCCAGCATCACGCTACTGGGAATGTTGTTCACTGTTTTCCAAGGTCATGCTTCACAGAAGTAACAGATGTGTGCTAAGAGGCTCCAGTAATGACATAACCTCTCAGTATAGAGTCTGAGGAGATCCCTTGTCTAAAACAGGTGAAATTTTTTGTGGCCC